>NW_021604617.1:5196522-5260715 GCF_004785775.1 Grammomys surdaster | reverse complement strand
AGAGAGAGAGAGAGAGAGAGAGAGAGAGAGAGAGAGAGAGAGAGAGATTTACTTGCAGCATCTCCTGGTATTTATTTGTTGTTAGTCTAGCTTCCTTCTGAGAGGACTACTGTAGAACATTGGCTTTCATTTTTATGAGCTTGTCTCTGTAGAACTCTATTCTCCTTATTTAATTACAAGTGTATTGCTACTTTGTGACACGAGAATATGGTTTTGTAGATGTCATGCTCTTGTTTCTTGCATTCAGCAGAAGGGCCTTTTTCTATCTCCATATATGATTAATTTGTGCGACTAAAAAAGATCTTTTCAATCCTTTGTTCTAGGTATACTTTCCACATGTTGTCCAGTCTTCTCCTTCTCTTCTTTTATGTCCCTTTCAGCCTCGGACTGTCTCTCCTATTTCTCTAAAGATTCTGCCATATATTTCAGTACTTGCATCTGCGGTAGGATTTCTGAGAGTCTTCGGCTGCTCTCATATGTGCTTGCACAGAGGATGCTTCCAGGATGCTATGACCCACCCATAGGTTCCTACTCTCAGAATTGGATTTAATTCTTAGCCGGTCATTTGATGTCAGTGTCTTACTATTCTTAGTCATTTCAGCATTTGCAGTTTGCAGAGAGCCCTCGTGCCTCTGTTATGTAGCCAACCCTGTGTAGTCAATGGCCTTGCTGGTGTTACATTATATCACAGGCTGATTGGGGATGATTCGTTGAATTTTCTAGATAAGTCATTCCATCATCTAAATGCAATACCTCTCTAGCAGGCTGTTTTGAGAATGTCCTCTGGTTAGCCTTCTCTCAAACCAGGATGAAATTACTGCCAACAGCTCTTTCTGTGTCTCCTTCACTTAGTGTCAAATGTTCTTTTATTGCTTCCAGAAGAGCTTGAGGTCAGGTGGCCAACAGATGGGACTGAGCTCAGTCCCTACCAGGACTTTAGTTTGGAGCAGCTGGAGTAAAAGGAAGCTCTGGTTTTAATCTTTTTTTCCCCTCAATCCTTCTGCCTTAACTACCTCCCACCATCATCCTGGAGGTGCAAGACTAACATCTCTCCAAAATACAGCCCTTCTCTGGAGGAGCGAAGGAGGCGTCTGAGTCTTCTCTGTGCAGTTCAGAGACTAGAGATGTCTTTGGTGGAGCAGTGTGGGGTGAAGCCACTGAAGAGCGTACTAGAGATCTCACTTCTATGTCAGGACACACTCATCATCCCGTCTTCTTAATTCTCCTCACCATAAAATGGGGAAAAGAACAGTAACTGCCCATGTGCATTTCTGTGTGAGCTAAGAGAAGATTCAGAGAAGCCTTTGAAAGAAACCAGGTGCCTGACATGTACTCACTGCTTCCTTACTGAGCTGCATGGCCAAGCCTCAGGGCTACACCAAGATGATGAAGGTCTTTGGATATTCAGAAGTATCTCTTTATATGGTCATCCCAGGGAAGGAAATGGGAAAAGAATGGGAAGATGGGTATTCTCCAAACCTCAGTGCTCTGACTGAAGGGAGAGCTAAGCAGGTGACTGGCTTGGGCCCCACTGTTCTGGAAGTGATGATGCTATCTACACCTACCCATTCTACTGGGCTGTACTTTCGTGGATGGCATCCGGACTTCCTTCCTTGATATGGATCAGCTGTGACATAAACGGAGTTGGCTCAAGAAGAGTTGCGTAATTTTGGTTGTGCCTCAGCATCTCATCTGTGAAATTCGAACAAGTGTGTGCTTTATGCCTCCTCTTGCTACGCTCTTGTTCTTCCTGTCACTCACAAGGGAGGGGTGTCAGCTCAGAGGGAGGTGAGCATGCTTTGCCATCAAGCAAAAAAGGAATCCCACCTCCAGATCTTGGAAACAAGGTCTCTATGCCATTAATCCATAACATCCAAATATCAAAGCAGGCCTGTCATAAAATGTCTGTGTGCTCTCCTTGTAAGGCCTGTGTAACAGCTGGATATGAGCTACTCTCTGATGCCCTGCTCACCCCAGGATTCTTATATGTCCTACCTGAGGCTTGGAATCAGCAGAACTTGCCAGGAGACCCAGTAATACAGCATTTGGTCCTCTCTGTTTTGTTCTTGTCAGAAGTTAGACCACTGAGCTAGCTGCACAAGGAAAGCCCTAGTTCTAATATGGGAACAATCTCATCCTGTGATCCCCATGACCTACCTGCCTTTCGGGATTGATGAGTGGGTTTCCCCAAGACAGTTTCTGCTTGCTAAACAGGAACCCCTCTTTTTCAGTGAGATCATCTGCTTCTCTCAGGGTTGTGGTTCTTTCTCTTTGCAGCTTAGAATTAGAAGACTAAAGCAGTTTTTATATTTTAGGGATTCTTGTTTCATTTGTTTCTTTTCTTATTCATTTTACATCCTGATCACCCCCACCCTCATTCCTCCTCTCCTTCCTGTTCGACCCTTACAAATCCCTCCCCCAATTGCCTCCTTCTCCCCTTCTCCTCAGAGAAGGGAAAGCCCCCTTTGGATACCACCCTACCCTGGGACATCCAGTCACAGTAGGCCTAAGTGACTAGGCAGTCCAGTTAAAAGAAGGAGCTCCAATGGCAGGCAACAGAGTAGGAAACAACCTCTTCCTCAATTGTTAGTGGACCCACATAAAGACCAAGTTGCACATCTGCTACAAATATGTAGGGGGCCTAGGTTCAGGGCAGCCCCTGCATGCTCTTTGGTTGGTGGTTAATCTCTGTGAGCCCCCATGAGCCCAGGTTAGTTGACTCTGTAGTAGAAGACTAAAATGGTTTTATAGCTGAGTACAGATGGATAAGTGGATGTGCAAATAATCCCCAAACCAATAGGTCAAAAAGGAATTCATTGCTAACAGACTTCAGTGGGACACAGTGCATATCCTTATTCCATGATAGAACAAGTATTCTATTATATTAAAAATGGAAATAAGAAGGCTGCTGGTTACAAGGTATCGTACCTAAAAATAACCTTTAAGGAAACAGTGAGAAGGCATGTACTTTACATGTAGATGGAGCTGAGATTTCCTGTGTGTGTAGAAATGGTGTGTAGATTGTTGGGGAAAATTTAATTATGTATTTACATTGCTAATTTAAAATCAGTGTTTATGACACTCTTGAAGGCTTGTGACTTGCTCTACCATCTACCCTGGGAGAAAGATATAAAGACTAGTTACTATTTTTTACTTTTATTTGAAACATCTGTATTACATTTCGGGTGTGTGTGTGTGTGTGTGTGCGCGCGCGCGCACACACTCGAAGAGGTCACTCCTCTTCCTCCACCATGTGTGTCCTAGAGACTGAAATCCACTCTCTAAGCCACAAGCGTCTTTACCTTCTGTCTAACGACACTGGACCCAGTCATCATTTTTATCCCCCATGTGACCCAGATGGAAAATAAAAATCCCTGAGGTTTAAAGGATTTGTTTCATATCAAGCAGTGATTGACTGCCAGGGTTCTGTTCTACACTCCCAGGCAGAGTGCCTCTGATCTGCGCTGAGTCACCCAGCCAGTGCGCTTCCTACTCACTTACAGTAGACAGAAGGCTTGACTTCCCCTAAAGGTCAGAGTACCCACACTCCACTGTTGGACTGTTGGATGGCAGTGTTTCCAGACCACCACAGAGAAGAAGGCTTAGGGAAGGAAGATCTTTGAACTAAGCTCCTTGTTTGAAAGGGAGACAGAGATGTAGTGGAGACAAACGGGATCTTTTTTTATGGCTGAAGTATCAGTGCACACTGACAAGATCTTCAGAGAGAGATGGATGTGTAAAGAATGTAAAGCTAGCTCAGTGTGTGCTTTGTGGCAGCAAGGAGGCGGAGTTTGATCCTGGAGTACATGGTAGAGAGAACAACTTCATTTTGGATGCAATGTGAGTTGAAACTCTAAAGTACAATACCAGACTGTACTTGGATCGCATTGTACCATGCTCCTAATTGTTCCTAATTATCACAAACACAGCAAGCACACAACATCAAAGAAGTTAGCGTATCAGGAAAAAAGGCATTTATAATTGACCAAGTACCCTGGATCTCTGCTCAATGATAAAGAGAGAAAGGAAACATAATTTACAAAGCAGGGGAAATGGGCCAGTGAAGTAAAATGTTACAACTCATATTCTAGAAATACACAGTGACAAAAGTATTTGGTTTCAAGATAAACTCCACAGGAGAGAAATGTGCATTTGGAAGAAGGCTACAATGTTTCATTGTATCAGACCAAATAGTAATTCCATTAAAATAGACTTGGAGGAACTAGGGTTGAGGGAGCTGCTGCTGCTGGTAAAACATTTAATTTGACTTCAATTATAAATTAAAAAAAAAAAACACCAGTGACTGGACACTGAAAATCAGCGGGTCAACCAGAGTCTTTCATTATGACCTTTGCCTTGGGGCTGGAACTGCCCCTACTATCCTGGCAGATAATTGCCTTCCCAGTTCTCAAGGTTCTCATGAAAAGGAAATTCCAAGGCTCCATTGGTAATGCATTCCAGTGGCTGATGGCAGAGCAGAGGGAAGGCTTCCCTTTATCTCATTCAGTCTAGCTCAGGATCCATGATTGCTAGGATAACACGATCTTCAGAGATCTTCTGAGTCTATCTCCCGGTGGTACCTTACCACCACTTAAATAACATAAAAACCATTCGTACCGAACTTTAATGGAGACAGAAACTAAGATGAATAGTAGCCTGTACTGTCAGCTTCTCCACTGTGACCTTCTGACCTCATGTGACAAGCTAGTTCCATCACTTCCTCTAAGACTCCGCTCACAGAAGCCTGACTTCCTTTCTGTGGTCCTCTGGTGTTTCTGTCTCTTGACTGACACTAAACCAGATTATAAAACCATAGCATGTGATTCCCAGGCTTGGCACTTTTTCAGGCTCCTCCACTTCCTTCCCTATGCCCCTCTCCTAGTCCCATGGAAGGGTAGGATGCCTGTGTTGAGCCTTTCCCCACTACTGCCTTTGTGTAACACCATCAACTCAACTTTTGTTCCTCACAGGTGTTCCAGGTACCTTTCTCATCAAGGATAAGGTGAAGTTTGGCTTTTTTTTTTCTCTAATATGTGTAAATGGGAGCTGTCTAGGGAAGCTTCCTTTTGCCAGCTAATTTGCCAATTTGGTTGTTTTAACAACAGATTTCTGGAGATTTCATCCTTTCTTGTGTTGTTTGTGGTAAGGATCGCTGACTAATTATGGCCTTGAGTACTATACTAAGCTGGAGAGGTGATGTGTTTGGTCTGGTGGGGCTTTGTTATATCCCACCTCTCACACATAGGCTAGGATTTTTAATGCCCTACAATGAGGCCCAGACTGCTCCATTAACTCACTTGTAATGGAGCTGTTTATACACAATGGACAATAGACACATTTTCTACTTCAAACTGGTAATGCTCTTTCATAGAATTGAATAGTCACGTTCACAAAGTACTGATGATAGCTACCTGAAGGGGTTTATTTGCATGGGGTAATAAGAGAAAAAAATAGAAAGAAGAATAGAGTTTATAGAAACTCAAAATATCCAAGGAGGAGGACTTAGGAAACAAGAAAGGGGTTTATGAGTTTTGAGGGACAAAGATAATCTTATTAATTAAAAGCTACAAAGTTGTTAACAATCTACAGCAGTCAAGCCCTTGGTTGGTGGAGTGATAGTAAATCCTGTGTAATATCAAAGGCTGACTAACTTAGCATGGAGAAAAAGCTTTAAGTGGAGCTAACTCATATGGGCAAAGATTCATAAATGAATGAATGAGCTATATTTTAATGAGAGCCATTGTGGAAGTGTGTATTTAGTGCTCCAAGGACCATGAAACAGTAAGAATTATTAAAATATATCATAAAAGGAATAAACATGTATGTTTCTTGAAGGATACCTCCTACTTCAATGGTGAGAAAAAAAAGAAAAAGAATTCTACACCTAGCAGACACCACAGGCAGAAGGTGACAATGTCTGGCTTCCTCACAAAGATAGTGTGAAACTGTTGGGGGCATTGAAGTGGGAGATTATACTAGAAAGAAACCCGAGGCCTAGCTTATAATGGTCCTTGTATATATTCATAGGAAAAGGAAGTTTTCTTGAAGCAAGACCATGGGAGAATTTGAATTTGAACAGAAATCCTACCCTACCCTTTCCCCCAGTATCATCCTCTTAAAGCTGGAGACAGAGCTTGGCACAGGAAGGGAACGGTGGCAGGCAGGTTTAGCAGGCAAGTTCAGAAGTCCGTGTGGTGTGTGCTGACACAGTAAATCGTCCATCCTGGTGGGAAAGGGCTTGAGAGACATTTCTAGGTTAATTTGCAATGCCTCAGTGGTTAAACAGAGCAGCAGATGCAGGAGGTGGCTATTGATGCTGACTTTTTCAGTGGTGCTACCGTGTGGGTTGAACACCCCTGAACGACATATGGAGGGTAGGAAAACCGATCTATGGAGTTCAGATGTAATACATTTAAGCTGATGTGTCAGCCCAGAACCTTGCCAGGCCCAGGGAACATGTCACCAATTGAAGGGTTAGCATCAGATGTTCCAGAGAAAGTCAACAAATAGAAAAAGTGAAAACTAACACTCCATGTGTCAACCAGGATCTCTATGAAGACAGTTCTGGTGGAAAAGGCAGAAAGACAGAACAGTCTAGAAGTGGAAAAAGACCGAGAATCACAGAACAGGATGTGCTGTGGACAGAGAGGTTTCATGTGAGGGAAAGGAGAGTGAGAAGAGAGGAGACAGTTAAAGAAAGCAGTTTACAATATATTAATATGTGGAAGGAAAGCAGCCCACGGACAGAGAAATAGATTGAACAAAAAGGAAAGAGAGGAAGGACCTGCTCCATTTCGGTGATATTCCAGGAGAGAGAACCCTCTCTGTACTGTAGGTGACTTTGGTCTCTTCAAGGTTCTTTGCTCTGGCATCTTATCTGTCTGTTATCTCTCACCAGCTCACGATGGCTAGGAGTGAGGTGGGGAGGAGGATGTCGTGTCCTTTTATCCATGGTGTCACAATGGAGGAGAGCTAGGATTGGCAAATCCACTTTAACTAACAGCGTCGGGGACTTGAAACCACATGCAGTGATTTCTAGTCCCTTACTTAGTGCTTCAGCGTCTAGCCTTAGGGTGCTTCTGATGAAGGCATCTATCTCCTCCCTGTCTGGCTTCTGGATAGCCTTCCCATTGATTTGAACAGGGTTTCTTGAACTTTTTCCTGACTACTTTTAACTCTGCAAATTTTTTTTTTAAAGATTTATTTATTTATTTTATTTATGAGTACACTGTAGCTGTCTTCAGACACACCAGAAGAGGGCATCGAATCTCATTACGGATGGTTGTGAGCCACCATGTGGTTGCTGGGATTTGAACTCAGGACCTCTGGAAGAGCAGTCAGTGCTCTTAACCGCTGAGCCATCTCTCCAGCCCCCAACTCTGCAAATTTTTATCCCAGCCGTGTATATAAATATTTAAAATAAGAACACAGATGCAACATTTGCTGACAATAAACAATAAACTTATTTTAAAATAATTCTTTGTATACATATAATTTTACTATTTATTAAAGACAAAGATTGTCGTAGTTAGGGTTTCTATTGCTGTGAAGAGACACCATGACCAAGGTAACTCTTAGATAGAACAACATTAATTGGGGCTGGCTTACAGGTTCAGAGGTTCAGTCCATTATCATCAAGGCAGAGAGCAAGGCAGCATCTAGACATGGTACTGGAGGAGCTGAAAGTTCTACATCTTATTCCAAGGGGAACCAGAAGACTGGCTCCCACATGGCTAGGACAAGGGTCTTAAAGCCCACATCCACAAAAACACCTACTCCAACAAGGCCATGCCTCATAATAGTGCCATTCCCTGGGTCAAGCATATTCAGACCATCACAAAGGTAAATTTCATTCAAGTGAGATGGCTGTACCATGTGTATTTATTTTTACAAAAAGATGAAAAGCTTGGCTGGATATTATCAGGATGAAGAACATCTTCAATGTTTTTCAAACTTGATGGAAATTTCGATTTTATGATTGTCAGTGCAAAGGATACTGCTTTGCGTAAATATGTAGCACAGAATGTCAAAAGTCTGTATAGGGTCATCTCAAAACTTGTTGGCAATAGTCTTAATTCCAAGTCAAAATTCACTTAACAATTAAAAAAAAAAGCAGCTCAAATCAAGAAGTTAAGTGGTGATTTTAAAGACAAATCATTCAAACCCAACATGATCCAATGCACTAATTGATATTTACACGCTGGGGACTGGTGGTAAGAAAATATCAGAAGTCACTGTTTTCTGTAATTAAACCAGCATTTATCTAAGAGCAGAAAACTCTGTGTCTACCTCAAGAGCGCTGCAGCTCCTGACATATAGCTGTGTCGCTCTGAGCTGCGGGGCTGCTGGCAGCAGCCTTGGTATTGCACAGCAGGTTACCTGAGCTCAAAGTACACTTTCAGATCCAAGAGTGGTGAGGTCATGTGATTCGATGTGGGTGAGCTCTGCCAGACATTGTACATTCATCATGTATTTGACCTTGAATGAATTTTCGATCGCATGTTCTGAACCCCTTTACTGTGCCCCAGTTTTTTGTGCCCCCTACACTCACTTGTGTGATCCCATATAGAGTTGCTACTCACAGGCTAAGAAGTTGGTACCTTGAGCACGCTTAGAATACTTTGTTCTTTTTGGTTCTGGGACTTTGTGTGTGAGAAGCAAGTGCCCACCACTGAGCTATACTCCCATCCCACTTTGAAGGCATTTTCTCCTTTTAAGTTGCTTTATGATACCAGAGTCAAGGCTGTCTCTAAACATTTGATTTTTTTTCTTGTTCTTACACACCTGGCATTGGTACGGCCCACTACTTCAGGGAGGACTCCACTTCACCTTGAATTCAAGGGAAGGTAACAAAACTGGAAGGTCAATCGCATTATAACAGAGGGAGCTAATAATCACACCTAACACACACACATACACACACATCTGAAGCCAACGTTAGACAACCAGGGAGGTAAGCAGGATAAGTGCAGGTAGAGTGGAGGAACAGGCAGTGTAGTTTATTTCTTGAGGCAGTATAAGAATCCTAGGGCAGCTTCTGAGCTAGGGAGCCAGGGGGCCAATCAGAAGACCAACAATTTGGAGAACAAAGATCTGTGCCTAATAACAAAGGATAAAATGTTGCCTAAAAGCACTGAGGACCCCCACTAGAGACATAAGTCATATATTTGTCAGATAGCTTGGGTACATGAATTTCTTTTTCTTTAGCTGAATGGCAGCTTGGAGTATGCATGGGAAAGGCCATGATATATATGTACATGTATATGTATATGTATATGTATATGTACATGTATATGTATATGTATATGTATATGTATATGTATATGTATATGTATATGTATATGTATATGTATATGTATATGTATGTATATGTACATGTACATATGTATATATAAAATCTTCACCTTGGCAAGATGGACACTGGAGGGCAAGAATAAGAAGGGGCTAGCATGCCACTGAGAATGTTAGGTTAAAAGCCTTGGCCATGAGGCCTGGCTGGTGAGGGGGAGCTGATGCTGTGGGATTGAGAATGGGATGGGGTGGAGGAGGTACAGGTCATCAGTGACAGGTAGGTAGGTTGGGAGGGGAGGGGTGGGACTTGTACTGGCTAGTTTCTATTGTCAACTTGACACAACCTAGAATCATCCCAGGAGAGGAAGCTTCAGTTTAGAAGTTTCCCTAATCAGATTGGCCAGTGGCTATGTCTGTGAGCCATTATCTTGTTTAATGATTGATTTAGGAGGGCCTAGCACACTGTGTGTGGCAGTCTCTAGGTAGGTGGATCTGGGCAGTGTAAGAAAGTTAGCAGAGCACAAACTAGAGAGTGAGCTAACAAGCAGTGTACATTCAAGATTTCTACTGGAAGCTTCTGCCTCGAGTTCCTGTCATGACTTCACCAGTGATGAAGTGTAAGAGGAACTAAGCCTTTTCTTCTTCAAGTTACTTTTGCTCATAGTTTTTTATTACAGCAACAGAAAACACACTAGAACGTGACAGATGAAATGGCCATGCTTCTGGCTAGATAGTGGGTTTCAGAGATGAGACCTTTCTAAGGCTGGGTCGTGAGATGGGTGGATAAAGGGAGGTATGTTGGGAGCCACATTGGATATTTGACCGCTAACATCCACGAAAATAAGTGTGTCCTTAAAAACCATGGTAACAAGATACAAAGAAATAGAAATTCAGAAGGACTTTCCCAATTTATTGCTTACCACTGAAGGTGGAATAGGAGAAAACAGGCCTTTCAATACATCTTAAAAGACATGGTGCCCATGTCTAAAATACCAGCACCCAGGAGGATTACCAAGAGTTTGAGACTAGTCTGATATACCTAGTTAGTTCCAGGTCAGCCTGGGCTACAGTGAGAGACCTTGTTTGAAAAGTACTAATAAGAACAACAGCAATCAACATATCAAAATCTTTTTCATTTTGTGGTGTCTCTAAGAAAACGAACTGAGTAAATAGCAAGTTTTATATTCTAGGTTTGTGGCTTCTCTGGAAAAATAAAATAGTCCTCTGAAAAATTAAACGAAATTGTCTGTGTGGGCCAGCACTTCCTTGTGGAGGCAGTAAGATTCCTTCCCAGATGATCCGAGCCATCAGTACACAATATTGCTGCCCCGTGCTGTTGAATGACAGTTGTCCTCATTTGTATGTGCACATCTTCCTCAGAGATAGGAGAAGGTTGGAATATTTCTGGTGTCGAGGACATATGACTATCAGACGAATCAGGCAGGACATTCCTCTGTAATTTCTACGCAAAGTGTATCACTACTGAAAACTATAATTTCTATCAGTCGATTAAACAGATCCACCCAGGTTCTCTCATTACTCAACAAGCCACACAGACATTTGTGTTTGCAATGGCCAGTGATTCCTTCCTGTAATAAAATAATGACATAAAAGCATTCAAGTGTACAAGACAGAACTAAAAACACAGTGTGATAAAAACAGGTATCTTTGGGGTGAATTGTATTAGTCTACCACATTGTTACTTTTTAAAACAGAATAATCATATTGACTCCCCAGTAATTAATAGATCACCTTAAAGTGCTACCTAATTCAATAGCCGCTGAGAAAATTGAATGAATTCACAAAGTGGCTCCTCCTTGACTAGAAGGTGCTGATGTAATTGTCTGAGTGCACAGTTTCTTGGCAGCCACCTGGGCTTGTGGAAGACAGATCCAAGGAACGTGGTTAAAGGTCCTTTAGTGCCAAAGGAGAGTAAGACTATGGAAATGAAAACTTTTGGCACATAAATGCCCAGAAAGAAAAACGACATTACCTATTTCTTGTTCTTAAGGCTGATGATGAGAGAAATACATAAGAGATAAAAAGGGAAAGAAAAGACAAAGCGTGGATTGGCTCAGGAAGCCAATGGGCTCTCTCTGTGGACCAGTGCTTTGATGTAATCTGCTACTTCCGTCCAGTGTTCCATACTTTCTGCTCCTCTTATCTCCCACAGTAAGCATGTGGGGAGCAGTCAGATAGGAAGGAAGGCCTGGAGTTAAGCTGCATCTTCGGAGACACATAGGAGGTAAGATGAGAGTGGGTTTAGGGGAAATAAGAGTTATCAGAGGAGAGAACCGTGCGGAAGCCAAGTGCTTAGTGAGTCAGAGAAATCTGGACTCGTAATATTAGAGCCTGTGAAGTGGAAACCAGATCTGAATTCGTGACCCACAACGGTGTAAGTGACAGGCAGAAGTCTGTAAACAGCATCAGGGTTATCTGGGGAGACCGAGAGTTTATTATGGACCTGGGACCCTGAATAGCTCATGTCTTAGGTCTCAAATTAATAACGCAAACTAATGGAAGACAGTTTGGTGAAGAATGAAGATGATTAACAGCTGAGGTGATTGAAACGTGAGGAAGGTCTGAGAGAGACAAAGTTACGAAGTGCCAGTATATAGCGTGAGATTAAAGTATCTATTGACTTTAAACGGATTGCTTATCAGAATTCAACCATTACTGTATAGATGCCATAAACTGGCACCAACACAGCACAGTTATCCAGAAGGAACCTTTTATTGCTTTGCTCTGAAAATTAGTCGAAAGGAAATGCTACGCAGTATTTGTCGAATGACTATATTTTGGCTCCTTTTCTAACTCTAACTTCTATGAATTTTACAATGCCATGAAAACACTTCAGCAAGGATTCTGGCATAATATTTACAATTTCCTGAATACCATTGCGCACGGAACAGGAGCGATGGAAAGCAATCACTTAGTAACTGAAGAGGCGCAGGCAGGAAGGAGGAGAAATAATTGCTTACTGCACTGTTTGTGACGAAGAAAAACTCTTAACTGAGCTTAAGAAACAGGTCGGGAGCCAAGAACTGCATGTCACAGGAACATGACTCTTCCTGTCACCATATCAAGGTACCTACCGGTTGGCTGTTTGTAGAGCAAGTATCTTCTAACACATGTGTGACCAGGAGCTTGTGGGAGACAAGTACTTAGGTCAGGGATGAATCGGAACCTGGCACAGGCCTTGGGCATCTGCCATCATTAGTTACAGATCTGCCAAGATGCTCTGGGGAACGTTTTAATTTAAATGCCAAGTTTATTTCAACGAAATCTCCCTGATATGATCGGTTGGGAATCTAGAATGAAGGAGACAGGTGTTCATTTTGGAGGGCATTTGTGAATTAGATGGTAGTTACATAAACAACAATGACCAAATAAAACAACAACAACAACAACAACAACCCATTCTGGGTGTTCGACTCTCAAGATGCCACTACTCAGCTCAGAGCTCTCCAGGAAAGAGCTGAAGAATCTTTGTTGGCTACATAATTTTTTTTTTTCTGTTGACACGTAAACGCAGAGGAACAGAGTCTACTACAGGAGGGGCAGGAGTCTCCAGGTGATTATTGAAAATATCAGTATTAGAGAACTTCTACAGGAAGACCCCTGCCTTCTGTCCTCTTTCTCACACTTAAACACAATTATGACTGTAAATCTAATAAAGCAAATGAAAAACTGATTTGAAAGTATTTTCCTTGTGAAACTGTCAGAAGACAAAAAAATAATTTTGAGGCTAAACTAGGAAAGGGGTTAATATGGAGGGGTGGGGCTGAAAAAGGAATAAAAATGTTGTCTACCTATAAGAAAACATTTGTTAATGGTTTAGGCCCTATTTGACTTGCCCAGTTGTTTACAAAAGTGTGCCGGGACAGGGGGGGGATCAGAAGAATTAAAACACCCCAAGAATAACAGGGAAGGATTTTGATGTTGCATCTGGGGAAAGGGTGTACATGTTTATGAATGTAAATCTCATTTCCTTAGAGGTTTTTTTTAGCAATTTGCTACCATATCATGCTAATGAGACCAAGGTCTCTAAGTTCTGTCCCAGGGGACTCTCAGGTACTCCTGGGCCCAGGGAAAGTATCTTTCCAGAAGAGGAAATACAGTGAGAGAAAAACTGGGAAGCTAGAACCAGGCAGGAGACTGGATCTCAGAGTGCCTGGGATGAGAGGGAGGTGGAGCCTCTGATACCACACAGTGCACTGGTTCTGCTGCTCTGCCAATGGCTCTGCCAGACTACACAGTGGCCCTGCACTCTTCTTTGGCTCCAGGAATGGAGGTTTAAACAAAGTATTTCCATATGGGAGCGACATGTTGATCACTGATTTTTGATCCTGACCCCAAAGATGGTCCTGATTTGGATGGCACCCACTAGGGGTTGGACAAGCAAGCCTCTCTGGTGGCAGGTTTAGGAAAGGCACAGAGAGAAACTACAATGATAAACCTCCGTGGGACGACCCAGAGGCACCAAATAAACTCTGCGGAGGTCTTATGTCTCTCAATGCCTGCCAGCCATGCCATCCCTACCCCAGATCCTGGCAACCAGTTGTGCCCATTGAGTTTAGCAGTCCAAGGGCACGCAGATGGATTGGTTTCTGTACGTGAAATGGGTTTGCTCCACTGAGGAAGCCCAGGGGGAGCAGGGTGGGAAGGGGCCGGCTTCCGAGAGAAGGTCTGCGGCTGGACGAGAGGTGCAGCGGCCAAGACCACAGCCCCAGGACCTTCTGCCAGCCCGCGGCCTGCGGACTCGCTGTCCCCCTCGGGATGCCTTCGGGTGACTGACAGCTGGCCCTGGCGTGCGCCCTGACGAGCCGGCCTAGGAGAGCGACCACAACCGCAACGCCGGCGTCCCGAGCTCGGACGGGTCCCCGAGGCCTGTAGGGGGCAGCGCGAAGCCCGGGAGGCGATGGCCGCGGGTAGGTCGCGGTGGGCCTGGGGGCCGTCAGAAGCCGCCCTGGGCCTCGGCTGAGCCCTGAGGGGGGGGGGGACTGACGGGCCTGGGCGGAGCTGGGAGCCCCGGAGCCCCGCGCGACGCGCCTCCGCGTGTCGCCAGCGCCGCGGAGTGGGCGCACGTGTCCCTCGCGCCCCGCCGCGAGCCCGCGCGGGAGCCGGGCCTGAGGGGGACGCTGCGCTCGTCGGTGAGAGCGCGGGGCCTGAGGGGACGCGGCGCGCGGCGGTGGGCGCCGGCGCGCGCGCGTTATTTTTGGCGCCCGCAGCGGCGCGTGTGCCGGGGCGTGTTTTCCTTCCCCAGGTGCCGGCAGCCGGGGCGCCGCCGCCCAAGCTGACTCCTCTCTCTCCTCTTCTCTCTCTCCGACCCCGGCAGGACCCCAGAGGTAATTCTGCCTGCACGACGTCCTCCGTGCGGGAGGCGAGCTCGCCGCACGCGCCACATCCCAATCAAAAAGAGAAAGAAAAAAGAGAGAGAGAGAGAGAGAGAAAAGAAAAAGCGGAAGAAGCGGCCGAGGCGGCGGCGGCGGCGGCGAGGAGGAGGGGCCGCGCGCGGCGGCCCGAGGCGGCGGCGGGGACGCGGGGACGCGGCTTTGTGCAGGCGGGTCGTGGGGCGCCCATGGCGGAGTGTGGCCGGGGCGCCGCAGGCGGGGCCCTGCCCACCTCCCCGGGCCCGGCCCTCGGTGCCAAGGGCGCCCTGAAAGCGGGAGCCGGGGAAGGCGGCGGTGGCGGCGGGGGAGGTCGCCTCGGCCACGGGCGGGCGCGCTATGACAGCGGCGGGGTTTCCAACGGAGACTGCAGCCTCGGCGTGTCCGGGGACGAAGCCCGGGCCAGCCCTGCCAGGGGACCTCGAGGCGTGGCGCTCGCGCGGACTCCTAGCCCGGCCGCCGGTCCGGTCCCCAGGGACAGCAAGCCGGGCGGCCTGCCCCGCCGGAGCAGCATCATCAAGGTAGGTTAGGAGACCCGCGCGCGTCCTTGGGCTCGCTTTCCCCGCCCCGGGGAAGCGGTGGCGGAAGGAGGCAATGCAAAGTGAGCCTGCTGCGAAGGGGAAGCAAGGGTGCAGGGGTGTTTGGAGTGCTGGAGCAGGGATTGGAAAGCCAATGGCATTGGGAAGGAATGGAGAGGTGATCCGGAGTGTGCATGAGAGCTGTGCTCTGACATCCCCAGAGCAACTTGGGGCTGTCACCTCTCTCCAGATTGACTTGGAATTAAATGGCCTTGTACCTGCCTGGGGTAGGACAGGCTTTTCAGAGGCAGCTTAGCCTGGTGGCACACTCCCTGTAAGGTTTCTTTTGTATGTTAAAGGACAGGGATCATGTGAAAATACTTTCTTAAAACCTCAGGCAATGAACATAATATTATTTAATAGATTTCTTCTAATCTACTTTGTAAGTGGTTGCCCCTTGCAAGTGATTGTCTTTGGAGGATGTAAAATACCCCTCCTTCACTTACTCGGAGAGAGGGAACATAAACACAGATTTCCTCTTTTTTAGCCTCAAAAGCTCTGAGAGATTACAGTTCCGCACAATTTAATTCTTTCCTTGCTGCTATAAGCAGGCCTCCAGATCAGCAAGTTCCTTTGGAATGGTTTTGCTTGTTTTGGGTTTTTTTTTTCATGGTGCTATTTAGAAAGCCACCAGTTGTTTTGTGAATTTTACATTTTAAGAGGTGACATTAAGTGTCTGTGGTGGTTTCCTTCCAATATTACAGTGCAGTTGCAACATAAAAATATTTCTTGTGACACGAAGTGGAAAAAGAAAGTTGATAAGGGAAGAAAAGTAGAGCCTTGAGCCAGATCAACACATTTGGCTTGCTCGAATATGGAACAAATATGGAATGTTGCTTTTTGAGAAACAAGGGAGGTGGGGTAGGACAGGGCGGTTGAGTACTATCTGGTGCTAACCCATCCTTTTTGTGGCTGACAACCCTTAGGAGACAGGTTAGAATGTGCTAACAGCACAAAGTTGGTACTGGTGGTATTTGAAATTCAGAAATACTCAGGTTCTGTGGAAGTTCTCTGTGTTATAATTGTCTGCAGCCATCTAGGGAAATAGACCGCCTTGGGGCTGTGTAAGAGGCTGTTGTGAAACTGCCTCTAGCCTTGTCATCTGCTTGCTCAGTTTTTATGTGGGACAGGGCACAGTTGAAGGGCTTAAAGATCAAGTACATCACCTGTCTTTAAAGATCAAGTGTATCGCCTAACTTTTAAACCAAGGAAAGTCGTGTCTTTTTTTGCTGCCTGTGTAGCTTTTAGTGGTGTGTCTTTTCTTCTAATATATAGTTTGTCTCCATGAAAGTTGTTTTCAAGTATTGATCCTATTTGATTTGCAGAGCTATGCAATATTTCTGTTTTTATTGGTTAAATATTTGTGGTGAATTTGCACTGTGATATTAATAAAATTTTTATGTGAAGGTTTTAGAGAATATACCCGGTTTATGAAATTTTAACAACCTTCCCCCCCCCCAAGGATTTTTGGCAGCCTGTTTTCACATTTAAAAGGCTAGAATTTATTAACATCCATAGTAGGATTCATAGGGAGGCATAGTGGGAAGCAACCGTGTTGTTCCCTTAAAAAAGAAGTGTGACTTGCCTATTTGTGACTTACAAAATTGAGACCGAGTATCATTTCTGTAGAAGGATATGGAAAAATGATGAATTTTTCAGAAATCACCAGTCGAGACATGATAGTGCTGCTTATATTGAATTCTGAGTTTCAAAGCTATATTTCATTTATCTGTATTCCTCAATGAAGCCAATTAACTCTTTATTCACCATTACATCCCTAGATGCACAATGCTAGGATCGTAATAGGTACTCAATAAATTACTTACTGTTGGGGCCAAGGAATGATGAGGAAGTGTGTGTTTTCTCTAAGGTTTGCTTGTTTCTGAAACAGGTGGTTTTCGATTTACCAGTCATACCTTGGTATCTTGTACCACATAAGACAACTTGACAGATTACCCTCTCTGGCCACTATGTTCAACTTATTTTTGTCTTAACCATTCTTGAAAATCATGGATGTAGTGTTGAAAATTGATTGTTCCTGCAGTATAGCAAAAAAGGTCCTTCTAGATAGGTAAGTAGTTATGTTTCTCCGTGAATTGATGTCTTTAGACAGCTAGATTTTAGGATTTTTAGTGTTGTGTTTTCTAAAGATACATTGTACAGCATAAAGATAGCATCTTGATAGAATAAAGGAGTCTTTTGATTCAGTATCAAGGTCCATAAAGCAATGAATACTGCACAGGAGGTATCTTGGCCATATGAATGGCAGAAATTATATTGCACTTTTTAAAAGAAATAACGAAAGTTGCTTAAGCAGAGCCCATGGGAAAAGGTCATAGTGGTGTTTCTCTTTGGTTTCTTGTGCTCTTTCTAGAGAAGGGATTAAGGAGTCAGTGTGGTCAGGTGTTCTGCAGCAGATGAGTAAGCAAGCATGCTAGGGCAGCAGCTGGTCACTGTGAGCTGGCTGAAGAGCAGAGGCTAGCTGGTGTGTGCTGGCAGAAGAGCAGAGGCTAGCCAGTGTTTATGGGCTTGTGTTGTTTGAAGTGTCAGTCTCAGGTTTCTTTCCTGCCTTCCATCTTCTTTGCAATCTTTACATCCTGTTAGGTAAGAGTCACAAAATCAAGGGGGTCTGGGGCCCAAGTGTGGTAAATGATAGGTAAAGAAAAAAGGCTCAACACTAACTTGAGTGACATTCAGAAATACACTGTAAGCTGACCAGAACTCTACGTATTTAAAATAATTTCTTTGGTGTCTCATCTGTTTTATAAATAGCAATGAATTTGTAAAACTGTGTTTGTTTCTGACCCAATAGACGCAGAGATCTATTCTAAAAGACCTCCTCAGTTATGGTAGCAATCCTGATGAAGACTGGAAGCATTGTAAAATGTTTTACAGATGCTTTGGAATGATACAGAAGTCGTGGAAGGCACCAGCAACTATTTCTAGCTTTCTTTAACTTACTGAAAATAACAGTGTGTTCTTGAGATTATCTGCAAGTGCACATTACTGGAATTTTAGGGACGAATTTTTTAGTCCTCTTTAGTAATCTAGTCAATGAAAACACCACTTTCATTTTCTCTTTCTGCAATTCACTTGGTCACACTGCTCAATACAGTCTACTTTATTTCCAAATAGATCATTTGGTGAATGTTTTCAGATGGCCACTTACTTTTTAAAAATACATAATGTATTCTATAATTACAATGTAAAGTAGCATTTAGGACCTTAGATTTATTTTGTTTTATTTTAGAAATAAATATTATCAAAATGACTATATTAATTGGGATGGTTTGTTTTAATCAGAACAGATTAAATACTTTGCTTTTAAAAGGGTGCTATGATTACAGTCACTCCTGGTGTCGTTTTTATGAGCTATGATAAATTTATGTAATTTCTTAGTCACTGCCATACACAAGCCACAGAGCAGTTTGACCAGCTTTGCTCACCCCTATCCCCAGATCGTTTTCATCCTCTGCTCTCCACATCAGCTACGGGGCAGCTATAGATGTTGGGCCCCTTTCCATACTTAGGATATGCAGCTATTGCAGTACCTGACATTCGGATGAAGTAACAGTAACCGCTGCTTACTAAACTCTCACTGTGGGCAGGGCATGGGAAAAGCGTGCTGCTTACCCTAGTGTGTCATCCGCAGAGGAAGGAGGCAGGCAGAGCGCAGAGAGGTTAACAGCGTGTCTGAGATGCTGGAGCTGTGTGCAGTACATCTCTTGACTGAGTTGTGTTCCGTTATTCTTTAAATCACTCCATCTGTATACACTGACTGTGAAGTAAGGGAGCTTTGCTGCCCTGAGATACCAGATTTGACTTTTCTCTTTAAAATGTGTTGGGTGTTGGAGTAGGACAAAATCCTGTCTCTGCTGGCAGTAGTTGACAGACAACATACCGGGCAGCTGTTTCATCCCTTGTCATAAATACTTGTTGGCTAGGCCTTCCAGCTTCACAGTGACTTTTTTTCTTAACATAGGTATCGTATAGTGCCGAGTAGAAAAAGTAGTCTTACTATCTTTATATCAACATATAAAGATAGTCGTACTATCTTTATATTAACATGTATGCTGAGCTCCCAAGCATGGAGAACACCAGACTTTTTATGCCTGTTACACATATTCGAGCGAAATAGCAAAAACGTACCTGAGCATTATGCTGGAACATGGTTTAAGTGGGCTCTTTACAGGCAAAAACTGGCATTGGCTAGTTTTGCACTGATAGCATACAGTACTCTGACTGTTTTTGAATTAGAACTTAATATCTGCTTTCAACTCTAAATGTTTGTCTGTCTTTTCTCTTCCCTTTCTCATACAAGGAGAAACAAAGGCAACTGCATGCCAGGCACTTAGGAACTGGGTCACAAAGTGAATTGTCTGAATAGATAGGCAGATCCTAGAGACCCTGTAGATCAGAAAATCTCCCAGCCAATCAGCAGCTCTGCACCTCACATTGTGCTAATGCATTTAGACCCAATAACTACTGAAAGGTCAGAGCAAGGCTGATTGTTTCAGTCTAAAGAGCTTAAGTCTTGATTCAATTTCTCAGTGTAATCAGAATGCATTGGTTTTATACACCATCGCTTCTTGCCCACCCTTTGCTTTTCCTTCTCCCTCTGGTCCTTCTACTTGATTTGCATTTTAAATCCATGAAGGCAGATGATGGGAAACTGCTTTATAAGTTGATTGTATCAGTCATTGAAGTTGTTATCTTAGAACGTTCTCCTTCCATATTGGTTTACTTTCTTCTGTAGTGCTCTGTGTGCTCTGCCAGGGCTTTAAATGATACTGTTTTTGTTGTCAAATTTGAACCCTCAACAGATATGGCAATATTATTTGTACTTGAATTGCAGATACAAGATGAACATTGGTAGTCAAGTAACTTACCTTACACGTTTTAGATGATATTGCTCTTCCACTGGGAGACCTCTGTATTAGTTCTGCTACTTTTTTGTCCTTTGTTAGTAGGACCCAAGTGTTTTTACCACTAGGCCATTCAAATGGAAGCAATTGTTAATATATGTTGAAACTATGTAAGCCACTTGACCAGTTTTTTTCTACTGATAATCATGAATCAGGAAATTGTGCTTGACACAAAAAGTATGTCATAACTCAAACCCAAGCTAGAGCCGCTGGAGAACTTTGGGGTTCTTAAAGCATAAAATTACTTTCATTGGTCTGGCAGTGGGTGAGTTCAGGCTGCTGGTAAGACACTTTGTTCCTGTGTACTCTACAATGTCAGAGCAAGGCAGGCATCTGGGTTCTCTGGCCTCTAGCACTCTAGGATTTGTTAAGAAGAATATTCTAGGGAACTCGCTCAGCTTGCCTGTTTGGCACTTGTCTGAGTTATTCATAAGGCAGAATACCGAAGTTAAACGAGAGGCTCTTGAATCACCTGACTCCCCTGCACCCTTTTACGTGTGTAGCCTTGTGTATCCTGTATCTCTCATGAGTGGGATAAGGACCCTCTCGTAGCACTGCTAGGATCCTGTGAGATGATGTGTGCTCAGTGCATGTCAAGCATTTGGAACGCCATGTGTATGATCTAGAATTTTTTTTTCTCTCCCCTTTCACATTGAAGACCATTCTGAAACAAGCTGGTTCCTTCAGGTTCACTGGAATTAAAATTCACTGGTATTTCCATGCCAATTTTGGAAGATTTATCTTTCAAGACATAGAAAAGTGCTGAGAAACTTTATAGGCAGATGCTCTGGAGAGTGAAGCGTTTTGCTGATTTTCTGAATCCCATATTTTAGTACAGTTGAAAATGTGTAAGGAGCCACAGCTGGGTGACATTCCTGTCTGTCTTGATTGGCTCAGGGAAATCCAGGTTTTTATTTTTTTGTCACTACAAAATTGTTAATAGTGTCTCTTCACTTTCAAAAGTGCCCTACATGGGTGACCCATTACTCCCTCTCCAGGAGCTTTGTGGACCACCTTCAATATCAAAGCTTAGGCTTTGTATTGGTCCCACTGTTTTCTCTGCTTGAAATGTTTTTCTCCTTCTGAGCCATGCCTAGGATGTTTTTTGGCTAGTTGTCCCTCAGTTAGGATGAAGTGTTTCTTTTTCTGCCCTCCAGCCCTGGCTCTTCTTGCAATTCCATCCTGCTCTGTGTCTCTACCTCATGGGTATCTATGTCTTATTTACTCCCTGAGCTTAAGAAAAAGTTCAATGTCTTGTGGAAAGTGTGTATTTACAAACTATATATATATATATATATATATATATATATATATATATATATATATATATGGTGTGTATATATATATACACATACATACATACATATAACATACATATATATACACATATGTATGTGTGAGTTATTTATATGAATGGAAGTTAATAAGTTTTGATGACTGACAACTCAGTTTAATGAAGAGATTATTAGATTTAACTCCAAGTGATTCTGATTGTAATGGGCTTTGTACTTCAATAAGAACTTTTTTCAAGCACTTAGTTTTGAACATAATCAGAAGAAAATCCCTTCATATAAAGTTGAAAGTTGGGCTTGAGAACTTCATTACTTCCAGAATTGTTCTGCATGAGGTCAAATGATCCGTCCCTCTTGTGTTCCTGAGTTAAGAGTAGACCTTTACACTTTTATGTTTTGGTCTCAGAGTTTAAGAAGCATAGCCGGAGAGTGTTACTGTTTGTTAAAGCGTTCACTCTCTTCTCTGGTATTCGGGTTTTTCAAAGTGACTTACATGGTTTTTGTTCAGCTTTTGTTCCTTTTTAAGGTGTTAAGTTACTTAAACTTTTATTGTCATTGATATTGGAATGTGGAATGTACTCATCGGGAGTGCTGTGGAACTAATAATAAACAAAGAAGCCTAAGGACTCTGCAGTCCTGATATGCAGAGTGTTGAAGTGAGAATCTCTTTTATTTTGTTATCTAATGCTGGAAATTCAGTCCTTCGTTGTAATGGACGGATTAGGCAAAGAAGAAACATGTCCTGTAGTGGTCATTTCACACACCTCTCAGCACAGCTTGCAAGCAGATACGGTCCGGTCCCTTTTACAGGCTAGGAAACCTTTGCCTAAGGATGGAGAGACAATTCCAAAGCAGGGCCACAGAATTTACATGTGGCAAAGAAAGCCGTCACTCAGACCAAATTTGTCTGCCCTGAAAGTCCATTTATAAAAAAACTTATTCTCTTTTTATTCCTATTTGCCCAAACCATTCTGGCTTCTTAATCATAGAAGTTTCCACCAGTCTTGAAATGATGACAGGTTTCTAATTATAAGAGCATGGCTTCTTAAGAATAGGCTACATGTCCTATGTGAATCTAGAACTGGAGTTCTACTGGAGCGCCCCAAGCTCTGTCTGATCCATAAGCCCCTTTTCTTGATTGTGGAGTCAGTGTTGGGACATCTTCTTGTAGTGTGCTAAATATACTGAGTTGAAAGTCGCAGGTGTTAATATCCCCCAAACTAAGCAGCTGGATTTAAAATAAATCAAGGATGAAGGTTCATGGTATTTTCAGAATGGAAAGTGATCACATAAAATTCTGCCATTATAGATATTCAAGGCCATACTGATTACTAAGTATATTTAGTTCTTGGCTATGGTTGAATTAATTTATTTGCATAGCAGTGTAACAGAATTGGAAAATTTGTTATGTAATACTGCAGTATGTGGCTATTAATAGAACAAAATGTGGTCTTACAGATAGCTTTCTTTTGTGGACTTTTTTCTGCTGTAGACAGCTGCATGTATACACTCAACTCATGCATGCCTATACTGTTTATAAATAGGAAAGACTGAGCGCTAAGTTAATTGAGAATGATCACCAAGGGTTTTTATTAATACAGCGTATCAACCTTTAGTTGCCTTTTACCAATCAGTGGGGTCGCAGAGGGATAAAGTGGCCTGTTAGCAGCTACCATTAGGATCAAGCTGCATGACCGGTCCCTGTGGTCTCCTTCCTTTTATCTTTCATCCTCCTTTAAACCTTCTTGTTCTGTGTCATAGTAGTTGGGATTTTTAAAGTTATTTTATATTTTAATGTTTAAAAGAATCATTCAAGTGCTCTAAGTTTGGGGATAATGAAATAATAGTATTAAGTCTATATTTTTTGGAGCATTTGATAGCTTGTTATATGTTGCTTTAAGGTGTTCATTGCTTGTATATAGTCTTATAAATAATTTTATGTTTATTATAAATACTAACCCCTTTCATAGGACATATTAAATTTGCTGTAATAGATAATGTCAAACAATTTTTCCAGCTAGTATTTTACAAGCTAAACAAGTTAACTATCTCTGATTACTAAAATACACATAATTGTTATTTTCAGTGGGCTTGATTTTTTTTCTTTCTTCTTTTGTAACCATTTTCATGATTGTGTAATTAATGGAACATTACCATGGCCTTCTGGTTGAATATCTTGGTGACTATGATACTGAGAACCTTTTCATATTTCTTGATCATTTGGATGTTGTCTTTGTAAAAAATGGTGATTTGACTCCTTTACCTGCTGGAAAAATTGGTTTTTACAAAAATTGATTTGTATGACTTCATTATTTTCTGGATGTGAGATATGGGTGTGATATAATATGAAAATATCTTCTCC
Organism: Grammomys surdaster; assembly: GCF_004785775.1. Classification (NCBI taxonomy): domain Eukaryota; kingdom Metazoa; phylum Chordata; class Mammalia; order Rodentia; family Muridae; genus Grammomys; species Grammomys surdaster. The sequence continues at coordinate 5,236,877 of NW_021604617.1, read as the reverse complement.
TGAATATGGCTTGTTTCTTCACTGGCCGGAGAGTTGTCTTGTAATGAGAAAGAATTCCAATTTTAGTGAAGCCAAATGTATTAACATTTTCAGTTGATTTTTGTGTCCTGTTTTAAAGAAATTTCTTTTCAAGACAATGAAGATTTTCATTTATTTAGTTTTGGAAACTTTACCTTTTCATTTTTTATGTGGAATGAATGTGTGTGTGTCTCTGTGTGTTACTCACTATGTAATCTCTCTATATAAAAAAATCTCTCTCCCTCTCTCTCTCTCCCTCTCTTGAGAGAGGGAGAGAGGGAGAGAGAGAGAGAGAGAGAGAGAGAGAGAGAGAGAGAGAGAGGTAGGCAGATATCTAAAATTTTCCATTTCAGATAGATAGATAGATACATAAATCGGTCTTAAATGATACATAAGATTTTCTTTTAATATAAACATATGATCCCTTCGGTACCATTTAATTGAAAATAGAATCTTTTATTCATGAACTGCATTGCCTTTTTGGATAAATCAAGTGACTAGTTCTGTGTGGGTTTGTCTATGAGTTGAAGCATGGAGAAAGCATTGCCAGAGCAATCATTTTTACAGAGAACTGATTTGACAGTGGAACCAGCACTATTCCTGGAAAGAGGTGACTAGACCTTTCAACCTTTGCTGAAACAAGTCTTTACATTTCATTTAATCAAAGAATCTTGTGCTCAAACGACACGGCTTACATATAGTAAAATGCTGTTTGCTCAAAGGAAATTATATAGTGATGCCTGCCAAACAGGTATTTGCTAGTCCAGCTGATTTATATTGGAAAGGACAGACCAGACTGGTGGTACTGCAGTGTTCTCATTATGATGGGCTCACAGGCTGAGTCCATACATCACAATGAATGAACACAACTCCTGGGTTATTCATAAATCACTAAGTGTATTTCGTTAATCACAAAGCAGGAAATTTCAGTTGGTGTCCGTTCCTATGTTCAGTTATGTGGTGTGTACTTTGATCTCTCAGCTTGTGCCCTTATATTCTCATTAGTCCTGCTTATTCTATTTGGATAATATATATATTATCCAAATTATATATATATATATGGCGGTGGCTTGATCATGATGTGTTCTTTTTGATGTGTTCAATTTGCAAATTCAATTTGCAAATTCAATTTGCAAATATTTTATTCAGAATTTTTGCATCCATGTTCAAAACAGACATTGGTCTATACTTTTTTTTTTGTTGAGCCTTTGGTTTTGGTATGGAGTAATATGAATTTCATAAAAGAAATTAGAGTATATTTCTTCCTTTTGCAGATTAGCTCGAGGAATATTGTTAGTTCTTCACTGTAGGTCTAGTAGGATTCTGCACTGAATCCGTCTAGCTCTGGACTGATTTTACTTGGGAGATTTTAAATTATGATTTCTATCTTATTGTTTATTAAGGGTCTATTTAAATCACTTATTACATCTTGATTTAACTTTGGTAAGTTGTATATCTCTAGAGGTTAATCTGTTTCTTTTAGATTTTTTTTCAACTTTGTGGGATATAGATGTTAAAAGTATATTTTTATGATTTTCTGAGTTTCGTCAGTGTCTATTTTAGTATCTTTTATCTCTGATTTATTAATTTGTATTGTTTTCTCTTTCTTTTGGTTAATTTGGCTAAAGGTTTATAAATCTTCTTAATCTTTTCAAAGTACTGATTCATTATTTCATTGATTTTTTTTTAAATACTGTTTTCTTTGTCTCTGTTTTATGAATTTCAGCTCTGATTTTGCTTATCACTTCTCCTCCACTCTTTTTGGTTCTTCTCTTGCTAGGGCCTTCAGATGCACCGTTAACTTATGATTTGAGATCTCTGTTTTTGATGTAAGAACCTATTGCTGTAAACTTCCCTCTTAGGACTGCCTTTATTGTGGCCATTGATTTTGGTATATTTCATTTTCATTTTCATGCAAACTCTAGGAATTTTAAAGTCTCGATCTCAATTCCTTCACCTAATTTCAGTTTATCAGCGTCTTATTTAGCTCCTGTGAATTTGTGTACTTGGTCTTATCTTTTGTGGCTGGTATCCATCTTACTGCACAGTGCTTCAATAAGCTATGGAATGTAATTTCAGTGTTCCTGTATTTATTGAGGCTCACTCTGTGTCCTAAAATGTGAACTATTTTGGAAAATTTCCCTGAGCTACTGAGAACGTGTATTTATTATTTAGTGTTTGCATGAGATGTTCTTAGATATGTATCCATCTATGGTCACTAACCAAGCTCTACAGAAGATAGTAAAGAAAATGCTTAAGTCTAAAGATAACGTTAAACATACACAAGAAGGCAAAAAGAACAAATAAGCAATTCTAGAATACTCAACCAAAAGAAGTTAGTACTGCTCACAATGACCTGGGCCCACCCACATCAGTTGTCAAGAAAATGCACCACACATGTGGTTCTCTCTTCCATAATGGCTATAGGCATGTCAAGTTGACAGAGAAGTAGCTCACACAGAAAGCAGAATACGCTGAACTTCTGCTCTTTAATTTTACTTTCATTGCCGAGTAGGTAATAGATGAGGCCCTTGAGCTGGCTTCACAGCAGGGCATTTGCCAGTGAAAGTGTGGAATCTGTAGGAGTTCTGGTGTGTCTCCCACTGTGCACCCATGTGTGTGAGAGGGTATAGTCTGATGATTGAGGGAGGTTGGGTGTCTTGCAACCAAGTGGGAAGAGAAGCCACACCCAGTGGGAGGCGTCGTGTGAAGCTTTATTTCTGGGAAATGGTCAAATTGGGTTTGTGGCTGTGTGCAGAAGAAAAGATTTGCAGGGGATCCTGTAACATGGTGCTGTGTACTCAAGGTTCTGAGGTTTCTTTTGATGTTCTTGAAGAGCTTTTTGGCAAGACGGGTCCCTTCAGCCTACGCTTTTGTAAGCCAGTTAGCATTCTTCAGTTGTGACCCTATGTTGGTTTTCATCGTTTATGTGTGTATGGGAACTGCCCAATAATTACTTTCTGTGTTTTTTGGAAAGTGCAGCATTCATGGATGCCTTAGACTGTGCTGGTAAGAAAGTGCTGGTCCCAGGGAATGGACCATCAGATGTAGGCAGATAATCTGGTTTTGCTGATTTAGTCAAAACAAACAAACAAACAAATAAAAATGCCCTCATGTCCTGAGTTTCCTGTAGTTTTTCGTGTCCCTATTCATTTTTGTCAATTGTGCTGTCTCGTAACCCTGAAAAACTGAGTGTGTGACCTCTGGCACTGTTGTTACATTGGTCAGAGCCAGGGACATGATTTTTCATTAGCCTTTTCAGATCTTGGTAAAGACAAAACAAAACCACCACCACCACCACCACCACCACTACCACCACCCGCCTCATATTAATAATAAAACAATATAGAATTTGTTTCCACTAAGGTTTACTGGTTTTCTAGAAAACCAGGTGTAAGGAAGTATGTGTGACTAAGGAAGGACACGTAGGAGACCTTTCAAAGAGGCAAACTTTGCAGAGAAAGATTACTGGGAGGTTGGCTTATTTGGTGGCTTGTTGACCCTGTGAATGAGGCCTTTCAGTTCAGGTTTTGCTGTTCCCACACTGGTTGCTGTTCAAAAGCTGGGAGTGCTTTTCTCCGGCTGCTGTCCTGGAAGCACAGCCTGTAAGCAGAAGGCCACATGCATCTGCAGGCTGGAGTCAGAAGTGCTTTTCAGTTGGCAGCTTCTCTGCTGCAGAAGCCACGGACTCTAGGAAAAACAACCGAATGTCTTTTAACGTTACTTGGTTTCCACAGCCTACTGTTCAAATATGGACCAAGTTCTCTCCCTAAGCACACAGATGGCATCAGAATGGCTGTCCATAACCATACAGACCCAAGTAGGGCGTGTAGGCACAGGGAGTGATACAGGTAGATGTAGCCAGAAGAAACAAAGGACTTTCATTCTGCTGCACACACACTGTTCCAGAGGTGGTGGAATGGTCCTCATTCTCTCCTTGGCACCACCTGTCTCCGATATCACTAACAAAACTAGAAGTCGCAGAGCAGACCTCAGTCTTACCCTCTGTATGAAACTAAAGTAGCAGGCTGCTCACAGAGATGCTGCTGGAAATGCCTGCCTCTTGTTCTACCTGCAAGTCTTGGTTTTTTAGGGACTACCAATTGATTACTTAGACTTTAAAATCCTTCTGTGTGAGAAAATGAGCTGTCAGTTGTAAAATTTCATGCAAAGATGAACTGTATGAAAAATTTGGCAGTCATGTGGATGTTTCTGAAATGTTTTTATCTGATTTACAGAGGGGTCAGAAACCAGGCACTCAGCTGATTGAGGGAAAACTCTCGGCAGCTGCTGAAGCTCCATCTTTATGGGGGAGTCTCCAGGGAGTGTTAGCAGCCAGCAGGGAGATTGCTTAGTTGTGCATTCCTATTTCTGTAGAGACTGGAGGCCTTTGAGATTGGAAAAGGGGCCTGGAAATGATGGGGTTTGTGTGATAGATAAACCCATAGTTTCTCAGGCTTATCTAAGGCACCACTGAGCCATCTCTTGCTTAGGCAAGGTGGTGAAGAGCCACCTAGAAAAGCTTCTGGAATTGGAAGGACTCTATTTGTAGTGTAGTAGGGCTGTGCAGTGGTTTTCTTTGTGGATCTTCTTTCCATTGAAACAGAAATAAGAATGATATTGTTTTGGGGTATAATGACAAATAATGTTATATATTAAAACTATTATTGAATTAAGTGACCTTTTCATTTTTCTGATTTTAGAAGAAGGCAGGACATTTTCATAGACTTTTAAAAAGTATTTACTGTGAGCCTTGTTTCAGTATCATGTACATAATAGATAGTTGGTCCTGGTGTGCAGTCCGCCTTCTGACTTTTTACTAAGTATAAGGAAGTGTGAAAAGATGTAGAATGTACAATTGGCTGTTTCTTTTTTACTTTCAACCTATACTTTTCAAACAGAAATTACTAATTTTGTTATTTAAAATTTGAGGATAGAGAGTTTTTCAATAGTTAATATTTAGCTTGCATCATCAATTTATATCCACTGTATTGCTAATTTTCCATGCCAAGATAATCATTTCAAGTTTGGACAATTTGATTTTTAAAATTTAAGTTTTCTGATTAGTAGTGAATACTCTATAAATGATAGGATTTATTGTTCTATTCAATGAAAGGTATTTTAAGGACTCTTTATAGCCTACTTAATTTGTGAATGTGTATAATACTTCTTACCTAATGAAATTAGCTTTATTTAAGAACTTACATATGTTTCTTTTTGAATTGAGAAGTTTTCTATGAATTCTGTGAGTAAAAGACAGCAGGCCTTAATTTGTGACTGGGAGATTTCAGAGTGGCCAGGAAAAGCACACTAAGAATAGAAACAGTGCTTATTTACTCCGCTCCACCCAGTCCAAGACCCAGCCGTGTGGTTGCAGATGCAGGGAGGGCCAGTGGCTACTTGGGAGGTGGTTCTTCTCTAGTTGCAGAGTTAAAGAAATCATACGTTCTTGTAACTTCTGAATTCTGTTTCCTTTCTTAACAACTGAGATAAATTATTTTTTATAAGCTGTTACCCCAAAAATGAGTTTGACCACATTAGTTTTCAGTTCCTTCTTACTCTTAAGTATTGTCCTGTGGTGAAAATGTAAAGTCCATTGTGAAGCTCCACAGCTTCAAGTGACGATTTAAACTGTATAGAAGTTCACTGAGATGTGTGGACTTTGATATGTGTGATTTCTGTTTGAAATTTACAGGTTTTTTAATAACAAAATTTAAACTTTTTATAATAAGAGGAAATTTTGAGATTATGGATTTTATTACTAATTATGCTCTGAAGACTTGGCACTTATTATTTAAAAATTTTCTGAATATGCTGGTTAAACTTCATTGTTAACTCTACCAGGTTTGTAACCATCTAGAAGACACCACTGGACATTTCTTGAGTGGTATTCCCAGAGGGGCTTAACTGGAGAGGAAAGACCCATCCCGAGTGTGGGTGGTCCTGTGTTATCAGTCCTGGACTGAAGAAAAAGGAAAAAGGAGGAAGCTAGTTGGACAGCTCTTCCTGCTTTCTGCTTCCTGGTCTGCTCAGATGTGATTAACCAACCAAGAGTTTCCACCACCATGAATTCTGCCATCACTTCCTTGTTATGAAACTGTGAGCCAAGGCAACTGAATCCTTTTTTACGTGGCTTCTGCCACCTAAAGGTATTTTATCTCTCTAAATGAGAGAAATAACCAGTACACTGATATTTTCATGAAAGTCTAAGAAACAGCTATTAGCTCAATGTATTTGTTCATTATATTTAAAAAGAGTCAAGGGGCCTTGGATTATCAATCAGTGTTAGAGCACTTGCTTAGCATGCCCAAGACACCTGGTTCAATCCCCAATAGCCAACACACACACACACACACACACACACACACACACACACGAGGGAGTCTAGGTAGTGAGCTTAGTTCTTGTGTACACTTAGAACCTAGGAAAGACACAGCTTGGATCTGAGAATCCTAGAGAAGTGCCAAATACAGCAACATCACAAGCACCAGAAGGAGCCCAATATCGTGTGCTGGGCCACCTAACCCACTGTTAGTCAGTGGGGTTCTGGCTCGAAGTCTGTTGCTCAGCGGTGCCTCACTAGCTCTGTGACCAGGTCTTGAGCGTTAATGAAGCCCGTTTCTATGGGTACTGCTTCGGAAAGAGAAGAGGTTCCAGTGCGCAGACTCTGGGTGTTACTTCAGGCTGAAGATCAGCTGCTATCTAGTTTCCTTCCTCATGTCTGGGTCTAATGCTGAGATCATTGGAATTTTGTGAGAATTCATTGAGAGTCTCACAAACAGGGTAAAGCACTGTTAACAGTAAGCGTTAAAGTTTTTTGTTGTTGTTGTTGTTGTTTTCCGGAGTTACGGAATGTGGCTCTTTGCTTCATGATGCTCTCTCCTCCTTGCGTGAAAAGCAGTAACTGTCACGTTATTGAATCACAACTCATCTTACTCCAAAGCACATTTTATACATTCATTTATGATACTAATTTTAACATTTTATCCCAAATAATGTTGATACAAATATTTGAATACTCACTGTTATTGGCAGGCTTGGCATTGACAAGCTAATATTCCTGTTGTGTATTGTGAACCTCTCTGTTTCAAGCTTGCATGTGCATACCTGCTGTCTTACTCTTTGTCTGTCTGTCTCTGCCCCCTAACCTGTGTGTGTATAAAATAGCCACGAAAGAGAGGACCGTGTAGTAAACTCATTTACCCCTTCATTAGTCATCATGTATGGCGAATCTAGTTTTCTCTGTATTTCTACTCCTTACCCCTGTCTGTTGTTTAAAGCAAATCCCACGAACTACTGTTATACCTAAAACTAATAACTCCTAACTTTTATCACATTTAATCTTCCACTATTTGATGATTCCATTTAGATTGCCTTCCTCCATCCATCCATCCATCCATCCATCCATCCATCCATCCATATATATAACTTATACACACATATATAGACATATATAGACATATATATATACATACATACATATACACACATGCATGCATGCACACACATACATACGTACATACATATATATGTATATATGTATTTTAAGAAGCTTCTACTATATTAGGTTTCTGTACTACCCTGCTGTTAATTTTAGCTGTCCTCCCAGTGTGCCCTTCCTCAGCTCTCCCTCCCAAGCTGATCCTCCTGTTTCAGTCCATCTCGATCCATCTACCCATCCACTGTTATCTATCCTATTCCCATCCATCCATAGCTATCTGTTCTATTTCCCTTTCCTAATGAGAAATATCTGTCCCCCAGACCCTTACCTAACCTCTGGTTCTGCAGATTGTAGCTTGATTACCGTTGACTTAACAGCTAATATCCATATAAAAGCAAATACATACTGTCTTAGTTAAGGTTTTACTGCTGTGAATAGACACCATGACTAAGGCAATTCTTATAAGGATGACATTTAATTGAGACTGGCTTACAAGTTCAGAGGTTTATTCCGTTATCATCAAGCCAAGGCCATGGCAGCATCCAGGCAGATGTGGGGCTGGAGGAGCTGAGAGTTTCGCCTATTATTCTGAAGGCTGCTAGCAGAAGACTGGTTTCCAGGCAGCTAAGAGGAAGGTATTAAAGCCCACGTCCATAGTGACGCACCTACTAATAGGCTACACCTCCTAATAGTGCACCTCCCTGGGCCAAGCATATACAAACCGTCACACATACCATATTTGTCTTTCTGAGTCTAGTTCCATCCATTTACCTGCATATTTCATCTTTTAAAATGGCTTGTATTGTATAAATGTACCACATTTTCTTTATCCATTCTTCTGATGAGGGACACCTAGGTTGTTCCCATTTTCTGGCTATTACCAATAGAGAAATGGGCATGGTTGATCAAGTGTCTCTGGTAGGATGAACTACCCTTTGAGTATACGCCCAAGAGTGGTATAGCTGGATCTTGAGGTAGCTCAGTTCCTATCTTCCTAAGGAACTGCCATACTGATTTCCATAGTGGCTGCACCAGCAATGGATGAGTGTTCTTCTTGCTCTACATCCGTGCCAGCATGAGTTGTCGTTTGTCTTACTGATATTAGCCATTCGGATAGTGTAAGATGAGATCTCACAGTGGTTTAGATTTTCATTTCCCTGGTGGCTAAGGAACTAAGGATACTGAACATTTCTTTGTTTCTCAGACATTTGAGTTTCCTCTTTTGAGAATTTTCTGTTTAGATCTGTACTCCATTTTCCAATTAGGTTATTTTCTTGATATTTAGTTGTTTTTGAGTTCTTTATATATTTTAGATACTAGCCTTGTATGAAATGTGTAGTTGGTAAAAATCTTTTCCCATTATGTAGGCTGCTACTTTGTCTGAATGATGGTGTCCTTTGCCTTGCAAAAGCTCTTCAGTTTAATGTGGTTCATTTTACTAATTGTTGATTTTAGTGCCTGGGCTGTCAGTGTTCTGTTTGAATCGTCTCTTCCTGTCCCAATGAGTTCAAGACTATATTAACCACTTTCTTTTCTGTCAGGTTCAGTGTATCTGGTTTTATGTTGAGTTTTTTGATCCTTTAGAGATGAGTTGTGTGCAGGATAAGTATGGACCTATTTGGATTATTCTACATGCAGCCATCCTTTTTGACCAGTACCATTTGTTGAAGATGCTGTCTTGTTTCACATATGTACTTTTGGCTTCCTTATCAAAAATTAGATGTCTTAGTTTATCTGGGTCTTCAGTTTGATTCCATTGATTTAAGTGTTTTTATTACTTACAGCTCTGTAGTACAACTTGAAACCAGGGAGAGTGATACCTTCCACAGTTCTTTTTATTATTCAGGATTGTTTTAGCTATCCTAGGTTTTTTGTGTTTCCCTTTGAGAATTGTCCTTCCAAAGTCTGTGAAGAATTGTGTTGTTATTTTGATGGGTATTGCATTGAACCTAAATTGCCCTTGGTAGGTTGGTCGTTTTTACTATATTAATCCTACTAATCCATGAATATGGGGGATGTTTCTATATTCAAGAAGACTCTAATTTCTTTCTTCAAAGACTTGTAGTTTTTAATCTTTCAAGTTTTCCACTTGCTTAGAGTTACCTCAAGATACTTTATACTATTTGAAGCTATTGTGGAAGCTGTTGTTTCCCGATTTCTTCCTCAGTCCATTTGTCATTTGTATATAGGAAGGCTACTGATTTTGTGGATTAATTTTAGGTATTTTGTTGAAATGTTTGTCAGCTGTAGGAATTTCCCAGTGGAATTTTTAGTGTCAGTTATGTATACTATCATATTATCTGCAAACAAAAATACTTTGACTTCTTTCTTTCTGATTTGTATTCCCACGATCTTCTCCAGTTGTCTTCTTGCTCTAGCTAGAACTTCAAGTGCTGTATTGGATATGGAGAGAGTAGGCAGCTTTGTCTTGTTCCTGATTGAAGTGAAATTGTTATGAGTTTCTTTCCAGTTAAGTTAGTTGTTGGCTATGGGCTTGCTGTAAACTGCCTTTATTATGTTAAGTATGTCCCTTGTGTCTCTAATCTCTTCAGGACTTTTGTCAGGAAGGGATGCTAAATCTTGTCAAAGGCCTTTTCTGCAGCTAAGGAGGTGGTCATTTGTTTTTTTCTCTTTCAGTTTGTTTATATCATGTATTGGATATATTGATTTGTGCATATTAAATCATTTCTGCATCTCTGGGATGAAGCCTACTTGATCATGGTGGATGATCGTTTTTGGATTTGTTTTGCAATTATTTTCCTAAGTATTTTTGCATCTATGTTCATAAAGGAGATTGATCTGTCATTCCCTCCCTTTCTTGAGTCTTTATGTGGTTTGGGGATCAGGGTAACTGTGACCTCATAAAATAAATTGCGCAATGTTTCTTTCTGTTTCTATTTTGTGGAATAATTTGAGGAGTATTGGTATTACCTCTTCTTTGAAAGTCTGGTAGAATTCTTCACTAAAACCATCCGGCCCTGGGCTATTTATGGTTGTGAAACTTAATGACTGCTTCAATTTCACTAGGTGTTACAGGTCTGTTTAAATTGCTTCTCTGATCTTGATTTAGATTTAGTAAGTGAAATCTATCAAAAAAAATCCATTTATTTTACATTTTTGAATTTGGTTTTTAAAATATGTCCTTATGAATCTCTGGATTTCCTTGATTGTTATGACCCCCTTTCATTTGATTTTTTTTTATTTGCCTATTCTTTCCTGCCTTTTAGTTAATTTAGATAAGCATTTGTCAGTCTTACTGATTGTTTTTCAAAGAACCAACTCTTTGTTTCATTGACTCTTTGTATTGTTCTCTCTGTTTCTATTTTATAGATTTCAACCCCGAGTTTGATTATCTCTTACCGTCTGCTCCCTTTGGCTGTAATTTTTTTCTTTTTGTTCTAGAGCTTTCAGGTGTGCTGTTTTACTAGCATGAGATGGCTCCAATTTTTTTTTTTAAATGTAGGCTATGAACTTGCCTCTTAGCATGGCCTTCATGGTGTTCCATAGGCTTGGGATGTTGTATAAGCATTTTCATTCAATTTTAGAAAGTCTTTAATTTTTCTTAATTTTGTCTTGACCCATCTTTTCATTTAGTAGCTAGTGTTGAGTTTCCATAGGTTTGTAAGCTTTCCATTGTTTCTGTTGTTGCTCTCTTCAGCTTTAACCAGTAGTAGTCAACCCCTGCTGGGGATGGGGTCTGGTGCAAAGCAATGAGTGGGGGGAGGAAGGGGAATTCTACTAGAGATGGGTGCACTGGGGGAAGGAAGGCTAACGCAGGTGGTCTGCTACAGAGCTGGTGATAAGATGGGGAGGGGATTGGATTTGGAGGAGAGAAGGGGTAGGATCTATCTGCTTCCCTGGGAGGAGTGACCTGTGGTTCCCAGGGAGTCTTTTGCATCTCCACTCATGTGCCAGCCAGTCATTGTGAACAGAAGGCCACACATTCCCTGGCTAGTTGAGAGCTGCTGAGAGCATTCAGGTAGCAGATTTGCCCAGGGTACCTGTTGCCTCTATATTTTAGGGAAAGTAGATGGAGACTTTTCAGGTGAAAGGAGCATGCGATCAGAGGCCCTTGAATAGCATGATGTATTTTGACTAACTAACACGTTGGTTGGGAATTGATACTGGGTGTTGCAGTTATATTCTAGGTTGCGGTTTATTTTTGATATAAAGTTTAAAAACAGCATAGTCAGTTGAAGATAACATTAAGTGAACATGATGATAGCAGACAGTATAGGAATGACATGGTGTATCAACCTATATTTGTTTTCTGTAATGTTTAATTTGGAAAATTTTGGTGACACCTGAGAGACATTGTGACATCTAAAGTTTACTATGTATCTGAATAAATTATCATAATATTTTCTTTCTATATTTCCTTTTATTATTAAATTTAGTGTAGACATCTGGAGTTATAGTAAAGGTACCTCCGAAGAAAACTGGCTATCACCATGTCCCACAGATACTCTACAGCAGCTCATGTTATCTGCTTGCTACATTAGACATAGAAGTAAAATTGCATACAGGAAAAATGTCCTATCACTGAGCTACATCCCTTTTGCATTTAAAAATTTGAGACAGTTTTGCTAAATGGTGTAGGCTGCTCTTGAACTTCTTATCTTGTCTCAGCCTCAGGAGACTTGTGACCATAGATTGGCAATCATCAGGATCAACATGCCTGTGCTGTTTGTATGATGAAATACACACTCAATATAAAGATGTTTGCTTCCCCTGCACCCCCAGAGGCAGGGTTTCTCTGTGTTCTCAGGGTTCCTGGGCATCCTGGAACTTGATCTGCAGACCAGTCTGGCCTTGAACTCACAGAGATCTGCCTATCTCTGCCTCCTGAGAGCTGGGATTAAAGGCATTCGCCACCACAGCCTAGCTGTTTGCTATTTCTTGATAAGCAAGCACTGGGGTCCAATTCTAGCTGTATCACTTAAAGTTTATTAAACAAATAGCATCATGTAGTTTCCTCAGCTGTTAAAAATGAATGAGTTTAGCATCCCTTCAAAGAACTGCTGTACTGAGTGAGTATGGGGAATGGATATGTGATAGTGCCTAGGACTGGACAGCTCACCAGAGCAGTCTTCTGTGCGATGTCATTTCCTCCCTTCTGACATTGTTTGCTTATTAACTTTTAGGATCATCAATTTAAAGTGCTCTAAGTAAGCAATAACTAATGAAGAAAAGCAGCCACTTAATTATTTGGAGACAGGCTCTCTCTATATAGCCCAGTCCAACCTCAAACTCTTGATCCTTCTGGGTCAGCCTCCTGAGTATTTTGATAGAAGGCATGTGTCATCAGGCCTACCCAGAATATTAGACCATGTATTGAAATCTCACTACACTCAGATATTCTTTTATGTTCTGTAACTTCTTCCTGCTGAAGTTCCAACCACAGTTTGTCAAAAAAGAGGAGTATGCCAAGAGACTTGAGTCAAATGATGTCTTTTAGGTAACTGGGAGATTCAAAGTTAAGGGTGCTTTCTTTCTTTCTTAAGAGATCTTCCCTCCCAACTTGGGGAATGATAGAATTGATCAGACTAGTTCCCTACCCTTACTGTGCCCATCCATGACCCATTCATTGTGTTATCTACTGTTTGTCAGCATGGCAACCATAGCTGCTGCTATCCTTACCAAGATGAAGCAGCCCAAGTCCTGTCCAGAACTGGTTTTCCCATGTAGGGGAAAGGTCTCAACCTTTGGCATCAGTTCATTCCTACAGTGTTCTCTATATCCCCTGGACCCCAGTATTCACTTGTTACTGGATTATTCCCAGTGGTACAAAACATTCTGGCTTTCCTTTCATGTTGTCTTAAGGCCCTTTCTCTTGTTAGCTCTTGTGCAATTTCTTTGCCTGCCTGTCTTTGTGACAAAATAACTTGAAGAGTTATCTGTATGCAGGGTCTTCAATCCTTTGCTCTTAAGCCCACTGTGTTCAGATTCTTACCTTCATTGCTCACCAGAGCTGTTTGTGTCAGGGCTGCCAGCAGCCTCCACGTTTATTTTATTTTATTTTATTTTATTTTATTTTATTTTATTTTATTTTATTTTATTTTATGTACCGGTAATCTATCCGCATGTACACCTGCGTGCCAGAAGAGGGCATCAGATCTCATTATAGATGGTTGTGAGCCACCATGATGTGGTTGTTGGGAACCTCAGGACCTCTGGAAGAGCCAGCAGTGCTTTCAACCCCTGAGCCTTCTCTCCAGCCCCAGCCCTCAAGTTCTTAACTCGTCTGCAGTCAATTCACCTAGCATTGGATACGGCTGGTTGTTCCCATCTCCATGCACCAGGCTTCCTGGCTTTCCTTTCTCACCTTCCCTTTGGTCTCATCTGACCTCCAAATGTTAGCGTGAGTCTGATCTCCCTGCGCCCACCCCAACACTCTTTACATTCTTTAATGAGTTCACACTGTCTTGTCCTTAATGAGTTCTGTGCCTTACTTGTCTTGGTGTGATGCTATCCTCCTTAACCGTTCCGTCTTTTAGTCATCTTTTACAGCTCTCTCTCTTTCACATACTAGAGTCTATAACAATGACTTTTGGCTCTATCTAGAGTCTGGCAGTGTAACAGAGGCACTATCTCCTTTATGAGTTTGATTTGAATGCATATTTATAAGGCTCCAAAATCTTTACTATTATTTTATGTCAATACAGTTTTGTATTTACATAATAATTTTATTTTTTTTATCATGTATCATAGCATGGAAAAGTAAGGAGACCATCTAGAAGTAAGGAACAAAAAAGAATATTCTAGAGTGTCATTATACTACATTTACTTTTCTAGTTCTAGGAAATGTAAATCTAGTTCATGCTTTAGACTGCTTTCTCATGAACAAACCCAGGTCATAAAAGGCAGTGGCATGTGTGGAACCTCTTTCGGTAATGAGTCTATAACCCATGAGCTTAATTTTGTCAGGCATAGGAGCTATATTCCCCAAGCTTGTGCAGTGGAAGAAAACCTGAACTGGCTCCAGGGCCTTGCAGGTTTCCCTATGATCAGTTTTTATGCAAAATGCAAATTATCATTTGTTTACTTCTTTATTTTTATGAATATTATATGGTGGGCTGACTTATAGGCACCCACCTAGTGGTTTAGTACAACAATGAAATTATTTTTGTTTTAAAATATTTTCTTCCTATAGCAGGCGGGATGGCTCAGTAAGTCAAGGAGCTTATTGCCAAGTCTGATGACTTAGGTTTGATGCCTAAGACCCATATGGGAGAAGGAGAGAATTGACTCCCACAGGTTCTCCTCTGACCTTCACATGCATGTGCTGTGTCATGTGACCCTTTCAGGTTTTCTTCCACTGCATAAACTTGGGGAATATAGGTACTATGCCTGAAGTTACGCTCATAGGTTATAGACACATTACTGAAAGAGGTTCCAAACATCTCACTCCCTCTTATGACTTGGGGTTGTTCATAAGAAATAAATGTTCATAAACAAATAAATGTAGTAAAATATTTGATCTGGATTTGAATTTACAAAATTACCTTTCATGTTAGTTTTGAAAAGTAGCCATGTAGTAAGTATATATGGAAACGGTATCAAGGTTATAACTGATTTGCTAAGAAATAAAAGACATAGGCATATTTCATAGGGTGGCTTTGATACTGACACATTTGGACATACACATTCTCATCTGACCAGGGTGTGCATCCACTTGCATAGAGTTGAGGGAGGCAGAATTAGTGAAGTTTGACAATATTTTCTTGGTGCTTGATTTTCCTGTTAAGTGTTTTATAATCAGAGGTTTGAGTTTGTAGAAAGAAAGTAAAACAAAAACAAAACAAAACCCCCCAAACAACAACAAAGTATAACAGCTCACTTACCAGTTTGATAGCGTTTTTCTCTGAAGGGGATTATACTTGTACTGCAGTGCAAAATGATGAGCCACACTGCTCAAAAAGCCAAAAATAAACCTGCAGGCTCCTGACTATGAGGTCAGGTGCTCTCTCTTCTGACTTACTGTTTTCTTTGAGTTAAACTTCTTCTCTCTGTTTTTAGAAATACTAATACAAGCTGCAGTATAGCGTACTTGTGGAGAGCTTGCTTGCATGCACGATATTTTTAGGTTCAGTCACCAACATTGTAAAGAAAAATTTTAATTTAATAAAATTTTTAACAAATCTGAATTATTGTTGGCTATGGGATGAATCCTAGGTAGCTGTATAATGATTCAGGACTTCATCACACCGGGTTAGACAAGATCAGGCTGGTATTGCTAGAAGATGGCTTCCTCATACCAGCTGACTGAGCTCTCTCACTGTGCTCACAATTGTCTGCCCTCTGATTCTAGTTTAAGGCTCTTGTCATCAACACAGGCTTAACTTCCCTTCCTGCTATTATAATGGCCTTTCTACCACCACCTGCCTTTGGGCATTTCTGTGATTGTTAATTAATGTAGGAGGTCCCAGCCCTTTGTGATTGTCTAAGAAAGGTAACTGAATGTAACCTAGAAGCAAGTCATTAAACAGAATTCTTCCATGTTTCTGCTTCAAGCTCTTGTTTTGAATTCTAACCTTGGCTTTCCTTAATGATGGACTGAAACCTCCATGATGAAATTAACATTTCTGTCCCAAATAGGTTTTTGCCAGTGTTTTCTTATAGCAACAGGAAGCAAACTAGAACAACTACTTTGTCAAATCCTTTCATTTGACTGTTCTGTATAAAAAAGCTTTACCTGCCTGTTTTCCAGAATGCATGGTGTTTGGAATTCCCCCTTTATCTTCTCCTTGTTTTTGTTTGTTTGTTTTTCTTTTCTTTTTGTTTGCCTCGTCTTGTTTTGTTTTGCTAAACCCTCTTGTCTTGTGTTGGGCAGCAGGCATAGCCCTTGTCCAGGTGCTGCAAGTGGGCCTGCAGCACTGCCCTGTATCCTTTATTGGGAAAGCTTGTCTCTGAGCTCACACCTCTTCACTGAGAATCAGGATCACTACCTACTGTAGGCTAGCTAGGTATAAGAGTTTTCTTAATATTATCAGATTGCTGCTAGAATTCTGTTGCAACTAATTTACAAGTAAAATAATATTACAGTATTTACCTTCTGAAATATTGGCTTCAAATAGTTTAAATTTGGCAGTAAGGAAAACAAATATTTAATTTTAGTCAAAATTTTGTGAAGTGTTAAGTGACTTTGATTTAAAAAAGGGAAACAAAACTCCAGTTACCTAATAGAATATAAATAGATAAATGTACCTGTGTTTATTTGTATATGTATACATATATATTAGGATAGTTTTCATGTATTCATTGCTTTATGACAGAGTGCTGAAAGAACTGTCTGTACATTTCTTTTTCTGTTTCAAAAATGTGAAGGGGGCATGGGGATGTATCTCAGTTGGTAAATCTTTGCCTAAAATGCATAAAGCCTTGGCTCCAATCCCAAAAATCATATAAGTGGGACATTGTGATACACACTGTAATCCTATCACTTAGGAGGCAGAGGTGGGAGAATCAAGAATTCAAGGTCATCCCTGGCAACATAGTTTGAGGCTTGCCAGTACTATGTGAGTTACTCTCACTTCCCCCCTCCCCACACAAAGGAAAACTCTTACTCCAGAGTTTGAAATGCAGGAACTGGATAGTAGCATTATATATTCTGTATTTTCATGAAAATGGTAAAGTGAATTTTATATATGAGAAATATACATAACAGTGAACAGAGGAAGGAACTGAAGAAAAGTACATTCAGTTCAACTTAAACTATCTAAATAAAAGAGGTCTTAAATCTGAATTGGCTTCTCAGATTATGAATTTAAAAACTAGTGTATTTTCATAAGTTGAATTGAATTTTAAGGTTTTTTTTTTCTTTTGGTGGTCCAATTTAACTGTACTAAAATAAGTAGTTTTCTCTAGCTTAATAAATGAGGTAAACTTTGGTTTCTTTGAAGTCACCTTGTGGTAAAAGTGAATGGTTAAAAGTTGTGGAGGGAGCTGAGGAGATGGCTCAAGTGGTTAAACTTGTGAACTGTTCTTGTTAAGAACCTGAATTTAGTTACCAGCACCCATATCAGGCAGCTCGTACCCGCCTGTAAATACACACACACACACACACACACACACACACACTAATAATAGTAATAATAAAAGTTTAAAGTTCTTATAGAAATTGTTAAGAGTCTTTTGGGTGTATATGATTTAAGGGTATATATTGTTTTTAATGTATTTATTTATTTTATGTATGTAAGTACACTGTAGCTGTCCTCAGACACACTAGAAGAGGGCATCGGATCCCATTACAGATGGTTGTGAGCTACCATGTGGTTGCTGGGAATTGAACTCAGGACCTCTGGAAGAGAAGTCAGTGCTCTTAACCACTGAGAAATCTCTCCAGCCCCAGTATATATGTTTTAAAGATTTAAAGATAGACACAAAAATATCACGTTAAATTGTGAAGTACTGTTGGCTTTTGAGAGTAAATATTTCCTCCATTTATCAAGCGGTCCTAGTGGATGGTAATGCAAATTGATTAAAAAAAATTAAGGCTAGAGAGTTAAAAGCAAGTATTGCTCTTCAGTTGGCCCACGTTCAATTTCCAGTGCCCATGTGGGTGACAACTTTGGCCTCTGTGGACAGCCATACTCGTGTGCCCATAATACATACATAATTGAAAATACATTGAAAAAGAGAAAAAAAATGAGCTTAAACCAAACTGTGTATAACCTTACTGTAACTTCTTTTTGCTTTGAGGTTAAATCTTTTGATTCAAAACCTAGAAGTTGCTTTAGATTTAATTGGAAATTTTATGTTTACTCTCACCTATGTTTCTTATTTTTTAAGTGACAAGTTCTGAGTAGTTCTGTGCCTACATTACTATACAATGATAGTTGTTGAAATTGAAATCAGATGGAAGAACAGCATATTTTTGCTGTGATCTCTGAAAATCTTTAGTGTTTCTGCCATTCTATAGATCCATTCATGTTCCATAACTCATGATAATTTACTTACTGGTTGAAAACAGTTACTTTCCTGTGGTTTAGATCTATTCCCTTATGCAGGTAGGATTCTTTTCAACTCTAATATTTGTCCTTTAAATTTTTAACTTTTCCTTCGTGTTATTTAAACAGTTTCATCTCTTCTGGGAAATTGCTTTTTACTGGTTTACTCTATTCTGGTTGTTCCTTCCAAATCCGTCATTTGAACTATATAAACTCTTGACAATTAAAAGATTTATGATTTCTAAAAGGTTCTTTTATATTAATCATATCTGGTCAGGTTTGATGTAGGGCAGAGGTCATAGCCCCTCTTGTGCTTTGTGAGAGGAGAGGAGAGAAGAGGGCTCAAGAGAGGAGAGACAGAAATTTGGTTTACAGAATACTGGAAGAAACTCAGGCAGGCCCACTGAGTTTAGGATGTGATTCATGAATACCTAAGGTTCTAAATCAATGTGATCAAAGGTAATGAAATCAATATTTATGGACTAGGGACTTACAGTCTTGAAGTGCTTGGCACTTTGATATGACCACAAGAATTTTTGTTTGTTTACTTTTCATTGGCAGGGACCTTTAAATAAGAGAAGAACAGTTGACACCATAAAGTTGACATACTAAAAAACAAATGTGAGGCGGGAGGATGACTGTGGAATATAACATTAGTGAGCTTTCAAAATGGTATAATCAACAATTTTGTTTTTAAATGGATAGTTTTCACTTTTTGGAAGCAAGAAAATTTATTATTTCTCATTGGATAATGAATTTGATGATGTTTGTAAGTTCCTGAGGTGAGCTCGTTCCAGCTTGTACTGAAGGATAATTTTTTTTGTGGTATTGAGGGAGGAAAATTAGAAATGATTCACAGATGGAGAAATGGTCATGTGGAAATAGCTTCTTTTAACCTATTTCTGATAGAAAAATGTACTTTAGAAGTTGAAGTTTTAATTTGTTAGTGCTAGAACCCAGGAATAACTTGCCACAAAGAGCATCCAGTGTATTTAAGAGATAGACCAAAAGAAGTAAATTAATGCTATCCAGATAAGTCATTGGTGTTTTATATATAAGATATACTTCATGTAACTCTGACAATCTCTTTAACTTAAAAGAAACATCCAAGCAGTTGATAATTGATATTTGGAATGATTTTGATATCACTTAAAGATATTCAAAATATGCATGTTATAAATAGTAAGGGTCTGAAAATTGCTGAAGGAAGACTCCAGACTCAGATAGTGTGCAAAAACAAAGAACATTTATTCTGCAGAAACAACCAGCATGCTAGAGTCACCATTGTTTCTGGATGGCAACGTAGACAAAGACATTTGAGCCCCTTTTATAACAGAACTGCTTAATTGCTTCTGAGATAACGACAGACTTCTAAAACCTAGGGTAAATTCCAAGAGGTTATAAAAACCATTAACCGTAGGTCATGAAGAACATATACACCACAGGTGCAAAAACGAGATAAAATATTGACTGGGTTTATCTATACAGAACTTTAAGGATGGCTTGCTTATGGCTTTTAACTTTCCATGAACCTGTAAACTAGTAACAAATGATGAGTGTTTTGCCACATAACTACTCCTAGTGGACATACATGTAGACATTCTCTGTTATAAACCTCTAATTCAACTTATCTGAATTTATGTGCAAACTCATAGTGAACATTTTACCATGTGAACACACACACACACACACACACCCTCTGAAAGTCTGTGAACAGAGTGCTGAGAGCAAAGGGCAGAGACAGGCCTCCCCCCCCCTTTTCTTCTGGAGACTTAGAAAAGCACAATTCCCTGCAAAGAAAGAAAAAAGACTGCTTTTCCCAGCCTCCTGCTGTTTTACTATTAGGTGCTAAACTAGAGACTGCAGCTTCTTGCCTCAGAGCAGCCCAGACATGCAGATCAGCTGCAGAAGCAAAGTACCTTACATTTAGGGTAAGTAGCAAATGGTCTATGGACTAGTGCCCGAATGGAGACAAAATGGGATAAAAATAACCCTTCAAAACATGATTTTGAAGGTTACACTGTGAAGGTCATTGAACTACTTGATTTCTTCTCTCATATGTGGTCGTACACTTTCCATGTGTCCTCGGTGGGAAACAACCGTTTGTTCTTTACGCCATCCTTTTCACTTGCCCGTGTTCTGTGTCATGAGCTCCTTGAAGACTCATAGTTAGTTCTCGCCTTAGACTTTAACCCAAAGAATGACATTACTTGGCCATAAAAACCTTGTCTTTCCTGGCTTCCCTTTCCTGGTCCTTAGCCTCTTTCTGCCCTACACAGTGCAACATGCAGAGGACGCAAGCCTGTTTTATTAAGACAGACATCTTCTATGTGTCAGTGAATTGGTCTTCATTTCAACTGGAATCAAGTCTGAGGGATCTTTTCAGCCTTGTGTCCACCTATCCACCTGTCCAACAAATATAAAAATTGGTCCTTTTCCTAGGCTTAGAGGTAATTTAGTATTTTAGTGGGTTTTGTTTATTTTAGCCAAAACATGCTCTTTTGGCTATATACAACTGTAAAACAGATCACTTCAAACTTAGTGCCAGACAGCAGTGACCATTTTATTGTGAATATGGATTTTGTGGGTGGGTGGTTTGGACAAACACATCGATGATGTCCTTTCTTCTTCTCAGTATCTGAGCATCAACTGGGACAACTCCAGCTTCCATTTCCAATATAGTTTCTTACTCATATGTTGGGATAAAGGGAAGATTGGAGTCTACAGGGCATGTCAGCCACAGTGCTTACATGTAATCTGCTATCATGGTGATTCCAGGTGTTTGATTGTCCTCAAAAGTGAGCCCCAAGACAACCAAATGGAAGCTTCCTGGCCCCTTTTCAACTGCATTCTTTTTTTAAGTTACAAACTAATCACTGGTCATCCCAGATTCAAAGTGAAGGATATGGGTTCTCTACTTTTGATGAAGGAGTAGCAAGCTCACATTGAAAGGATCATGTGTGTTGGGAGCCATTGTGGTAGTCATCTTGGAAATTTGTGCAAAAGGAAAATTGCAGTCATCTTGGCATTTTGACTATGTAACACCAAATTTAAAATTCCTTACGTGACCAATCAGTGTCTCTCACTATTCAGAAATTTAGTACTAAGTAAGAAAAATTAGACAAATACATAACTATGCCTTCATTCCCTGTGTGTGCTGCTGACATAGAACTTTTGTTTTAGCTGCAGGAACCAAAGGAGAATAGTTGGCAGTAGTCTTGGTTCATACATACCCTTAAACTGAAAAAATGAGAGAAGACTGTAAATTGTGTTGGATTATTACAAGGGAAACAAGACATTTTAACCTGGAAGGTAAAAATTAAAGCAGTGATCTTTTATGTTTAGTGAATCTTATTTAAGTTTGTAGTTTATTACTGAAAAATGTATACATTGATACGGAAATTACCTATCACAAAATTTGATTTTTTTGAGTTATAGTGATGAACCAATTGTGCCACCCCAACTCCAAATTTATAATATCTGAAAATGAAGTCAATTTCGAAGAATAGTGGATGACTCTAAGAACCACATAGGAAAGTATAGACAATCTGTGAAAACTCCCATTAATGCTGACCGTAAATAGTATGCCATAGAAGTACACACCAGAATTTGAGTCATAACGTTGCTTTACTTTCATAGTAAAGATAAATGACAAAGCTACATTCACAGGGTAAACAGTCATGCCTCTCGTGCAGGAGGAAAAGTCTACACTAACATTGCAACCTGGCAAGTTAATTCACCTCTCTGGGTCTCAGTTTCCTCATCTCTTTTAATTATATAATTCTTTGACTCTGTGCTCGTATAAATCTGGAATAAGTCAGTTATATGGCAGCTCAAAGTTAATGTTAAATATGGGAGTACAAGGGTCATTTAGTTTCAGTTCAGAAAGTTGACAAATTCTAACTACTTGTCACTTGGTAATCTATTTGAATTGGTATCAACTACTTCCTAAAGTTAAACAGAAATACTTTAGGGAGACTCTAGATTAATTAAAAAAATTAAAAGATGTAACAAGAGACAGAAGTCCTTGGTCTTAATTGTTTTTCAATTAGTCTATTTTGATCATATCCTTTCCCCTCCCCGAAGTCCTTTCAAATCCTCTCCGCCTCCCTGCTCACACAGTTACCATACACTGCAGGAAGAAACTTCTCTGATGGAGTTGAGTGATACACAGATTTATGAGTATAGCAATTATAAAAGTCAGAAATCTTAATTTTAGAGCATTTACGAATGATGACACTTAGAATTATTTTTATTTAAAATTGTTAGTTTTATTCACTTGATTCCCTACACTAAATTCACGATTTTTGAGTCAAAAGTTAAACTAATAGGTGACATAATTTAATAAGAAATAATCCAGTTTAAATTCTGAGACTATGAACTGTACATATAGACACTGCATTATTTTCATACTGTTTGGTTGTAAATGTGTCCATTTGGCCTGAACTTTCAAATGTATCGAAGTAATGGTCATTATGTTCTCTTGCCTCCCCTTCTATCTGCTGCACGTGTGGGTCCTGCTTCTAACACTAGTATTGTTTGTTCTGTTCTTGTTTTGATTGAGTGTGTCAGAAGTTTGTCAGTTCCATAGTCTTTCCACCAAGTTTGGCTTTGTCGAACCTAAATACTGTTCTGCTGTATTCTTCTGTGCTGCCGATTTCTCGTTGTTATCATTGCTATTCCCTTCAATCATATTATTTCTTTTCCCCTTCTGATTATTCTTTTTTCTGACTAGTCGATTGTTTGCTTAACTTTTAATATTTAGATTTTCTCTAGGTTATTATTGCTATGGCTTATATACTTGCTTTAAATAAACATATAGGTCTTTTTTCTTACCTCCTCTGGACTCTGGCCAAGGAAGAAGCGGTTCTCCCATAAGTTCTCAGAAAAAGGGAGAGCCACCTCAGGTAGCAACATATAATCACAATTCTTTCCTAGAACCCCTTATTTTATGTATTTTTAAAAACATTTGTTTATTAATTTTATGTGTGTGACACACACACCAGAAGAGTGCATCAGATCCCAGTACAGATGGTTGTGAGCCACCATCTGGTTGCTGGGACTTGAATTCAGGATCTCTGGAAGTGCATTCAGTGTTCTTAACCACTGAGCCATCTCTCCAGCCCCAAATCCCATATTTTAAACATTCTATGAATGTGGATCAAATAGTCTTCTTTATGTATCAGAATTAGCGAAGCAATTGAAAAATCATTCAGGCAAATTTCAAAATGAATAGTCATGATTTTGTCATATGAATACCACTAGCATGGAACCGAACCATCAGAATATATTTGTTAATACAACCCTGTCTTCCTCTGAGGATGAATGCAGGTCAGTCAGAGAAAATATCTTGTATGTTCTTAAACAAGTAAAATAAGTTATTTGTAATGTTTGCTAATGGTCCTATTTGAAGTTTAGTTACTGTCTTATTTGTAAAGAAATATCTTCCTCTTTGTAGCCTGTGAAGGTGACACTAGGTTCTTAAGATACTGGGCTGTGGATCCAGATTCCAGAGTGCCTTGTTGTTTATAAGGTGATGATGTCTTCTTACTGATCCAGTAGCTTTAGAGTATCATTTGACTTTTTTATACTTCAGTTGTTAAAATGTGTCTCTTATGGATGATATAATAGCATGTTAGCTCTGTGTTATCTGCTGAGTATTGCAAATAGATATGTTGATTTTTATATACTATGATTATCTGATATATTAATCAAGGATGTTATTATATGATATATTATTGACTAAAAGGATCAACAGACTGTTGTAAATGAAGTAAGTGAGACAGAGAGAAAGCATGACAGAACCTTTAGATCTCCACAGGGGCTTGCATACTTCTGTGGCCCTTTAGAAGGGCATGCTCATGTGGTGTTATTATTTTGTTTGTTTAGATATTTGAGATATTGTTGACCTCCAGATAGCCTTGATCTCACTGAGTAGCCAATGCTGGCCTTAAACTCCTAATCATTCTACTACCTCTATGTCCCAAGTGTTAGGACTATGGGAATGTGCCACCGTAAGTTACCCCGTTCTTGCTTACTTTTAAAATACTTTTATTTCTATTTAATAGATCATCCACTTCCTCAAATACTATGGATAAATCAGGGTTTACTATATTGATAACTACTATATGGTAGCTACAGCTAAATGAGAATATAATAAAGCATTATATATAGTAATTGATCAGTACCAAATCACAGTGCATAAATGTGGTTTTTTTTTGTAATTTCTTATTTCCTTTATCCTTGCCTTTTGAAAGAAGTTCAGTGCAGTAGCCGATATTAGAGTTTTACCTCACTTATTAGTTAAAGTGAATTAGGAATGTTACTGAACAGAATACGATAAGGCTATTTTTAAAAGGTTGTTTAATATTTTTTACTTAAAAGCACTCTACCCCCTTCTCTGTGCTAGAGATGGTTTGTACATGATTGACAGATATTCTAGGACACTGGTTCTTAAAAGCATCTCTAATTCCTGAGAAAATGGAATCCTATTCAGGACATCTTTATTTTGTATGGTACTTCCTCTGCTTTTTTTTTTTCATGTGATAGTCTTTTTTTTATTTCACTTTGTTGCAATATTTCCACTTGACAGTGTTTTTTTTTTTATTTTCTTTATTTTGTTTCCCTTTCTAAGAAGGACCAAAGCATCCACACTTTGGTATTCCTTCTTGAACTTCATGTGGTTTGTGAATTATATCTTGGGTATCCCAAGCATTTGGGCTAATATCCACTTATCAGTGAGTGAATACCATGTGTGTTCTTTTGTGACTGGGTTACCTCACTCAGGATAATATTTTCTAGTTCCATCCATTTGCCTAAGAATTTCATGAATTCATTGTGTTTAATAGCTGAGTAATACTCCATTGTGTAAGTGTACCACATTTTCTGTATCCATTCCTCTATTGAAAGACATCTGGGTTCTTTCCAGCTACTGGCTATTATAAATAAGGTTTCTATGAACATAGTGGAACATAGGTCCTTGTTATATGTTGGAGCATCTTCTGGGTATATGCCCAGGAGTGGTATAGCTGGATCCTCAGGTAATGCTATGTCCAATTTTCTGAGGAACTGGCAGACTGTTTTCCAGAGTGGTTGCACCATCTTGCAATCCCACCAACAATGGAGGAGTGTTCCTCTTTCTCCACATCCTCGCCAGCATCTGCTATCACCTGAGTTTTTGATCTTAACCATTCTGACTGGTGTGAGATGGAATCTCAGGGTTGTTTTGATTTGCATTTCCCTGATGACTTAGGATGTTGAACATTTCTTTAGGTGCTTCTTGGCCATTCGGTATTCCTCAGTTGGGAATTCTTTGTCTAGCTCTGTACCTTATTTTTTAATAGGGTTATTTGGTTCTTCTTGAGTTCTTTGTATATATTGGATATTAGCCCTCTGTCGGATGTAGGATTGGTAAAGATCTTTTCCCAATCTGTTGGTTGCTATTTTGTCCTATTGAAAGTGTTCTTTGCCTTACAGAAAGAATTGCAATTTTATGAGGTCCCGTTTGTTGATTCTTGATCTCAGGGCATAAGCCACTGGTGTTCTGTTCAGGAACTTTTCCCCTGCGCCCGTGTGTTCTAGGCTGTTTCCCACTTTCTCCTCTATTAGTTTCAGTTTCAGGTTCCATATTGAGGTCTTTGATCCACTTGGAGTTGGTCCTTGTCAGGGGTGATAGATAGTGGTCTGGTTTCATTCTTCCTCACGTGTGCATCCAGGTGTCCCAGCACTGTCCTTGAACACTGTCTTTTTCCCTGTTGGTTTCTCTATCAAGTATCAGATGGACAGATTGTCCATGTTCTCATGTTTGCAGCTTCTCTTTTGTTCCGTTGATCTACTTACCCTCCTGTGTGTCAGCACCATGCTGGCTGTTCTTATTACCAGAGCTCTGTGACAGAGCCTGAGAGCTGGTATAGTATTGTTTCCAGTACTGTTAGTATTTCCAGGATTGTTCCTTTTGCTCAAGACTGCTTTAGATATCTGGAGTCTTTTGTGGTTCTATTAAGAATTTTAAGGTATTTTTTTTCTTTTTCTATGGAGAATGTCATGAGGATTTTGATTGAAATTTTATTGTATGTGTAGATAACTTATCGTAGGATGGCTATCTTCACAGTATTAATTCTGTGTATGAGCATGGGGGGGTTCTGGTTTTTAATGTCTTCCTCAGGTCTTTTCAGAGAGTTGAAGTTTTCATTACAGATGTCTTTCACTTCCTTGGTTAATTTTTTTTCACTAGATTTTTATTTATTATGGATAAGCATGTTCCTTTCTAATCTTGTTTGTTACTTGCAGACAAAAAGGCCACTAATGTTTACGGGCTGATTTTTCTTTTAACCTGCCACTTTGTTAACAGTGTTGATCATATCCAGAAGTCTTATGATGAAATTTTGTATGTTTTTGTGTATGTATGTGTGTACGTATGTATGTATGTATGTATGTATGTATGTATGTATGTATGTATAAAATAAGGGCAACAATAGACAAATAAAACTGTACAGCAGAGGAAACAATCATCTTAGTGAAGAGGAAACTCCCAGAATGAGAGAATCTTCAGCAGCTACATATCAGACAGAGGACTAATATCTGGAATATGTGAAAAAGTCATAAAGACTTCAACAACAACAACAACAACAATTCCCCCCTAATACTTCCCACAAGACCCATTCATAAACTGGGCTCAGGCTCTTAACAGAAAACTCTCAAAAGAAGAAATAAAAATGGGTAAGAAATATATCACAAAAATGTCCATCATTCCTAGCAATTACCACATCAAACTATTTTTCCCAATCAGAAGGGCAAAGATTAATGAAAGAATCATCAAGAAATGCTAGAGAAGATGTGGGAGAAGGAACTTCTCCTCATTTACTGGTTGATGGGATTTCAGACTGGTCCAGCCACTCTGGAAATCTGTGGAGAATCCTCAAAAAGCTAATAAATCTACCATATGCCCCAGCTACACCACTCCTTGGCAAATACCAAAAGAACTCAGCATCCTAGTCCTCATTTAGCCATTTTCATTCCTGTTCTGTTCACAGTAGCTGGGAAATGGAAGCAACCTAGATGTCCTTCTGATGAATGGGTAATGAACATGTAGAATATATATAGTGTGGAATACTATGCAGTTGTTACAAGCAATGAAATTTCAGGTAAATGGATGGAATTAGGAAATATTATATATTGAGTGAGGGAACCTAGACTCAGAGAATCACTGTATGTTCTTTCTTATCTGTGGATACGAACTCTAGATCTTTAGGTGTGAATTTTTGACCTAGAGTAATCCCCGAATCAAGAAAGTAAAAGGGAATATTGGGGGAGATGGGGTAAAGGGCTCTAGAAAGGACATTAGAACACAATTGTTATAAAGAGGAAAATGCAGAAAAAGCTGTGGGAGTTAATCACTAAGGGAAGAGAGATAAGTAACCATGGGAAAAACTAAAGGCAAACATTTTATGCACACACACACACACACACACACACACACACAGACACACACACGTACATATATAAAATCTATCCATCCATCCATCCTTTCATCCATATCTGTATGTCTGCCTGTCTCTCTGCCTGCCTGCCTGCCTGTCTATTAATGAAGTTATTCCACTCGTGCTGATGATTCTACCCCAAGATAGAATCATACTATCTGACATTGCCAGGCATGGGGCACTTCCCATAGAGTTGTTGGTCAAGGGAGTTCAAGAGATTCCCAAAAACAGTATAGACTACTTCTTGATTTCCTGCCATAATGTGAAGATAGGACCCTATTGTAAAGATACCACATCCTTTGGACACAGGACTTGGAAGAATAGAGCCGGAACTGACTTAGAAGCATTTTCCCTGAAGACTATCTTCAATAACATCGAAGGTGCTGTGCTTGCTGCCTAGGGAGCCAATCAGTCGTCCTACCCAGCTGTAAAGCCAGTGGACCATAGTAATGCTCAGCTGCCAAGATCTACCCAACTGTGGCTCTTATACCTTGGGGTAACCAACATCTGTCTAATTGATTTATGGCCTGCCCTTAGGATGGGATTTATGCCCGGTACCATAAACCTAGCTAATGCTATGGCTGGTGAGGTTATGGAATCTAGAGGAAAACTTATCACTGCTGCATTTCTAGACCAGTACAATCCTCAAACCCTTTCTAAAAACTTATCCTTTTTTTATGTAGCTGATGGTGACTGGTGACTATTATACAAATCTACAACTGCAAAATTCAGAGTATAACAAACTGGGCAGGTCCAACCCAACTGATACATCTACAGTGCAAACCCTATACCTGTGATTCAGCGAACAGCATAGAAGAGGGTATGAAAAGATTATACGAAACAGGATCAGGATGTCTGCTGTGAGGCTAGTGTCTTCTATATATGAAAGGGAATCTGAAAAATAGGCCTGTGTAATGACAACATGGGGTGACATGCCGACACAGATAGAGGAAATCTCACAAGGCCCTCCCCTTAGATGAAGAGCTACAAGCAGTTAATGGCTGCCAAGAAAGGGAGAATCAGTCTTCTCCAGGGATGAATCTCCTGATAGATTGTTTAATCTCTAGTGGCCAGGTTTCAGCATGTATACATATGTAAAACACTACATAGACTCAACAGGCTGTGTGTGTGTGTGTGTGTAGGGGTAGACAGAAAGATACATAGAAACAGAGACGTACACATAGAGACACACAGAGAAACAGAGAGAGTCAGAGAGACAGCGACACACAGAGAAACAGAAGGAGACATGCATACATACATACAGACAGACAGACACAGAGAGAGAGAGAGAGAGAGAGAGAGAGAGACAGAGAGAGAGACAGAGAGAGACTAATTAAGAGATCATTAATTTGAAAGGGAATCTTGGGTCACAGGAAGAGTTGGAAGGGTCAAAGGGTGAAGTGGAAATGATGTGAATACTGTATGCATGTATGAAATTCTAAAGAATGAAAAGATTTAAAGTTTAAAAAGTACTTTTACTTAGATATGGACCTAACCCAGAGAATAAGTGTTCCCAAGGGCAAGGAGCCAGGTTCTGTTCCTTACCTGTGTCTCTTAGTAAGAAACACTTGCTACATGTTTGGAAGAAGGAGAGTTTATTCTGGTATCTTATATCATAAAAAAGGGCTGTTCCAACCTAGGCATGGACATTATACCTGCCATTCAGATATTTTGGAAGATAAAGATTGTGTGAGTTTAAAACTACCCTGTGTTACATAGTGTATAGTGTGGACTGGCAAATATCTCAGCAAGCTGATGGAGCTCTATTTAACAGAGGCTAAAACCATTGGACACACGAGCTGGGGACAGTCTTTTGAGGAAATGGCACCAGATATTTCCTGAGAAGGGGATGGGTTCCATTTCTTCCAGCTTCCAATATTCATCAGAGGTTGAGTCACATGACAATGAACAGAACAGAACCTGTGTCCTAGACAAGTGAGTAGAATTCTGAGGCTTTGAGAGAACTGGGTTCTAAACTACGTGAATATACTCTTCATTTTCATATATGAACATAAGTTTTTAAAAGTTATTATTATTATTTTACTTATTCACATTACATCCTGCTCACTGCCCCCCTTCCAGCCACCCCTCCCACAAATCCCTCCCCCTTCCTCCTCCCCTTCTCCTCTGAGAGGGCAGAGGCTCCCTTGGTTATTCACCCACCTTGGCACGTCAAGTCTCTGCAGGTTTAGTCACATTCTCTCCCACTGAGGCCAGACAAGGCAGTCTAGCTAGACGAACAAACCCCACATACAGGCAACAGCTTTTGGGAGAGTACCTACTCCAGTTGCTTGGGACCCACATGAAAGCCAAGCTGCCCATCTGCTACTTACGGAGGGGGATGGTTAGGTCCAGCCCATGTATGCTCATTGGTTGGTGGTTCAGTCTCTGAGAGCCCCAAGAGTCCAAGTTAGTTGATTCTGTTGGTCTTCCTGTTGAGTTTCTGTCCCCTTCCAGTGCCCACAATCCTTCCACCTGTTTTTCCATAAGAGTCCCAAAGCTCCAGCCCCTGTTTGTCTGTGGATGTCTGTATCTGTCTGAGTCAGCTGGTAGGTGGAGCCTCTCGGAGGACAGCATGCTCCTGTCTGCAAGTATAACAGTATCATTAATAGTGTCGGGGATCAGTGCTTGCCCCTGAGATGGGTTTCAAGTTGGGCTGGTTATTGGTTGGCATGAACATAAGTTTTTCTAAATCTAAATATAAGTCATTTTATCATGATGGTTTACCACTGCCCCCTTTTTGTTAATTATATAGTCATCAAGAAATAATTTGATTATGAAGAATCCAAATAGAACTATTCTCTAAATAAGGGCACAGGAAATGTTAAGATAGTTGTGTAGAAGAATCTTATCCAAGACACTGGAGGCGGGGGGGGGGGGAGAATGAAGATGACTTGATCATAGTAAATTCATTGAGTTTTATATATATATCTTAACAGAACAAAACAGAGTTCATGTTTAGAAGGAATGTGCTACAGCAAAAGCTAATCTTAATTTCTGCCAGGGTAGGAGGAACATTAGACTTCTTAATAGTTGTAAAAATTAATTCTTACAAAGCACAGTTTTTATTGCTAGAAAAAAAATAGAAAAAATTGACTCTGAAGTTCTTGTTACACTTAAACTGATTCAAGAAAAATCTGGTACTCAAAATTTGGCACCTTGATTCAGATTGTGATACAAATGCTAAGAAAAACCTATTTTAACCATTTAGCAGTCCCTTCTCAGCTTTAAAACAGTTCTGAATTTTTATAAAGGTAATTTCAATGTTTGAAATCCCTGTATGCTTTTCTAATTAGACAGTAATTCTTTTGATAAATAAGTTGTATCTTCTCATGAAAGATAAAGAATTTGTTTATCATATCTAAGATATAATATTCTATCCTATGTGGCTGTTGGCAAAGCCTCTTGCTTTATAGTCTCACATGCTCTAATACTGGTGTCAGAAACCTGTGCAAATGCCCATTAAGGATATACTTTTGTTAACACGATAAGTATTACAATTGGCACTCAGCAGATGAAATGTTCCATGTGTAAATGGGTGGGAAATCATTTCCTAACTCACCATAATTACTATGAAAATATTCATTTTCAAAACGAAAAACCTCTTTCTTTTTGAGGCAGCTAAATATGTGACTTCCAAAGAATATAACCAAGGACAAGGTTCAATAGAAGGAGGCTCTTACCTCTTATCCTCCATGAAGGCACCAGCTAGCACTTTGGACACAGAAAATAACTGTGGATGCAACATTTTATATATTAAACCCTGACTTCCTTATAACCATGTAAAAGTGAAAAGATACTGGAAAAAACTATAAACATTCTATAATATTTAAGTGTTGAAACCTTTTTCTAAGAATGCATTAAAAGATCATTAAGTGAAATTAAATATCCTAAGTAATTAAATAAGCTCTCCTCCTTGCATCCCACCAACCAAGAGTGATCAAGCTCAACAGTGTCTAAGGTGGGATTCTTGGCCCTTTGTCTCCTGCTGGCAAGACAAGGCGTAACCGTTGATTCCTTCACCATAGTGACTTGAGATGGGACTAGGACAGATGACCTGGCAATGAGGAGTGGACAAGAGTCAACCAGCTGAGAAAGGAATAGGAGAGAGCAGGAGGAGAACAGAAGCCTGAAGACCAGGCGGGCACAGGTGATGGCCTGGATTTACCACCCATCTCTGTTTCCTTACACAGGTCTTTAGCACAGTGCTTGGCCTCACTACCCCACCCTCAATATCAGTGTACTTTCATTTACAAGAATTCTGTCCTATTGGACTCTGTGTCGCTATGATTGTTGGTGTCCTGTAGTCTTAAACTGTTCAGTTTTCTTCATTCCTCATTCTCTCTTCCACAGACTGATAACCTCAGTTGACTTTGCATCTAAGTTTGCTGAGTCTTCTGATGGCCCAGATCTGCTACTGAATCCTAGTGAGACCTTCACTTCCCTGTTGATATTTAAAATGCCAGAATTTTTATTTGTTTCTTTTAAATCTTTTTCATTCATAGTCTTTAGTAATGTGACAACACTCTGGCTTGGAACTCACTATATAGCTCATGGTGGCCTACATTTGTAGCTATCCTCTTGTTTCAGCCTCTGTATTGCTGGGATTGTACACATTGAAGGAGACCCCAATCCCCCACACAGCAGGTGATCCTTTTCAGACCCCCAGATTAGGCACAAACCACACCCAGACACCTGTTTTCACAGAGAGATCCTTTATTAAGCCCAGAAGAAAAGTTAAACTGGATGCTTTATGAGTCAAGCAGAAAAACAGCAGCAAAGGGCCTTGCAGGTGTAATCTTTAAGAAGAGTAAAAGGGAAGTCTATGTTAGAATGGGCTCTGATGCAGAAGGGATTACTGGACTTGAGTACTTTAGTAGCTGGACTTTGGTAGCCTCAGGAGGAGGAAGTGGCCAAATAAGGGAACAGACCTTGGTGGCTAGCTTTCGAAATGTAATCTTAACAATTTTTAGCAAGGCAGAGAAATGGGGGAGAGGGGAAAGGTCTGGCAGAACCATGTTTGTCAGCCCAGGACTGACTGGCTGGAGTCCCTTTACATGGGAAAGGCTATGCTCAGTTTTCCCCTTTGTCCTATAAACATCATTCATTAGCTCTTTGGGCGTATTTAAAAGAGTTAAAAGATCTGTTTACCGAGTCCTAAATGTGGGCTTTCTCAACCATAATTTTATCAGTTGCTTCTTTTACTGGATATGGCATGTAGTTAAAAGCTTTAAATTTTAGTATTTTGATGTAGACACTCTACATCAGATTTCTTCCACATCTCAAGTATGTAACTGCTTTTGTTTGTTTGGTGATGTCTGTTGTGCTGTTTCTTGTACTGTTGTCTGCTGTGGCTGTGGAATCTGTTTCCTAACTAAAAGTAGGTCAGCTAGGGATTGGACTGCAATTCCTTTAAACACACAGCTCTCAGTCTTTGCAGTTGGACTCTGTGTTGACACTAGGTAGCAGTTTACAACTCAGCCTTACCCTTTACTTCCTGTTTGTGAAGTGCCTGCAGGCCATTAGAGGTAAGTGGAAGGTTATCTGAGATCTGTACTGGCCCATAGTCAGCCACAGCATGATATCTTTCCTTAGAACCCGCTGTCAAGTTATTTGTTTGTCAGACAGGGGGCATGGAAAATAGGTTTCCCCCAGCTGTTTCCAGTGGCAGCACAGAGGGTCATTTGCCAGCATTGATTAGTAGGAGGTAGGTTTTGGAAGTAACTATAGTCATGAAAGCAAGTTTTTTTTTTTTTAATCGAGTAGTAGAATATACCTCTAAGGAAGAATTTCAGATTTTATTCAACCATATTTTATTTATATGGGATTTACATTTATAGAATGTGAGTTTTAAATTATGAAATATGAAACCTAAGTCAGTGTTGACAGATGTCCATGTTAGAGTCTCTAATCCTTTTTGTACACATTCTTAACCGGTTTCAGTTGTAAATGGGAGCTTTACTGTTCAATTTCTTTATCACTCCTATTCAGTGTGTTTTTAAAACTGAGATACAATTTACGAGCTATAAAACTGACCCTTTAAAAGCACACAATTCATTATGCTTTTTAATCATAGTCACAATTGTATAGCCATTGCCACTGTTGAATTCCAGAACATCATGTCCTGTAAAACTAACAACTTGACCATATTCCCAGTCCCTGGCAACCACTAACACACTCTGTCTCTCAGAATTTGTCTTTTCTGCACACGTAATATAAATGAGACTGACTTCTTTCCTTTTTGCACGGTGTTTTAATAGTTTATCCTGTGTCAGTTTGTTTACTTTGTAGAGTTGAATAACTGTAGCCATTGTATGGGCATACCATCATTTATTCAGTTATTAGCCAAAGGACTTTCAGGTTATCTCTACCCTTTGACTATCATAAGCAAGGTTACTAACAACATTAGTTCACAAATTTGTGTGTGGACATATATTCTCATTTTACCTTAATTTCTAGAAATGGTACTGACAGGTTGTATGGTAGCTCTAGTATTTTTAAATATATATCGATTTATTTTTGAATACATATTTAGTTGAGATAGACATGTGTCACTTTCACCCACCCTTTCCTCCCTTCAGCTCGTGTGTAGTACCCTCCCTCTACTTGCTCCTATCCGCCATCTCAAGTTGATAGCCTCATTTTCTTTGATTATTGTATTTGCACTTATGTGTGTATGTGTGTATGTATGTATGTGTAAATATATAAATATCACCTGAGTCCATTTTATTAGTTTATGTGCATATAGTTTCAGGGCTGACAACTCGGCATTGGATGACCAATCAGGGGCTCATCCCTGGGAGAGGCTAATTCTCCTCCTTCCACCAGCCATTAGTTACCTGTACTTCTTTGTCTAGGAGAAGCACCCCATGAGATTCTTCCGCTGCCACTGTAGTGTGTCTGTTGATTCTGTCACTGTTTCTGTCTTGTTTATGCAGCCATTTCCAGAAAGACTGTTTCACAGCAGACTTCTTGGTATTTTGGCCTTTACAGTCTCCCTTATCCCTCTTCTGAGGTACTCCTCAAGCCATAGATGCAGGAACTGTGATAATAGATGTATCTGTTGGTACTGGGCGCCCCACACCCTGGTGATCTGTAGTGTGTACAGGTGTGCTTTTCTGTGCTTGTCTCCATTTGCTGAGAAGAGAGGCTTCCTTGATGAGGGTAGTAGCAACACTTACATGGTTCTACTTTGATTTCTAGAAATGATATTGACAGGTTATATGGTAAACCTGCCAAGTTGTTCTCTAAAGCAGCAGACTTTGCTATCACAGCGACGGTTTCAAATTAGTGAAGCCAAGAGTTCGCTAGCCCTTTATACATACACACTAATAACACAATTTGCAGGGGAAATGTTTGCATGAGAACAGTTGACATTGCTTTCTTTTGGAAACTCTCCAGGACTCCTTTACCACCGTGCTTCCTCGGAAGTAAGTCATTTGCTGATTCTTCACCATAGCTCTGGTCCTTCTGTTTATTCAGCCTTCAATTGCTTCGGATTTAACAAAACTGGCCCACTATCTACAATCAAATTCTCCAGAACAGAAAGATATCAAAGGTTGCTTTGTTCCTTTCTAGTAGTATCACTCTGGGGAATAGCCACCTTTCATGAAAACTCCTGAATTCCTTTCTCTGTGAAATAGGATTATTTGTACCTCCCTTTAAGGTGTTTCTGAAGGTGTTAGCATTGGATCTTATCCTAGCACTTCTAAGTACTCTGGATATTATTGCTGTTGTTAATCGTTATAGGGTATTGATAACAAGAAATTGTTTTAGAGGATAGAAGGAAATATATTTTAACTTGCAACCAAATTTTTACTTTTAAGAAATGAAACCATTTATATAATAAGACCTTTCTATGGTGAAGGAAAGATGGGCACACCTGAAAAACGCAATTAAAATGTTAACAAGACCCACAGCTTGTATTCTCCGTGTGTGTTTTATATTCATTTATGTCTGTGCACCCTGTATGTTCCTGCAAAGTCCAGAAGAGGGTGTGGGATCATCCGGAACTAGAGTTGCAGATGGTTGTAAGTGCCATGTATATGCTGTCAGTTGAATCTGGGTCTTCTGGAAGAGCAGACAATGCTCTTGACGGCCGAAACATTGTTTCAGCTCTTGGAAATGTTCTTTCATAACTTTTATTTATCTTTTATGTGTATTAAAATTAAAGAATTTTTTCTTTTTCTTTCCTAATGCAAATTAAGTTTAAACAAAGACCTTTTAAAATGCTAAAATAGACTGCTGAACAAAATTGTCATCCCTCTTAGCACTTAGGCTGGATCTTCAGAACTGAGCAAACCTTTCCAGAATGTTTGGAAAACATTTTATTGCACAATATGGTGTCAACTGTCACATTTCCCTTTAATTTTGCTTATCTTTTTATAGTTATGATCAAATAAAGTTAGTTTTTTTCTAGTACTATTTTTTCATAAACTAATGTTCCAAATACATTGCAGATGAAGTATTGGCAACAAGATGCAAAAATTAAACATAAACACATGTACAAACAAATGAAGACAAAAATGGAAATAGCCAAAAAAGTTGCTTAAAAATCTGATCCAGTGCTTTCTGTTAGTTGAGAAGGAGCACATCTTTGTCCTCTGTTCTAAGTAACCTGCTCCATTGTCTCCTCTGGAACAGCTTTGCAGGACTTCCAGCTTCAGAAGCTTTTTAGAGCTTGTGGTGTGGGATTGGGGGTAGTAATCACAGTTGGCCTGGTGTAATGTCTACAACCTTTCAGCAGAAGGAACTGGTTTCACAAGTCCTGAAGAATGGTGGCTTTTATCTAACTTCCAGAAATCCTGTATTCCAGGCTGACTCACTTTCTGGATATTTGGACTGCTTTTGAAGTTTGGGGAGTTGGAACTTCCTTTGCACCAACAAATGTGAGCATCCCAGGGACAAAGAGGCGCAGATAGATTCCTGCCAATATCAGTGTCCCAATGAGGGCACAGAGGAGGGAGGCAAGCAAGGGAAGAAGCAATCTGTAGGTGAGAGCTGGGCGTCAGAACTGAGGTGTATTTGAACACCACAGCCATTCTACAGCTTGTGTGCAGTTTCACACAGCATGAGCTTGAGAAACTCAGCTGACGTCTATGAAATACAGAATACCATGTTGGCATGCAGGTACTCGGTAAATACTGAGTGATGTTCTGACTGACAGATAGCATAAGGACTCGGAAATACTCTTTGCATTTAGAATGTCATAGAGATTGTGGGTGGCTTTGGCAAAAATCACATTGTTCAGTAGAATAGTTTAAAGAGAAAGAGTAGAGGCTCTGAGTTAAAAACTCTCTCAAGCCTAATACCTGACAGTTACATGGGATCTCCTTATTTCCACATGACCATTCTTTAGCCTTTGTTTGGGGGCTTTTTAAATCTTGAGACTGTTCAGCCCCTACTGTCACATGATTGAGAGCAGACCTGTGGAGAACAAAAAGAATCTTGAGGGAAGTTCAAAGCACCTTTTCCAAGAGAAGGGTCCACACATTGTTGTCGGTGCTGAGAGATCCTATAGCAAGGATGAAGAGATTTGCTCAGATTGAGCAGAGACAAAAAGGCTTGAAGGCCATGAGTATAAAGAGAAGAGCGAGCCATCCAGGTGTCTCTGCACTTTCTGCCACTATCAAGGATGGGAGCCTTCTGGGAATGCTAAAATTGGGAAGAACCAGGACAGTTTAAATTGTACACCGTCCTTCCTGTTAGTGATGCCACACAGCAGATGCAAAAGCTGTTTCTTGTTTGTTTGTTTGTTTTTAAAGATTAAACATTTCCTGATGCTGGGGGGGGGGAAACTGTCTCAATTAGTCATTAACAAACTTGACTGGTAGGTTTGTTACTGTAGAAGGAGGAGTTTGGATGCAGGTTTGAAGGAAAAAGACCTGAGAGGCTGGGAATGGCAGAGTGCTTGTGGCTAAGAGAAGGAGAGATGGAGGAGGTGGAGCTGAGCCAAGAGAGAGGATGGCTCGGAAAGTGAATTTAGAAAAGCGGGGATGTGGACCTTGCAGTCAGGAACCTGCTCTGTACTTGGGCTTTCTCAGAGAGTGTGGAGACTACTGGCATTGAGACTTGTTGATTCTTGAAAGTCAAGGTTGAGTAGAACACATTCCTTTCCATAAAGATAACATCATCCCGACCTCTGAAGGACAGGAAGAGAGAGGACATCTGCATCGTCTTCTGTGAGGACCGTCAAGAATCAGTGTGCCTTCACAAAGTTATCTAACAGCCTCAGAGTCTCACGTTGCACTCAGACTTAACTTTAATTGAAAGTTTTTAAAGGGGTTTGTAGCTCAGCCTAATATGCATATAACCCTAAGCTCCATCCCAGTTACCCTATTAAAAATCATGCATAGTGGTATATACCTATAAATCCCTGCATTTGGGAGGTAGAGGCAGGGGAGTCAGAAGCTTACAGGCCTGCCTCAGCTACATGAAGGATAACCCCTGCTACATGAGGCCCTGTCTCAATAAGTTAAAAAAAAAAAGAAGAAGAAGCAATAGTCGAACACCTCCTAAATCTATATGGCTGTTAGCTCTTTTCCTAATTTCTCTGTGTATAAATATGTCTGCCATTATTTCCTCCTCTGCTGGCCAGCTGAGCCCCCCTGGAACTTGGTACGAGGAGACTATCTTGTACTTCCTGGCATAGGCATCTGGTGTAAAACACTCCATGCATGGGTGAAGAGAAGCCAGTAGGTAACTGGTAAGTGCATTTTTACACTGTCTGGCCTGACCAATCACCTGGGGTCTTTCAGCGTTCTTTGCAGTCATTCTCCTTAGATTGTCCGAAGGGTGACAGACTTCCTTCCACAGGCCCTGAAGGACTTTTAGAGGGCAGAAGCCTCTCCTCTCAGATGGAGCAATATTGTAGGATTTGACTACCACAGAAGAATTGTATGATTCTGAATTTAGCATCCCCCTTTCTTGTTAAAGTCTGTCTGGTTTGTCTCCCAGAGCTCTTAGAGTCCAGAACATTGTTCTCAGGGAACATTCCTCTTTGTTCTCCTTTCTTACAGTCTAAGAGAGTATTCCTGTGAGTAAGAATGCCTTTGATTATTTACCCCATTGAGTTTGAGGAAGAAACCCCTGGGTTCCTGTTTTTCCCCCTTGCTTAGAAGACCAGGCAAGATTCTTTGATTAGATGGAATAACACCCAAGTTTTCAGGCGTTCTTCACAACTGAGAGACAGTAATGGGCCTCCCTCTGCTCCTACAGAGCAAAGCTAGTATTGGGAACAGCTGTGTTTGACTATCTCCTAATTGTTATTTATTCTATCTACAGATCTAAAGTTCAACAAATGTATGAATAGGATCTTTACTGATCCTATCCCTGCTTTGGTCAGAATTGCTATAAATAAGAGAGCCACAGTGTTCTGTTTTCTTCAACTCCTAGGGCTTTGCCACAGTCTACTGTTTTCCTTTGAGGCTGCCTCCTTCAGCCTCTGTTCCTTTCTAAGAACTGAACTGAGAGAAGAAAACATATGATACTGCTGCTGTCAGTTCCCTCAAGAGGCTGCTTCTTAGGTCTGAGAGCCCAACCATCCTCTAGGCCTTTCAGGAGCTCTCCCAGAGCACACACCTGCCTTCTTTATGTCCCCCCCCAACCCCAGCAATCTGTGTCAGCTAGTGGCATTCTTTATAACTGTGCAAGAATTCATAATGGTCGTCTCCTTCTCTTCTTATTTCCAGTCCACCCAAATGCTGTGTTGGCCAGATGGATATTCTAGGGAAGTTGCTTCTCTGTGGATGTTATCTCCTTCAGTCCTCCAGTCATTTATTTACTTTTTTCTTATAGTACTATGAACCCCAGTGGCTAAACTTATAAGCTCGTACTCGTCAGCTTAGCAATTTCATAGTTCTGATTTTTTTTTTAAGGCTGATTCCAGCATCACTTTCTGAGAGAAGAAACTGTTTTAATTTTCATATTGCATTCAATAAAATGGTTGTGCTTAAGTATTGTTAGGAAGTGGGACCTTTTATAGTGGCTGTTGCTCAGGTCACCGTGATGACAGAGTGAGAAAGAGAAGCAAGCAGAGCCAAGAGAGAAGGTACCCCATTTCCACCCAGAGACAGTTGCTGTCTCTGGCAGCGCCTGGCAGGAGGATACTGCTGCTTCTGTCTCTTGGTAGCTTATTCCAGAGTGCTGGAGGCTGCAGTGCTTCTATTGTTTGTGTGTTGGAGGAAGGAGGGAAATTATCATTTGAGTTTCTCCTAAGAAGAGTTTTGTTAGACACATCTACTTAATTAAATAAAACCAAAGCAAGCTACTTTGAGTTATGTGGTATACTACTAGCTAGACTGAATTGACTACAAAGATGAAGTGAGGAGTCACCCAGCCTCTGCCCCCAGATGTGTTCTTCCAGCAGTAGAGCAATAGTAGCTGCATGTACAAGGCAACATATTACAATATTGCTCAGCGTTTTGCCTAAAAAACTGATACCTTTTCTCAAGCTAGTCTGGGAAGATA
>NW_021604617.1:5118682-5196512 GCF_004785775.1 Grammomys surdaster | reverse complement strand
TGCATGAGATCTTGAAGCAGTTTCCTCATGAGGAAATTTTAGTTTGCTATTATTCATCTTTGATTATCACCAAAAGTTCTGGATTAAGGAAGGTGTTTTAGAAGTTCTCTCCCGCAGTTTGTGAAAGTAGTCCTGTTCAGTGGTTCGGCTGAAAGATGAATAATTTCTTCTCATTAAGAGAATAAAGAGAACCATGTAAGATCTGTTTCCAAGACCAGCAGAAATCACGTTGGTAGGTCTTAAAGGATAACCAACAAACACCAGAGAACCTTGAGACTGCAGGTGCTTACTTACAGGAACATTAGCTGACCATGTATGAAAGAATGTTAGTGTCTTTGTTATAGCATTAAAGCAATGCCTTTCCAGTGAGAAACATCACACACCTAGAGCTTTAGAAAGGAAAAGCTCTATAATACTAACATGCAGCTGGTTCTCACCAATGCACAAAGGGAGGCAGCCTCTACCAGAAGGTGATGCCAGCCTATATAGGCTCATGCACTCCACTTATGCTGTCATCCTGACAGAGCCTTCAGGTCCCAGCCCCAGGTTACACTTTGAACAATAAACAGAGACAGGAGACTACAAGTCTGGCCACTTGGAAGATTTACACAGCAAAGATATTGCCAGAATTATTTCTGAAGTGCACCTGTGTTCTTTTTAAACAGTTGTTACCCAGTGTTATCTTGCCCACCCAGCATAATTACGCTTTTTCTAGCAAGAGCACAAAGGGCTTAATGGCAGACCTGAACTTGATGACTGTCACATTGTACCACCTCCTTGAGCTGCTTGTTACAGGCATGTTCTTTGATACGGGGTGGATCCTAGTGGCTGGTTATAAGTCAGGGGTGTCTCCTTTTGTTAGATGAATGAACCCTAGCTGGAAGACAATATTGGTGAACAAACATTAGCAGATTTTTTTTCTCTGAAACCCTAACAGCATCTCTAAACTTCAATTATAGCACAAAATTTTCTTTCTACAACTTGTAACAGGCCTGGTTAGTATACTACCTATTTCCTAGTCATACTGGAGGCAGAGCATCATTAGGTAAACTCTACTTTGCGTAACTTAGTATTTCCTTAGCAAGTTTTGAGTTAATCTTTTATAGCATCAATATTATTACTTAAAGTCTCTCCTGTATCACTGTAGATTAGAGAAGTTACAGTAGGAACCAAGTGGAGATCTGGCCTTTGGGCACGTAGTGGCTAGACACAGGCTAGAGTTATCTGAGAAGAGGGAACCATGATCAAAAATATCTCCATAGGATTAGTCTGTAGGCAGGCATGTGGACATTTTCTTAATTAGTGATTGATGTGGGAGAGCCCATCTCATCGTGGCTGGTCCCACCTCTGAGTAGGTGGTCCTGAGATGTGTAAGAAGGCAGGCTGAGCAAGCCATGTAGAGCAAGCCAGGAAGCAGCATTTTCCACGGCCTCTGTGTTAGTTCTTGCCTCAAGTTTCCTGCCCTGCTTGAGTTCCTGCCTTAACGTCCCTGGATGATGGATTACAAGCTGTAAGTGAAATAAACTCTTTCCTCCTGAAGTTGCTTTTGGTCATGGTGTTTTATCACAGCAGTAGAAACCCTACGATAGGTGACCTGATATACCTGTAAATTGATGACATATACACTTATGCTCTAATTGCAATATAGGGTGGTCAGTGCTATAATTTTGTATAAATGCAGACTGTAGTTGGTGAATACCTAAGGGTTACATTTCATACAGAAGGAGGAAAGATGGACCCTGAAGAAGTATTATATTAAAGTAAGCCCTGAAGAATGTGTCTGTAGAGAACAGGTTAGGGAGGGGAGAACAGTATGAAACACCATATTCTAGGAGAGTACATACTTAGAGATTAGCCTAGCCCATAGGAGTAACTTCAAGATTGTGTCTTTGTAGAGAGAGGAGGCCGGGTAGGTAATTAGGTCCAGGATTACACAGCTCTCAACAAGCAGAAGGAACTTGGATTCAGAGAATAAACTGGAAAGGGGTCAGATGCTATAATAACACAATATAATTAATATACAATATAGTCAGTTTGGAGATAATGATGGCCTGAACTCTTTTTTTATTTTTTTGACTTTTTTTTTTATTAGATGATTTATTTACATTTCCTATGTTGTCCTCTTACCCCATCCCCCACCACCCCCTCGGAACCCCCAATCCCCTCGCCCCTCCTCCTTCTTCTCTGTGGATGTAACCTCTATCTACACCCCCCCACTCCCACCTCCCCACCCTCAAAATTCCCACCCCCTGGGGCATCCAGCCTTCATGAGGTCAAGGTTCTCTTCTTCCACCTATGCCCAGCAGGGCCCTCCACTTTTACATATTCAGCTGAAGCCCTGGATCCCCCCCTAAGTGCTCCCAGGCTGGTGGTTTAGACCCTGGGAGCTGTGGTTGGTTGGTATTGTTGCTCTCCTCATGGTGCCACAAACCCTTTCAGCTCCTTCAGTCTTCACTCTAACTCCTCTATTGAGAACCCCATGATCAGTTCAATGGCTAGTTGTGAGCATCTGCCTCTGAATATGTCTGACTCTTGAAGGCCTCTGAGGAGATATCCATATCAGGCTCTTATCAGCATGCACTTCCTGTCTTCCACATCAGCATCTACCTTTGGTGATTGCACATGGGATAGATACTCAGGTGGAGTGGTCTTGAGACGGCCCCTCCTTCAGTTTCTGTCCCTCACTTTGTCTCCATATTTGCTCCCTTGAGTATTTTGTTGCTCCTTCTAAGAAGGACCGAATCACCCTCACTTGGTCTTCCTTCTTTATGGGCTTCATGTGGATGGCCTGAACTCTTAAGGGGTGTGTGTGTGTGTGTGTGTGTGTGTGTGTGTGAGAGAGAGAGAGAGAGAGAGAGAGAGAGAGAGAGAGAGCGAGCGAGCTGAGTGCACATGGAAGGAGCCCTATTGACAGTGATATTGTCCCGAGTTTGAGATTGGGGAATTGTGTGTAAATAATCAACCTTCTGATTGTTTATCTTAAACAAAAATATTATAAGCAATGTGCTCATAATTATTCATGCACCTTTGTGAATCTTACTATTTCTTTCGAGTAAACCCTGAAAGTAGAGCTGTCGAGTAAAAGGAAATAAATTTTGAAATCTTTTAATAAAGTGGTGTGATTGCTTCCAGAATATCTAATTTGCCAGTTTGCATGTAATTCAATCCACCAAGCAGTACTGCTCTCAATTACAGTAATTGATAGAAAATACGTACTTTTTTATTTGTAATTTTTAGTATTTGTGTGGTTGAACATTTTTCAGTAACCCTGCAAAACTTTTCCTTCTGCTGTGCTGGAGGAGATTGACCGCAGAGCCTGTACTCCCAACTTGTTCCTTGTTTTGAGTCGTTCATCCTTTCTCCTTTTCTAGTCTGGTGGTTCTGGCAGTGTTTAGTGGAGGAGCTCCTCGCCTTCTGTTTTGGCGGGTTGTTCTCTAGTGAGCTTGCTCTTGTTCTGTTTATATTGTTATGTTGATAAGAAA
The DNA here is from genome assembly GCF_004785775.1 of Grammomys surdaster. Classification (NCBI taxonomy): domain Eukaryota; kingdom Metazoa; phylum Chordata; class Mammalia; order Rodentia; family Muridae; genus Grammomys; species Grammomys surdaster. The sequence continues at coordinate 5,193,030 of NW_021604617.1, read as the reverse complement.
CAATGTGTCAGCTCAATCAGCTGATTGTGCTCCCTTTCTTTATGTTGATAAGAAACAGTGTCTCAGCTCAGTCAGATGCTTTGCTTGTGCTCTTTGCTTACTTTTAGTGCAAAAAAAGCCCTTAGTCACCACCATCCAGTGTAAGTATTGGCATTTGTGTAAATATTCCATTCATTTCCATTTCAGTGGCTTCAGATATCTAACTCATTAGTTTAGTTTTCTGGTAAAAGCACTGTTTGTTGTAGGAATGCACCCTTTTAAGTTTCCAATAGTCTAAAAAACGTAAGAAAAAAATAACCCCAAATCAGGAGAACTTGGTCTAACAGATTTTTCAAAAAATACTTTAAAATGTATTTTTATTTTATGTTTGAGAATGGTTTCCCTGCATGTGTGCATATGCATCGCGTTTGCAGTGTCTACAAAGACCAGGAGAATGACAGAACCCTGAAACTGGAGTTACAGATGGTTGTGATCTGCCTGTGGGTTCTAGGAATCAAACCGGATCCTTTGTAACAGTTGTGAAGTGCTTAACTGCTGAGCCCTCTAACCCAAACGACAAGCTTCTGTATAGTTTGGTTGTTGCTCTTGTTTTGAGGGAGGTAGGCTTTGTCATAGTCTCTGATTAGATATAAAAATGCTGGAATTTCTGAGACACGTTGCTATATTTGGTCAAAAGAGTAGAATATTTGAAATTGGGAGTAGATGAGAAAGTCCAGGTAATAAAATATTGCCTCTGGTTTATGTGTTTGTAAGCTGCATTTTTTTTTTCTTGAAGGTAGAAACTATCCTCTTTTCTTTCAGAAAGATGAATGTAGAAATGGCTTTTCTGGCCAGTAGTGGCTCTGATCTTTTCCTGCTCAGAGGTTCTTTTCTATGCAGACTATCCAAGACAACCCTTCTCTTGAGTAGGTCAAGGCAGTCAGAATAAGACCACAGAATGTGGAGTCTTGACCCATAGCACTGCAGAAAAGCCTCAAAGTGACTAAAGGAATCTTGTCAAATTAAGTGCCACCCTCCCTGACATTTATCATCTGACAGCAAGATAATCATTTGAGAAAGTATTCTATTGCCTAATGGAGGGTTTTATGGGTTTTTTTTGTTTTTAATTATAGAGCTTAATTAGTTTTTCCTGAGGGACAGTGCTGCCTTTTCCCCTAGATGAAAGATTGAGAAGTTGGAGCATGACGACAGGACTGTTTATTTGAGGCTTGCTAACAGGGTCTGTGTTGCCCACATGTACCTTTGGTTCGGGATGGCTTGGCTTCCCAGCACTGCTGGCTTCAAGACTAAGGTGTGTCTCTGTGGCTGTATGTGGTTATCGGCTACCCAGGGTGCCATGCGTGCGTGTTTGATAAACTGAGGTTCCTCTGTTCTGTGTTTTTGCCAGCTTGCTTAAGAACACACACACACACACACACACAAAGAAAGTGAAAAGAAAACAAGCAAACTGGTATGTATAATGTTTTAAATCTTTGTCTTTTTAGAAGAAAATTTGGAACTTATAATTTAACTCCTGAAAGAACAAAAATTTATTTTCCTGGGAAGATTTATGGGAGGAGCATGCAGACTTCAGGGAAATAGGGGATTTGGATAATGTCTTTTCTTTAAGTGCACAGAACTTTTCATCTGTTTAGGGGACCTAATCTTAGCTCTTATCTCTGTGGTGCAGGTATTTTCAACCTAGGCAGCACTGGTGTTTTGAGCTGAATAACTCTTCTTTATATTACAGGATGTTTTGATATCCCTGGTTTCTACCAGCCAAGTGCTTCAAGCCCACTTACACCCTATCCATGACAGTAAAAAAAACCCCAAAACCCTCCCCTGGATATTGCCAGGCGTTCTCATTCTAGTACGGTCCTTGGTTGAAAATTGATGGAAGAAAAACTGTAAGGGTGTAGATTGGCTGGATCAGACTTCGTTTGACCGAGGGCCGGAGAGATGGTACAGCAGTTAAGAGCACTAGTTGCTCTTCTAGAGAACCTAGCTTCAATCCCCAGGATTCACATGGCTCACAGATAGCTGTAATTCCAGTTGCAGAAGATCCAGTGCCCTTTTCTGTCTTCTGCAGGTACAGCAATTGGTGTACAGACGTACATATAGCCAAAACACCCTTACCCAAACAAATGGAAACAAATGTTTGACTTTTTTGTTTGTTTTTTGAGACAATATATCACAATGTATATAGCCCTGCCTTCTCTGGCCTTGAACTCACAGTGATGTCTCTGTCTCTGCTTAGTTGAAGGGTGTGGGCCACCATGCAAAGCCTCTGGCTGACTTTTATGTGGTTACTTACAAAGCAGGTATTTGTTTTCAGAACAAGAATAGGCTCCTAGAACTCAACATCACTAATTATATTTGTTACATTAAAAATAGTAATAATAAATATAATTTTTTAAAAAAAAGTTAAGTTTGTTTATTGAGATCTGGAGATAGGTTAAGAGGAGACTTGAAGGTGATTTTTCTCTTCTTTTCTTTTTTTTTTTTCTTTTTTTTTGAGACAGGGTTTTTCTGCGTGGCCCTGGCTGTCCTCAGATTCACTCTAAACCAGGCTGGCTTTGAACTCATAACTCTGCCTCCTGAGTGCTGGGATTAAAAACATGCCCAGCTGAGAGAGCACTTTCTAAAAAGACTGATCTCTATAGATTCCAAGCCAAAGGCAGGAATCATAGGGCAAATCAGTTATAATTATTACATTTAGCTTTTCTGTGTTGGTGTATAAATCAAAGAACAATAAATGTCTTTCTTAAAATATCTGCCTGCCCTTCAGACAATGCTGATCATGAGATTTGCTGGTTGTGACCTTTCGCAAACATTTAACTTATTCAGATGAAGCGCCCACCTGTCACACAAATTTGGAAGATCAAAACCTCTATTTGACTATATACTGTAATAGCTGTGGGTTACGTACTTAGAGTAGAAATTGGTGTATATTTCTTCACGTGTGGTTTAATTTCCTCTTCCTTATTGCTGAGTTTTAAAAGTGTTTCCTTTTTGTCAACACTGGCAGTATAGATGAAGCAAAATCTGAAGAGCCATGCTCCAGATTCAGTCTCACCAGTGACTGTTATATGGCCACTTCATTTTGGATGACACTTTTACATTGTATTTTTGATAACATGATAGAAATAATTTTATGTAAGTTGGTTTGAAAGATAATGGTTTATGTACGATCTTTTGTTCCATGTTTAAATGTACTTGTCTTACATATTCTTTAGTAACACTTTTCAGTGCAAATTGAGTTAACTTATTGTTAAGTGTTATTCATTACTTAAGTGGTGAATTATAAGTCTTTTGCCAAAACAGAGAACCTTGTTTACACTGGACAGACAATTAATCATGTTTAGATCAGTTTTTTAAAAGCTTTGATGACTTTATAACACTTTTGGATAATTAGATAGGATGGAATGTTTTAATGGATTTTAAAAGGCCATAAAATAATAGTTGGAAGTTAGGCCTGTAGTCAGTTTCATTTCAGTGATCACTGCCTACAGAAGAAGAAAGAAAAGGCATTCCAGAAACAACCAGCTAACCTCCCTCCACTCCCCACCCCCCCCAAAAACCCACCAAGCCTTTAGAGAGAAATGTATGGAGCTTAGCCACCCTCATTTTCTGTTCAGCCTTAAACTTCATCTACAGTGGAACTGTACATCTACAGGGACTGGCCTTGAGAAAAAGCAATTTACCGTGAAAGACTGTATCAGTGTTTCTGTTTGTTTTCATAGTCTGATTTGTCCTTGTTGGAATACATGTCTACATGAAACCAAGAAAATTGTGTGTGTGTGTGTGTGTGTGTGTGTGTATGTGTGTGTGCTTGTTGTCACATCTATAATGCAAAAGTAGCATTTGAAAACATTTCGATAGAACAGACATCAAGATGTGTCATAGCTAGATGCCTCCTGGAACATGAAGATGACTTTAGGAGCTGATTTTTTCACATCCCCTTTCTCCCAAGGTTATTATTTTCACACCCAGGTACCAATTCCTTAAGTTAAAAAATTCCATTTAGTTTACTGCCTGTAAATTTGTTCCTGGGGTAGAACAAAGGAATTCAGAAACATGTACTGTTTACACAAGTGTTTACTGAAATGTATTCATCCTATTTAAAACTTTTATTCGGTTTTAATAGCTCTAGGATTTCCTTGAGTCATCTAACCTTGGGTGTCTAAATATAGGTATTTCCAGGAATAGCATGAGTCTGTCCTTTTACACCTTGTCTTCCTTAGCTAAAGTCCATCCATTCTTGTAAGGCTGTTTTGGGTATAATTTCACTCACAATTTTAACTCCCTGGAGCTCTCTTGGGTCTCAGATCTGTTCACTGCTGACACTGTCACTGGGGTGTTCATCTCGGCACCCCTCACCTCCACAGTTGGCAGAGGCAGGGGTGTTTCCTTTCCTCCCATCCTCACTGATGTTCTTAGAGCTGAAGCCACACTAGGCAATCAGGGCACTTTACCATGGTCACCAAGTTCCTTGTTGCCTTCGCTGTCTTCACAGGGAGCCAGACACGACCCAGCCTACTTTCCCAGTCTTCTGAATTGTTCTGCTTTCTTTTTCATACTCAGAATTTGTTCTCAGAATCGTTTGTCTTTGCTTATCTTCATCATCTTTGAATATCTTTCCTTCCATCTTATCGCCTAACTCATTTCCCTAAAAGTGAAGAATTAAATGCCTTAAATAAGACGACATTGACGGGAATAAGCTGTTAAGTGACTCCTCTTTTTGACTACCTTCACTTGATGAAAGGAAGAGAATCGGTTCATGGTGCTCCAGACGACATATTAAAAATGATAGTGGTCTTCAAGGGATTGTGGACACTCTCTATCCTTACGGGGTGTAACCTGGAGCAGTGAACTCCGTTTTCCATCCAGCTAGATGAATCAGTCAGGACCAAGTGTGGTGCTGTAACCATTTTTTTAGTTGGCTCCCTCTTACACATCTTTTTCTGCTTTCCTTTTCTTGTCATCGTCCACCATGCTGCCTTGTGTTTTTAAGTGTTATTATTAGTTATTATTATTTATTTTATAAGACCGATATTACAAAAGATTTATTTATTTATGTGTATGAGTACTTTGCCTGTACGTGCATCTACATGCGCTATGTGTGTTCCTGATCTCTGTGGGTGACAGGAGAGGATGTCAGATCCCATAGAACTGGAGTTACAGATGGTTGAGAGCTGCCGTGTGGGTTCCTGGAATGAAATCCAAGACCTCAGAAGAAGCAAGTGCTCCTAATTACTGAGCCATTTCTCCACGCCTCTCTAACGGTGGCACTTTGACACAAATGGCATTCTTGAAAGGTGTGATACTATGAAAAATGCCAGCTGTATGATATCCTTGCGTTTTTTTTTTTTTTTTGAGATCAGACACCTCATCTGTGAAAAGCTGATTCTATCTTAACTTTCCAAAGTTATTAGCTGTCAGAAGTTATTCTCTGAACCAGCTTTAACAGCCCGGCATTGACAGTGACATTGTGAGGTGATCTGGAATGCAGTCCCTGGCATTTGTAAGATTACCTAAGGAGAGGTTTTGAATGCCAGCCAAACGTAGAAGCCATGAACATTAGAGGAGTTTTAAAAGAAATACATAGAAATTAGGTTTTAAAAATATGGCTTGGCAAAAGCATTATTTTTCAGATTTTGTGAATGTTATATTTTAGCTATCCTTTGTACGTATATGTAGACATTTATATTAATATAGTAAATATTTATATGTTACATATTTATAACGTTATATATAATTTTAACAGAATATTCTAAAAGTTTATTTATGTGCTTTAAAAAGCAGTCTAACAGATAATATAATCACATAGTAAATGTGGCTCCACACCAGTGTTTTAATGGTTTTATAGAGTTTTATTATAAGGATATTCCATAATTTTCTAACAACACATAGATACCTCTGTTATTTTAGCATTATAAAAAATAACTTTCTAATTCAGATCTATTCCAGAGAGCTCTGAATAAATACTGGGTTTCATACTCATGGCGAGTTTTGATTATGACTGTGCTTTCTTGTCTGCAACTTTTTGCTTTTCCTGGAAGCCATATAAAATCAGTTATGGGCTTGACTGCTGGAGTCAGAATAGTCTATTTGAAATTCCTTTTATTACAGTTAATTACTCAGGTGACCTTGGACAAGCTGTAAAACCTTGTTGAACTGGGACTGCCTGATCTCTAGATGACAGTTCTGACATTATATGATGTTGTATGTTGTATGGGTTGTTTGAAGTTCCCTCCATAAGGCACTTAGCACTGTGTCTCATTCATAATGAATGCTCGGTGAGAAAATAAATGACTGCTGTTTAGGTCATCTTGTCTGCTTCTTATCACAGCCTGAACAAGCCAGCATAGCCACTTCTCTTCCTCTGACGCGGTCTGTCTAACCCATTCGTCAGGGGCTGTCAACATCCTTTCAGGATATATCCACATCCGACTACATCAACTTTCACGCCTGTCACATGTCCAGACCAGCACCATCTCTGGTTTATTTTACTGATGTGGCATAAGTCAGATGATATAACACTTTTGCCTCAATTCAGCCATGACAAACAAAAGCTGTAGCCTATGAGTCATTACATGACCTGGCCCTTTGTTACCTTCATCCTTTTCTCTCACCAGTCTCTCCACCTCAATATGCTCTGCTGTTGTTCTTCTTGATGTCTATTCCTGGCATCAGTTGGGAATAGATAAGAGAGGAAAGGTTATAATTTAATAGTTGTGCTGCTTGTGCTTACCCACGCTCTCTGCCTTGAGCATGCACCCCACAGATACCTGAGATTCTTAGCCTCATCCTTGTGTTACACCCTTACCAGAAACTCTTCTCTGTGAGACTTTCTTTCATTACCCTATTCAAAATCACAAACACAAGTGAGATTGTGACTGTGTCCTAATTCTTTACTCTTCATGGAGTAAGACAGTATTTAGCAGGAGCTAAATACTTACTTTTTTATTTAGCAGGAGCCCATAGTTAAGACACTTGGAATAATTTAGAGAAACTTTGAACTTTTAAAGAGACATTGGAAACAGAAATGCAGACAATGGATTTAAGAGAAAGTGGGATCAGGAGGGTAACATTGGCAAGTATGGAGGGAGAAAGGGAAAGGGGAAAATACTGTGATTATATTTTAATTAAAAAATATTTTTATCTGTTGGTTGACATTTTGTCCTATTGGCAGTGTCCTTTGCCTTACAGAAGCTTTGCAATTTTATGAGGTCCCATTTGTCAATTCTTGATCTTAGAGCATAAGCCATTGGTGTTCTGTTCAGGAACTTATCCCCTGTGCCCATATGTTCGAGGTTCTTCCCCACCTTCTCTTCTATTAGTTTCAGTGTATCTGGTTTTATGTGAAGGTCCTTTATCCACTTGGACTTAAGCTTTATACAGGAGGTAAGAATGGATCGATCTACATTCTTCTACATGCTGACCTCCAGTTGAACCAGCACCATTTGTTGAAAATGTTGTCCTTTTTCCACTGGATGGTTTTAGCTCCTTTGTCAAAAATCAAGTGACCATAGGTGTGTGGGTTCATTTCTGGGTCTTCAATTCTATTCCATTGATCTTCCTGCCTGTCTCTGTACCAATACCATGCAGTTTTTATCACTATTGTTCTGTAGGACAGGGATGGTGATTCCTGAGAAGTTCTTTTATTGTTGAGAGTAGTTCTCGATATCCTGGGTTTTTTGTTATTCCAAATGAATTTGCAAATTGCTCTTTCTATCTCTAGGAAGAATTGAGTTGGAATTTTGATGGGGATTGCATTGAATCTGTAGATTGCTTTTGGCAAGATGGCCATTTTTACTATATTAATCCTGCCAATCCATGATCATGGGAGATCTTTCCATCTTCTGAGATCTTCGATTTCTTTCTTCAGAGACTTGAAGTTCTTGTCATACAGGTCTTTCACTTGCTTGGTTAGATTCACACCAAGGTATTTTATATTATTTATGACTATTGTGAAGGGTGTGATTGGTTTGAGATGATTTTATATCCAGCCACTTTGCTGAAGTTGTTTATCAGATTTAGGAGTTCTCTGGTGGAAGTTTGGGGGTCACTTAAGTATACTATCATATCATCTGTAGATAGTGATATTTTGACTTCTTCCTTTCCTATTTGTATCCCTTTGACTTCCTTTTGTTGTCTAATTGCTCTGGCTAGGACTTCCAGTAGTATGTTGGGAGAGTATGGTAGGGAGAGAGTGGGCAGCCTTGTCTAGTCCCTGATTTTAGTGGTATTGCTTCAAGTTTCTCTCCATTTAATTTGATGTTGGCTACTGGCTTGCTGTATATTGCTTTTACTATGTTTAGGTATGGACCTTGAATTCCTGATCTTTCCAAGACTTTTACGATGAAGGGATGTTGAATTTTGTCAAATGCTTTCTCAGCATCTAGTGAAATGATCATGTTGTTTTTTTTTCTTTGAGTTTCTTTATATAGTGGATTACATTGATGGATTTCCAAATATTGAACCATCCCTGCATTCCTGAGATAAAGCCTATTTGATCATGATGGATGATTGTTTTGATGTGTTCTTGGATTCGGTTTTCGAGAATTTCATTGAGTATTTTTGCATTGATATTCATAAGGGAGATTGGTCTGAAGTTCTCTTTCTTTGTTGTGTCTTTTTTTTGGTTTAGGTATGAACGTAACTGTGGCTTCATAGAATGAATTGAGTAGTGTTCTGTTTCTATTTTGGGGAATAGTTTGAAGAGAATTGGTATTAGGTCTAACTTGAAGATCTAATAAAATTCTACACTAAAACCATCTGGTCCTGGGCTTCTTTTTTTTTTTTCCCCCTGAGGAGACTATTAATGACTGCTGCTATTTCTTTAGGGGTTATGGGACTGTTTAGATGGTTTGTCTGCTTCTGATTTAACTTTGGTACCTAGTTTCTGTCTAGAATATTGTCCATTTCATCCAGATTTTCCAGTTTTGTTGAGTATAGGCTTTTGTAGTAGGATCTGATGATTTTTTGAATTTCCTCAGTTTCTGTTGTTATGTCTCCCTTTTCAGTTCTATTTTATTAATTTGGATACTGTCTCTGTGCCCTCTCGTTAGCCTGGCTAAGGGTTTATCTATCTTGTTGATTTTCTCAAAGAACCAGCTCCTGGTTTTGTTGATACTTTGTATAGTTCTTTTTGTTTCTGCTTGGTTGATTTCAGCCCTGAGTTTGATTATTTCCTGCCATCTACTCCTCTTGGATGTATTAGCTTCTTTTTGTTCTAGAGCTTTCAGGTGTGCTGTCAAGTTGCTAGTGTATGCTCTCTCTAGTTTCTTTATGTAGAGCTATGAGTTTTCCTCTTAGCACTGCTTTCATTGTGTCCCATAAGTTTTTGTATGTTAAGCCTTCATTTTCATTAAATTCTAAAAAGTCTCTAATTTCTTTCTTGACCCAGTCATCATTGAGTAGAACATTGTTCAGTTTCCACGTGTATGTGGACATTCCATTGTTTTTGTTATTATTGAAGACCAGCCTTAGACCATAGTGATCTAATAGGATGCAAGGGATTATTTCAGTCTTTTTGTATCTGTTGAGGCCTGTTTTGTGACGAATTATATGGTCTGTTTTGAAGAAGGTTCCATGAGGTGCTGAGAAAAAGGTATATTCTTTTGTGTTCTAAAGATATCTGTTAAATTCATTTGGTTCATAACTTCTGTTAATTTCACTGTGTCTCTATTTAGTTTCTGTTTCTATGATCTGTCCATTGCTGAGAGTGGGGTGTGGAAATCCCCCACTATTATTGTGTGAGATACAATATATGCTTTAAGCTTTAATAAAGTTTCTTTTATGAATGTGGATGCCCTTACATTTGGAGCATAGATGTCCAAAACTGAGAGTTCATCTTGGTAGATTTTTCCTTTGATGAGTATGAAGTTTCCTTCCTTATCTTTTTTGATAACTTTTGGCTGAAATTTGATTTTATTAGGTATTAGAATGGTTATTCCAGCTTGTTTCTTGGGACCATGTGCTTGGAAAATTGTTTTCCATCCTTTTACTCTTAGGTAGTGTCTGTCTTTGTTTCTGAGGTGTGCTTCCTGTATGCAGCAAAATTCTGGGTCTTATTTACATATCCAGTCTGTTAGTCTAAGTCTTTTTATTGGGGAATTGAGTCCAATCCTACATGTGATAGAGGGTTAATATCCAATATATACAAAGAAATCAAGAAATTAGACTCCAGACAACCAAATAACCCTATTTAAAAATGGGGTACAGAGCTAAACAAAGAATTCTCAACTGAGAAAACTCGAATGGCCGAGAAGCACCCAAAGAAATGTTCAACATTCTTAATTATCAGGGAAATGCAAATCAAAACAGCCCTGAGATTCCACCTCACACCAGTCAGTATTGTTAAGATCGATAACTCAGGTGATAGCAGATGCTGGTGAGGATGTGGAGAAAAAGGAACAATCCTCCATTGTTGGTGGGATTGCAAGCTGGTACAACCACTCTGGAAATCAGTCTGGTGGTTCCTCAGAAAATTGTACATAGTTATTACCTGAGAACCCAGCTGTACCACTCCTGGGCATATACCCAGAAGATGCTCCAACATATAACAAGGATACATGCTCCACTATGTTCATAGCAGCCTTATTTATAATAGCTGGAAGCTGGAAAGAACCCAGATATCCTTCAACAGAGGAATGAATACAGAAAATGTGGTACATTTACACAATGGCGTACTACTCAGCTATTAAACACAATGAATTCTTGAAATTCTTAGGCAAATGGATAGAACTAGAAAATATCATCCTGAGTGAGGTAACCCAGTCACAAAAGAATACACATGATATGCACTCACTGATAAGTGGATATTAGCCCAAAAGCTCAAAATACCCAAGATACAACTCACAGACCACATGAGTCTCATCAAGAAGGAAGACTAAAATGTGGATGCTTCTGTCCTTCTCAGAAAGAGTAACAAAATACTCATGGGAGCAAATATGGAGACAAAGTTTGGGGCAGAAACTGAAGGAGGGGTTATCTGGAGACTGTTGCACCTGGGTATCCATCCCATGTGCAGTCACCAAACGTAGCCGCTGATGTGGATGTCAGGAAGTGCATGCTGACAGGAGCCTGATCTAGCTGCCTCCTTAGAGGTCTGCCAGAGTCTGACATATTCAGAGGTGGATGCTCACAGCTAACCATTGAACTGATCAAGGGGTTCCCAATGGAGGAGTTAGAGTGAAGACTGAAGGAGCTGAAAGAGTTTGTGGCCCCATGGGGAGAGCAACAATACCAGCCAACCAGAGCTCCCAGGGTCTAAACCACCAGCCTGGGAGCACATAGGGAGGGACTGATGGCTCCAGCTGTATATGTAGGGGAGGATGGCCTTGTAGGGCATAGGTGGGAAAGGAGGTCCTTGGTCCCGTGAAGACTGGATGCCCCAGTGTGGGAGAATTCAAGGGCAGGAAGGTGAGAGTGGGTGAGTGGGTGGGGGCACACCCTCATAGAAGCAGGAGGAGGGGAGATGGGATTCGGGGTTCCTGAGTGGGGGGAAATGAGGAAAGGGGGTAACATCTGAAATGTAAATAAAATATCCAATAAAAAATATATAAGTATTTTTAAAATAATGCTGGATATTTTAAAGATTCTGATTTTTAGAGTGATTTTTAAAAAATGACTGTGGGACTCTCAATGTTAAACTTTTTAATGTTATGATATTAACATTAGGTATTAGTTGGGAATAGATAAGAAAGGAAAGGTTATAGTTTAATAGTTGTGTGACCATTTTAAAGTCACTTTTTTTTTTAGTGTTGCAGTATTTACATTAAGTATTGGGAATAAATAATGAAAGGTTATAGTTTAGTAGTTGTGTGGTTATCTATCAAGTTGACAAGAGGACAGTTGTGCTGTTAACGGTTTTGTTGTCGTGGTTGTTGTTAATTAGGAACTGTCATAGCAGTTTTCAGCCTATGGGTTGCAACCCTTTTGGGGAATTCAAATAAACCTTTCACAGGGATTGCCCAATAGCATCCAAAACTACAGATACTTACACTACAGTTCATTACAGTAGAAAAATTACAGTAAGGAAGTAGCAAAGAAGATAATTTTCTGGTTGGGTATCGTCACAGCATGGAGAAGTGTACGAAGGAGTTGCAGCATGTGGAAGGTTGAGAACCATGGCTCTGTCACACTGAGGACAAGCCTGGGGAAACATGTTCTTGGTTAATAATTGATGAGGGAGGGCAGGGTAGTGCCGTACCTGAACAAGTAGTCCTAGAGTGTATAAGAAAGCTGGGCAAGCTGTGGGGAGCAAGCCGGTAAGCAGCACCTTCCAGGATCTCTGTTTCAGTTCCTGCTTCAGGGTTTCTGGCTTGTCTTCCTGCCCTTCCTGCTTGATGATGGACTGTGTTCTGGTGATGATGAGTTATAGAGTAAAAATAAACTCTTTCCTCCCCAAGTTGCCTTTTGTCATGGTATTTATCATAGCATCGGAAACCAAAAAGACGGATTAGATGTGTATACACACACACAGAGACACACAGACACACAGACACACAGACACACACACACACAGAGAGAGAGAGAGAGAGAGAGAGAGAAAGAGAGAGAGAGAGAGAGAGAGAAACACTTGTCTTCTCATCTCGTTTTACCACAATACTTTTATCACCTTACATGCCACACAGTGTATCAATATTGTGTGTGTGTGTGTGTGTGCTTTCAATTAGTTGTGAATTTTATTTTCTTCTTTTCTTCCACTTTCAATGAATCTCTCTGTTGACTACATTAATTAGTGAGTGTAAATGTTTACCACAAGTGTTCATTACTTCAGTAACTGTCAAGATTTTAATTCTTTCCTTTCCTTTCCCCCAGAAAGCCTTTTGATTCTTTCCTCTTAAGAAATTCAAATCAAAGCTTAGTTGCTGACTCTGAATAGTTTTCTAGTTTTAAAAATTTATTTCCTGGTCTGGAGAGATGGCCCAGAAGTTACCAGCATTCCTTGCTGTTTCAGAAGACCTTAGTTTGAATTCCGTCACTTACATAGTGGTTCACAACCAGTTGTAACTTTAGTTTCAGGGGATCTGATGCTCACTTCTGACCTCTATCGGTGCCAAGCATTTATGTGGTACACATACGTACATTCATGATAAACATGCACCTATAAAATGAAATGAATAAATCTAATGAAAAATTTCAAGTAAAAATTCATTTCATAAAAATCATTGAGAAAATTAATTTGGATGTTAACTATGACTAATAGGATATCAATGGTAGAGTTCTTTTTATTACTTGTGCAAAATGGCTCATGAGTGATTGAGGAATACCTGATGGTGAACAAAGAAAACACTCATTTGTTTTTCTAGTTTAAAGCCTGAATGTGTACAAAAATTTTTCACATTTTCTACAATGGCTAACAGTTAGTAGTTTTTTTTCTCTTTGAACTTGACGATGTATTAGTTGTCTTCATAGATTTTCTCATGTAAAATCAGTTATAATATAGAGTAAATTGGGCTGTTCTTGGTACATTGATTGGCCAGTATTTCAACCTCTTTGAATATTAGTTCACAAGTGCAGGTGATTGATGGTTTTCTTTTGTTATTTCATCATTGTTTGCCTTATATATCAGGGTTATGATAAACCATGAATACCAGACAGTTTTTCTTCTAACCACAAGTAATGACTTCTGTCTAGACTGTAGAGAATGCCATTTGAGAAACTGTGCTGTACTCATAAGAGAAGCAGGATGCTTTTCTAGTTTTTTTGTATGTTTCTATATTATTTGTACAGAATAGAAATTACAGATTTTTTGGAAAATTTGGCACAATTATCCTAAGATCACCTTATGCATGTGCCTTTTAAAGGGTAGATATTTCAGAATTATTTAAATGATTTTCTGGGCTATCTATCAAATGATATTCTTATTGAACTCAGTTTGATAATTTTTTTATTAAAAGTTATTTTTGATTTTTAAAATGGATTTCATTACAATTTTCATCGTGTGTGAGTGTGTGTGGGTGTGTGTATGTGTGCATGTGCGTGCATGCTGCAGCACACATGTGCAGATCAGAAGACAACTTGAAGTTGGTTCTTTCCTTCCAGTGAGTCAGTCTGGGTATTAAACTCAGGTCTTCAGGGTTGGTAACAAATGCCTCTATCCCATGACACATTTTACCATCACTGATAATTATATTTTCCTGGAAAAGAGTCTTATTTTGTTTTTTAAATTTATTCAGAATAAGATTATATATTATCTGAATTTTTGAAAGTAATAATTCTGTTAGCGCTCTATTAAAAAATAATTCTGCCAAACATGATTTTCTTATCTATCCTCTCAGATTACCAGGCTTTCATTTTATTCTTCAGTTCTGTTATTATCAATTGCCTGTAATATTTGGGAAAAGAGTCCATGGGATCCTTTTAGTTAATGAGTCAGTAAAATGTAACCCGTTTCTGGCACTTGGGGTTTTATTTGTCAGTATAACATGTCTAGTTGTGGCATTGTCTCCCCCATTCTATGGTGGCTCCATTTCAATTATATATATATATATATATATATATATATATATATATATATATACACATATATATATATATTATATATTATATATTTTAAGTGGCTTCTATAGTAGTTAGGTTTCATATGGCTTTTAAAGGAATTCACTTGAACTCATTGGCACAGGAAAGAACTGTCTGAATAGCATGCTGGTAGAACAGCCATTGAAGGCTAACAATTAAGAAATGGGACCTCTGGAAGCTGAAACGCTTCTGTACAGCAAAAGATGCCATTATTCAGGTAAAGATGTAGTTCACAGAATGGAAAAAGATCCTTACCAATTATACATCTGACAGAGCGTTAGTATCAAGAATGTAAAAATAACTAAAAATCTAAACATCAAGAAAACAAGTTACCCAGTTTAAAAACACATATAAAACTGAACAGAGAGTTCTCCAGGGATGAGACTGAAATGGGTGAGAAACATTTTAAACATGTTCAACATCCTTAGTAATCAGGGAAATGTGGATGAAAACTAGTTTGAGATTTAATCTTGCATAAATCAGAACTGTCAAGATCAGTAACACAAGTGACGACTCATGGCGGTGAGGGTACAGGGACAGGGAACACCTACGCATTGCTGGCGGGAGGTATAAGCAGGTATAGCCGCGATGGAAATCAGTGAGGTAAGCAGAGTTCCTCAAAAAGCTGAAAGTGGGTCAACCTCCAGATCAAGCTGTACCATTCTTGGGCATATACCCAAAGGACTCTACATCTTACAACAGAGAAACTTACTCGTGCACAGTCATTGCTGCTGAATTTGAAATAGCTTAGATTTCCATCAGCTGACTAAATGGATAATGAAAATGTAGTTCATTTACACAACGGAATATTATTTAGCTGTTAAGAAGTGAAACTTATGGAATTTGCTGGTAACTGGATAGAGGTGGAAACCATTATCTCCAGTGAGGTAATTCAAACCTCAAAAGACAAACATTGCATATTCTCTCTTCCATGTAGTAGTTATTAGCTTCTAAGCTTTAGATAGGTCTGCTTCAGTCCAAATAACCACAGAGATTAGGTGGCCAGTAAGTGTCCCAAGGAAGAGGAGCAGGGATCTTCCAAAGGAGGCGAAATAAGGATAGAGAAATAAGGGAGGGAGAAAAATCCAATTTCATGATTTTTAATTAATGAACCCTTCCCAACTACTTTTAGGACTAGGACTCAAGAAAATGCAAACACCATCGGTGATGCTTTTCTGCTTTATTTTTTTTAACGTTTTGTTATCTTGTTTTAATTAATTTTTTTAGATTTACTTTTACCTTATGTTTATGGGAACTCTGGCTACAGGTATGTCCACCCTGTGCATGCAGTGCCTGCGGATACCAGAAAAGAACATAGGATCTCTTGGAACTGGGTTCTAGGTGGTTGTTAACCACTAAGTGGGTGCTGGAAATTGAAGCCATGTCTTCCAGAGGAGCAGTCAATGCTCTAAACCACTGAGCCATCCATCTCTCTAGCTGTGCGTCATCATCATCATCACCACCACTGCCGCCGCCCCCACCACGACCACCATTTCTTGTATGCGTGTATCTGATGTGTCTGTAGTGGGGCAGGCTGCTCATTGCCATGGTGTGTGTGCTGAAGTCAGGAGGGCTTCGTGGAGGTGGTTCTCTCGTTTCTGTGGGCTGTATGGATTGAACTCAGGTAATCAGGCAAGTGTTTAAGTATCCCCTGAGCCATCTTGACAGCCTCTCTGCATTATTTGCAGTAATGAAAAGGTAGACACAGGTAAATAACACGTTAAGTAAAATATATCATTTAAATTCTTCTCTTTTTTACAGGTATAAAACATTGATAACATTTTCATCAATATTGTCATGTCATAATAATTAATTTACTAGAAGTCAAATATTTGACAGTAAGTACTTCCTGATGTCAACAAACTGGTGTTAATTTCACTGAACTTTATCTGGAAAACGATCTGTAAGTTGTCTAAGAAAGTAATTCACAAAGTTAAAATTAGGAATACTAGTACAAATTGTGGGAGGAAATTTTAGGATTTAAACAATTATATCTTTCATAGAAGACGTAGAAATAGGTTTTAGAAAAAAATTTTAATTGTAGTAGGTTACACATATCCTATGACATTAGAAGTTACAATACAAATACTGAAAAAGTTTCATTTTCATTTTCGTATAATGTACTGATATACTTTAAAATGCCTGTTACTTTACACAGCAGCTGTGATTTTTTCACTCAGTAGGATTTATATGGTTGAACCTTTCTATTATCCCTTCTTTACAATTTTTAGTTACCATAAAACACTAAGAGCTGAGCTAATCGAAGGATGTGCAACAGAGCATTAATTATACATAATTATCAGGCTAGGTTTGTTTTTTTAAAAAAAAACAATGTTTATAGAAATGTCACATTAATTCAAATTACGTGCTAAGTGTTCTCATGTTTCTATATTTCGTTTCTGATATCTGAAAATGTACTTTGTGTACAGTAAACATGGGCAACACTTACAACAAAGCTATAATAAAGCAAATTAAAAGTATAAACAAAAACCAAGTCCTTCAATTTATTTCTTCAAACTTAGGAAATAAGTTAAAGCTCTCTCTCTCTCACACACACACAACCACACACACACACACACACACACACACACACACTAAATAAATGTAAAGTGTAGCCCCTGGTGAGTGTAGGTCATCCTTCATTTTTCTAGAGCACAACACCTGTACTTGACATAACTTTACAGCGTTTCCTTTGGAGTACTATAAATGTGGGCAAGATTTATAACAAGGCTATAACAAAGCAAATTAAAAGATAAACAAAGCAGGTCTTTCAATTTATTCCCTCAACTTAGCAAATAAATTAAAGCCATTGTTCTCTCTCTGTCTGTCTCTGTCTCGATCTCTTCCCCGCTCTCTGTTTTTTTGGTTTTGTTTGTTTGTTTGTTTGAGACAGGGTTTCTCTGTGTGACCCTGGCTGTCCTGGAACTCACTCTGTAGACCAGGCTGGCCTCAAATTCATAGAGATCCATCTGCCTCTGCCCCTGAGTGCTGGGATTAAAGGCATGCGCCACCACTGCTCAGAGCCCTTGTTTCAGAGCCCTTGTTTTCTTTAGATCACTGCCACATAGTTAAAGTGAGCACTTGTTTTGAATTCTGATACACAGATCAGGGAGGATAGGGGGAAGAGAAGGAGGAAAACACTAGCCTACAATAGCTATCAAATTCTTCTATATAAAAAACAAAGTCACTTTGAGGAACTTTGAGATTTTCCCTCTTAACCATTGGGAAACTCATGATTATCTGTGTCTTCCTCAGTTCTGTGCCTCTCAGATCAAAGGTGATACTTGTTTTCTGTTCATATTTGTTTAATTGCACACCTGTGTCAGGAGTGATGCAAGCCAGGGTTTTGGAACTGCCAGCTGAGATTACTGTTTGTTAGCTTTGTCCTTCCCTTTAGTTCTGCAGATATTGTGGCTGTTGCAGACCTGATCGCTAGTTCTCTTCCTTCTTTACTGGGGTTAGAAATCTTTGCTTTGTTTTCTACAACCAGTGGCAGCCAGTACCTTCCTTCTGCTTCAACATCTCTGACCATTTTCAGTGACTTACCTCTCAGTATCCCAAAAAGAGGCAGAAAAAAGCTGCAAAAACTTTGCCCCAGTCTTGTCCTTCCCTTATTTCCAATGGTGTCACCTTAGCCCCAGAGTCTTTGGTCATATGCTCTGAGTTCAAACTTTCCATCATAATGTTCTGTGCCTCCTGGCTCTTACTCTCTGTACTCTAAGCAACTCTTTACGCTTTACTGTTTCTTTTCATCTTTGTGTTACAAAATTCAAAGACCTCTTGCTTATTATTTCTAGGCAGCTTTGGCTTTTCTATGACACTAATGTTGACCATGGCCTCTGTGAGATGCTTTCCCTCATGTCATCCATACAGTTCTTCATGACGTGTTTTCCAGCTTGCTCTCTGGTTCCTTTCCCGGTGCTGTTGACATTATATGGGTGTCCTTCATAGATCTGCTCCACTGCTGGGCCCACCTTTATCACAACTATCAATACTGTGTCCCACCTGGGGATAAGAACTTTTCAAATGCCCCATTGCAATGTTTATTCTAGTTTAAGCACCCGGGGATCTTTGAGTGAAAGGAAAACCATCCTCTCTGTGACCCTAGTCTATCAGATTTCTTTACCTCAGCAAGTCACTGGTTTTTTCTACTTACTATGAATGTCAGCCACTTTGCTAGTGACTTAACCGACAGTCTAGATGTCTCCTGTAAGTCAGCTCACCTGCTACCCTTTATGAAGTCATGTACTGACTTAGAACATGTCTCCCAGCACCAGACTGTACTCCTGTTCTTTTCACTTTGTCTGGCCTTCAGACTCTGACTCTTCTTCTCTTAGTTCCTCGGGGTCTTTGCTCTCTCATGACACTTCCTGACTACCACTGTACTAAGCCTTCTGTCCTTTGACATTGGCTTCAGCTTCTAGACCTTTCAGTTACCTCAAAAGGTTGCCTTTTCTTTCTTTCTCCATTTACTTCCTTACTGTTCCCCCACTCACCTCTGCTTGACTCTGTTATCTCTTTAAGCCTTAGTTTTAGAGGCCCTTGTAATTAAGATTGCCTGTTACCCATGGTAAATCCTAAACAGTTTTGAAGACCAGAAAAGACTCCCTGAATTAATGACACATACTCTGTGTTTTAGTATGGTATCTGTCAGATGTGGATGAATAACTCACACATAAAATTCACCTTTATCGAAGCCTTTTCATTTTCTACTATTTCTTCAAGCACATTGTGGTCTTATTTTTAACTGTACTTTAGGCTTCTTGAGTATAAGAGTATATCTTATCTCCTTCTCCATCTCCTATGAGGGCAGTAGACAAAATTCCCACAGGTACTGAGTGGTTATTTATTTTTGGCTTTTACACTTTGAACACTTATCAAGTTGAGAAAATACAAGATGGGAGGTTTCAGCCTGTAATTATCCATTTCAACAAAGCGTCAGACACTTGTGTCGATAGTATGTACCAGGGCCTGGCATTCGAGGAATCAATTCGAGGAAGGAAACAGTTTCTAAAAGAAAGCTTTACTATTGAAGAACATGCCACTTTGTTTCAATGGAGACAGAAACCAGATGGTTCCCCAAGATAGCCTTCTACCACCTGCTACCTCAGAGTATCACTTGCCGTGCCGTAGTGTAGTAGAGAGTCTGTGAACTCTCATGCCCAGAGGGCCTTAGAGAGAGCCCTGCATGTTCTCCACTCAGAGTTGATGATAGCCGAGAGTGGGGGAACTGATTATACCAGCAACAAATGCAGCGTCTTGTTTCTCATGATGTAGAGCCCTTCCCAGTGCATGGATATTCCCTCATATTCCGTGCGTTGTGCAAGGATCACTGTCTCAGTTCTTTCATTCTCATGTTTGAGGTTGTGCTGCCGTACTTCTCCAGTATTAGTAAGTCAGAGGCAATTGCTTTTAATAACCTAAGTGTAAATCATTTGAGGAGAAAATGAAAGGAATAAGTATACTCATTATTTTCATAATCCTCCCTCTGTCCTGTGGCATTGTATGCTACTGTAAAACTTGATATTGTAAATATTTAATGCCATGACATTGAAATGTGGATGAAGCCAAAGCTGGTAAAACTACTTGGGAAAAAAAAAAACCTAGAAGCAACTGGCACACAGAGAAATTACTGTGGCCTTTCTTAGTAAAAAATACTTTAGTGAGTGGATGTAGGCAAAATGTCTCCAAAGTATTAAATCTCTCTCTTCTTATTCCTAACCATATCTAGAACTAGTAGTAAGAAGTAAACATTTGCGTGTCCACGTAGATACTTACACATATACACATAAGTATTTAAAGCAGTGTCTTCTACAATTTAAAGTAACTATAATGATTTAAACATAGCTTCTTGAAATGAGTGAATTGGGTAGATGTCACTCATTAGAAGTGGTAGGGAATAGGTTATAGCTGATGTAGACTGTTCTACATGTTTATTAAAATAAGGTCTTTCTACTCAAGTTTTGTGTGCGTGTAAATGTGATATGAAACACATGTATGCACATACACACATTCCTGTTTATATCTGTCATATGGGCATTATATGTACAAGAGGAGCACATCAAACGTCTTCTGCTATACCTCTCTTCTTTGTTTCTTTGAGGTAGATTCTATAACTGCACTTGTAGCTGGGCTGGCAGTCAGCAATCTCCTGTGATCCTTCTGTTTCTGTTCCCCTGACCACAACAATGCTGAGGTCACAGGTACATGGTGATACCTTGCATTTCATGTATGTTTGGAGATTTGAACTCATCTCCTCATGTTTACACAGCGTATACTCTTAGCTGCGTACTCGTAGAATCATCTGGGAAGAAGGACTCTCAATTTCAAAAATGCCTCCACCCAATTGAACTGTAGCGAAGTCTGTAAGGCATTTTCTTTCTGATGATTGATGAAGGAGGTGTCACTGTGAGCTGTGTCACCCCCCGGGCAGGGGTCCTGGGTTGTACAAAATAGCAAGTTGACTGAGACATAGAGGTAGCTAGCCAGTAAGAACACTCCTCCGTGATCTCTGCATCAGTTACTGATCCAGGTTTGTGTCTTGAACTCTTACCCTCAGTGATGAATTGTGATCTGAGAGTTGTAATATGAAATAAACTCTTTCTTCTTCAAGTTGCTTTTTCTCAGAATATTTTATCACAACAATAAAAAGCAAACCAGGACAGAAATTACTACCAGAAGTAGGACCTTGCTAGACAAACCTGACTGTTTTGTTTTGGGATGATTACAGAATGATTTTGATGCTTTGGGCTGGGAAAGCTATCAGGTGCACAGAACTCAATGGGCTGTTACGGGAACAGTGCAGAGATCCATGACTGTCCGCCTCCCCGGGGGCAGGGTTACAAGGATGTTGCGTTGTACTAGCTTTTTATCTGGGTGCTGGGGAGCTGAACTCAGACCTTTACATGTGTGGGGGAATTTACAGACACTTTACCAACTGAGCCATCTCCCAAGTCCCAAGGACTCATTTTCAACATCTAAAAACTTTGAGAAGGCACATTCACACTAAGTTTATGCTGAGAGCTTATTCAGTGAATATATTATTTAGAACTGATTTATCTATTTTTCAGGCTACCTCAAACCTTTTTTTTCATAGTTAAAATGCAGTCTTATGAAATAAGAAATGATAACCATTTTTATTGTTAATAAGACAGTCTCTCAAGGTGACCCATTGAAAGTGTAATACAGATGACTGTAAAACAGATGAAAAATATTCATACATGAAGGCTCCATTGTCATAAATGCTCACAAACCTGGTAATCACAGTTTGCTTTGGTGTCTTGTTAAATAACACTTTGAAAGCTCATTTTTTTTCTGTTACTCATAGTTTTGTGTCAGTGAGCTACCACTTTTGGGACTCCTGGTCCCTCCACAGGAGGAGGTTAGAGAAAATATGAAGGGGAACAGGGAAACTGATGGCCTGCCACCTACTTCCATGTCTTTTCCAGTCAGCAAGTTTGGGTCTAGGCAACTTTTAATAGTTTATTTGGGCTTATAGTTCCGGAGGATAAGAGTCCATTGCTGGTCGGGCAGTGGTGGAGCACGCCTTTAATCCCAGCATTTGGAAGGCAGAGGCAGGTGGATTTCTAAGTTTGAGGCCAGCCTGGTCTACAGAGTGAGTTCCAGGACAGCCAGGGCTACACAGAGAAACCCTGTCTCAAAAAACAAAACAAAACAAAACAAAAAAGAGTCCATCGCCATCACGGAGGGGAGGAATGGCAGTGGTCAGGTATGTAGCTGGAGCAGCAAGGCAAGACTTCATATCTTGAGTTGCAAACATGAAACGGCAAACCAGGAATTTCAAAGCCTGCCTCTGGTGACATACTTTCTCCAGCAAAGCAAGATCTCTAAACCTCCCAAATACGATCACCAACCGCAGACCAAGTGTCCAAATGCCCAGGACTGTGGGGACATTCTCATTCAAGCATCACACTCGGTATCAGCACCAAAGGGAGAAGAATGATCCAACCGCAGAGAGCTGCTGGTGGCTCTGATGCTCTTGGGAGTGAGATCATATTCAAACCTCATTAGTTTTCTTGCCATAGAGCTCTGGCATGCCCAGGTGCCAGAGGACATTGTGTCCACGCAACAGACCCAGCATCCTGGCAACAGTCTGAAGTGATGTAGATTTACTGCAAATGACTCTCTTCACGTTAAGCAGTTTTGTTGTTACTTCGTAACCTGATTTTGCTATGTTATGAATTGTAATGTAAATGTCTAATAGCATATCTGATATGTGACTCCTGTGAAAGGGTTGTTCAAACGGAAAGGGGCCGTGACCCACAGGTTAAGAACTGCTGTTTTAGAGCTTTTAGTAAGTAGTGTCACTTGCCAAAGGAAAGTGATTTTCAAAAAAAAAAAAAAAAGTAATTCTAGGGCATGATGAACTTTTGCTTGGGGATGATTTGTTTAATTGTTATTCATCCCTTAGTGACTTTGAGATGGTCAGCCTTTGGGGGATTTTAATAAGCCCAGAAGGAGTCTGAATTTGACTGATACTTCAGAGTCAGCTGCTGCTGTGATATACGTACCATAGGTCACACTTATTTTCTGATTAAAAGCCTCAGGAGTGCTGACAAGATGATTCTACAGGTTCTTGTCTTAAAAGCCCAGTGATCTGAATTCCACCCCAGGACCTACATAAAGATGGAAGGAGAGAACTAACTCTACAGAGCTGTCCTTTAACCTCTACATGTATGCTGTGGCACATGTACCCACACACCACCCACAATATAATACATAAAGTAAAATTTAAACCCTCTAGTTAAGTCTATAGAAGGAAATCCTGTTTCCTTTAGTCCTCATGTGTCTCAGAATATTTTGTACATATGAACTGTTTAGAGTCTGAGTTAATTTGAAAAGAAATCCTGTCAAATCACTGGATTATAGTTGCCATAATTTATATTTATTAGAAATGGGCTCTTTCTGGCTAGGCGGTGGTGGCGCACACCTTTAATCCCAGCACTTGGGAGGCAGAGGCAGGCGGATTTCCGAGTTCGAGGCCAGCCTGGTCTACATACAGAGTGAGTTCCAGGACAGCCAGGACTACACAGAGAAACCCCATCTCGAAAAAACAAAAAAAAACAAAGAAAAGAAAAGAAAAGAAAAGAAAAGAAAAGAAAAGAAAAGAAATGGACTCTTTTAAGATTGTAATACTAAAATATATTGATCAAATAGCAAAAATGTAAAAACATATTTTTCATAGTTTATTATTCAGTTAATTCAAGATAATTTTTTATTAGTTAGTCCTTTGTTCCTTTCTTAATTTTTTGGTGTGCTTTAAAGATTTATATTGGGGATTTGGAAATGAGAGCCAACCATAATATCTTGACTAAAATTGAGACTTCCCCTCCACTCTCAGCATCTAGGGGGAGTAAGTACCTTTAATGGTAGCAAAACAGGAAATATAATTGAAGGGTAGGAGAGTTCTGTGAGTGCGGCTCATTGGCTTAACTGACTGTGCATCTACAGGAACATTTCCGAGTGGTTAAGGTTTGTTTTTAATGTGGTCTAAGACTGTGCTGAAGAGGTAATTACTTTCACGTCTTCCATTTCCAAAGAAAAGTGTTGCCAGGTATTCTAATTTCTAGTGACCTATGCAAGAGCCGTCTGATAAGTTACATCCTGGTAGGTAGTCTCTAGAAGGACGGGTATGTGCTACACTCTTCTGGACAGTTAAAACCGTGAGCCCTGTTCTCTGCCATTGTGGCCATGTTGTTAAGAAGACTTTAGTATGTAACAATAGTAGTTTATTTGTTTTAGGAATGCCATAGTGTTTTATTTCTTAGCTCCTTTGACTATTGTGTTTTCTTCATCTTCGAGTATAGTCTATGACCTATAACCATGAGTCACATCAGATTCTTTTGAGTAGGCAGAGCATACGTTTATAAAAAAAAAAAAAAAGTGTTTTCTGGTTAATGGTTTCATCTTTAGGAAGTGGTGCAGGCAGAGAGGGATATCTGAAGCAGAGAATACATTGTGTCCAGAATCCCAGGCCATTAGAAAAACAGTTTGTAGATAACCTGTCCAGTGCCATTGCGTATACCACATAGAACTCTCTCACAAGCTGTAAGCACTGTTCTCCAAGTGCCTTTTGCTTCATTCATCTTGTACATTTTCTCATTTTACTTTTGCAAGCTCTTGCAAGCTTTTAGGAACTGTGCTGTATCTGCTAAGAATTCTACAGGAGCTCCTGAGCTCCGGGTCCTCCTTTCCTATCACAGAGTGTCCATGTGCTTCGTGGGTGGGACGGGGTCTGTTATTAGTACAGCAACATACATGACCAGGAATGCTACCTACAGCCCAGGCAGAAAGGAACATCTCCGAGGAAAGGATTTTTAACCAAGAAGCAATATGTCAGAGACACAGCTAGGAAAATTTTGGTTCCTAAGCCATTCTGGTTTAATTTAGCATTTAGCATCTAGCATTGTGTCCTTCCTTTTTCCTGTTCTTGTAAACCTGCAGGCTTAGTGGAGTGTGACTTCTTAAGAGCAGTGACAGTTCCTTCAACATTGCTAATTTTTCTCTTCTCTCCCCTGCTTCTGTCTTCTCCCTCCGTTTACTCAAAGAACAAGAGCTATTCTGCTTCTGTGTGTTTTCTTATTTAAAAGTAGTATAAACCTGTGATCCCATCACTTGGGAAATGAAGGCAGGAGTTCAGGGCTAGCTCTGACTACACAGTGAGGTCACAGACCACTTGGACTACACGAAATGTTACCAAAACACCAGGGCATGGGGTCACGGGAACTTGGAGAACAGAGACATGTGTTTTTACAAAGAAAAGAAATAGAATTATATTTCTGGAAAATCCTACCTCTGTGTAACCCTGGCTCAATCATTTCTTCTCGCATGATGATTTTTTTTCTAGATGAAAAACTTAATAGTGCCCCACTGACAGATGTCCCCACTGGCAAGTACTAGTATTTGCTTTTGGTTGAAATGAATCACTATGTAATTGGCTTTAGATAATCCGATATGTTTTAAAGAAGAAATATGAACAGAATAATTGTAAGAATAAAAATAACCTTGCATTTTATGTAAATACAAGTGCACGAATCTGCAGTTAGTGAGCTGTTGTTTCAAATAATGTTTTTTCATATCAGAAGTCTATTTCTGTCTAAAGTTTCCTGCATTGAGAATGATAAGTATATATCAGAGAACACTGTGGCTGTTCCCTCCAGTCTGATCCCTCATACTCAGATAAACATATTCTAGCTCTAAAGAGTAGGCTTTCTTTATGGCTGGCTTTGTTATGAGTCGTCCAGCCTCTAATGCATATTCCTTTGGGTTTAAAAATGACTGAGTTGGAAAGTCTATAATTTGTGGCTATAGCTCAAAGGAGAGCTAAATAGACAGAGATAAAGTGGACAGTGTGGGTTGAGAGTCAGTGTCTCTAGAACAGTGCTTCAGACAAATGCCTAGCCAGATGTTCACCACAAGATCCACAGAACCACAGTGGCCTCATCAAACTCAGAGGACTTGGACAGAGGCAGAAAAATTACACTGGGAAGGTATCTACTACCTAAAAACGTATCCTCAGACATTTCTGGGGTGTCTGTCATTAGAGCAGGTTCTTGTTCTTGAAATAATGTTGAAGATGCACTAATGGGCTCAGTGTCTAACGCTTTTGTTTTATTTCGCAGTCACATTTCAGATGCAATGATTCTGCGCTTCACTGAGGGTTAGCCACACTGTATATGGCAAAGACTGTTAGTCAGAATATGGAAGCTGTTTATCTTTAGCCCTTTAGGTCAATTGTTCTTTAAGATTATCCTATTATTTTATCAGAAGTCATCTTATTGTCTTTGGTTTTTGAATATATACAAGAAGATATTTTGTTCCTAAGATGTAAACCTTAAGTAGTAAACATTCACTAGCAGGTATTAATTCTTGCTTTTAGTAAAGATGGGGAAAATAAATATATATATTAGTTTTTTAAAATTCTGATATATTTAAGTAATAAATACATTTCTAATCATCCCAAGAATAAAAACAACAGCTACTAACAGTTTTCACTATTTCTTCCTTTCTATTTCACGTGATGATTCTGCTTAGTAAGCTTGTAACTGGTTAGAGGTTGTGGAATTGAGGGAAATAAGGCTTTATTAAATAATGAATCATCTTCCTTAGTTGTAGGATTTGCAGCATGAGCAGAAGTAATTTTATTTCTATGGGAATCTTCTAAGTTTACTTTTAAAGTTACCTAGTTGGTTTCTGGTCCTTGAGTAATGTGTGAGAAAGTGTATCAGCCTAAGGTTGTCTACCCTGGTACCGTGTGGCACCCCCCCTAACCGTGTGTGTGTGTTTGTGTTTTTGTGTGTGTGTGTGTGTGTGTGTGTGTGCGCGCGTGCGTGACCTCCTCCTGTGGTTGAAACACACACAGGTCTCCAGCAGGTCAAGGCTGTCATGAATGCCAAAGCTGGTTTGAGTTCTCACTGACCTTAGGGCTACAGCATCTGACGGAGCAAAATACTCAATAAATCTTTACAAAGTAAGGGAAAATCTCAAGATACAAAACTGATTATTTCAGCAAGTGGCAGATTGTCAGCCATATGAAATTTGTCGTCTTTTGAAATTTGTCAATTTTATTGAATTGCCGGAAATCTGACATTTATTAATAAGAGCTCCTCTCTGGTGGCTGTGTGGCGGCTTAAAGATCTGTGTTTAGAATTGAGCAATATGTAAAAAACAGACATAAAACTCAAAATATGTCAGTGGTTCCAAAAATTAGACTAAGGAGACAAATGCTGTCTCTAGAGAGAAGTAATTGGATTATAAACTGAAAAATGCCCTTTAAAAGTAATGACAATTGACCCACATTTATTTCACTTTTTTTTTCCCAAAGTTTAAATGCTTCACTGTTACCATCATGGAGATTTTAAAAACCACTGTTTATCTTCATGAAAAGGGCAGTTTTTATTCAGATTGAAAATAAAACAAATATAATAACTTAAAAAGTAGTAAACTATTTCTGTTCTTAGCCCAGTAAATCACACTGTTAGCTGTGTGTGTCTTAAAGATTTTTGATGATAAAATCTGACACAAGTAATCAGACATGGTACTTTGTTAGCAGGCACACACCATGAATTTGTCATGGCATCTGATAGAAGGTCTCCTAGTTTGAATAAATAAAATTTTAGTCAAATGAAGGTATCAGGGAATGTCATTCCTTACATGGGATAGAATTTTCTCCTCTCTTGCGTGTTGACCCTTAGCCGCCATTAGTAGACAGGGATCATTTCTATGACTCACCTGATTACTGTATCAGTTTTTAAATCCCACTTAAGTGCAGTATTTTAGACTATCTTAAGTTTCTTATATAATATCAAACATAAGGAGTCATCTGAGTAGCTTTGAGCAGTTCTTTCTGTTCTTTTATTATGATTTGAGATTGGTTTTTGATTTTAAAAAATCTAGTCTCTTTGTTGCTCTGTTGTGTTCTCTCTCTCTCTCTCTCTCTCTCTCTCTCTCTCTCTCCCCCCCCCCCCCCCATTCTTATTGTGCTTTCTTCGTGTTTGGTGTGACTTTTAGAGTAATTTGAGGTAAAACAATGATTTTTTTCTTTTTTACATTTTTAAACAATTTTAAAAACTATTTGTGACTTCAAGTTGTAAGACTCAGAGAAGTATTATTTCTTTGAAAAACCGTAGACTGGCCCACTGACCTTTATAAACCAAAGCTTTTCTTTCAGCTAGTTACTCCTAAGGCCATGGAGCGTTTGCTGAGTGCTTCCTTTAGGCAAAGCATCATACTAGAAAAGAAATATCAAGGAGAGATTTGGAATTTAGTTAGAACATACCTGTCCTTGAGAAGCCTGTCATGCTGATTTGACCTACCTGGCATGGTTTCCAAGGGCTCCCTGTGTTTGTTGAGCAATAACAGGAGCTTAGTCCATAAGGAGAAAATTGAGATGTGCTACAAATATAAACAGTGACAGATTTCAGAGGCTTAATATAAAACAAAGCAGATTATCTCAACTATTTTTATGTTGATTGCATGTTGAAATAATGGTATTTTGGATATTTGAGTATAGGTATATTACTAAAGTTTATCTCATTTGTTTCTTTTTAAATTAAAAATCTTCATCAAAGTATATATTATACTTTTTATAATTTTCAAAAATACAATAATTATCTTGGGTATAGTTGATCTACAGTTTATCCTCATTCCCCACCATCACCATCTGTAAAAAAGGCCATATACTAAGAGATAGTTCAATTTTCCCCAAAAAGTACATGCATTTCTTACTACAACAAAACAATAGCAGCCAAATCAGACTACAGATAACAAGGAAGAGAGGAGGTGTGGTGTCGGGGTGGAGTGGGGCACATCTTGTGTGATGATGATTCTTTAGTATGTGAATGTGAGATTCACTCTGCTGAAAGTGGTGTGGACAGAAGAAAGTTCCGATCAGCCTCTCACAA
Organism: Grammomys surdaster; assembly: GCF_004785775.1. Classification (NCBI taxonomy): domain Eukaryota; kingdom Metazoa; phylum Chordata; class Mammalia; order Rodentia; family Muridae; genus Grammomys; species Grammomys surdaster. The sequence continues at coordinate 5,164,093 of NW_021604617.1, read as the reverse complement.
GACACATTACGGATAGGAGGAGGAGGAGGAGGAAGAAGAAGAAGGAGGAGGAAGAAGAAAACCATGTTGATCACACTTAACATACATTCAGACCATCAAGATTTTAGTGACTTTTTTGTGTTGTTTTGCTTGACACTAGACGGCAGGTCTAGACAACAGCACCATTGCTTCATTCTGTACTCAGGGCTGGTCACACTGCTGATAGCAAACCTGAAGTCAGAGGCAGCCAGCAGCCATTGTCACCAAGGTTTCCTGGACAGGGATGATGAGTTCTTTCTGTTGTAGGGGTCAGACTTGGAGACCACAGATCTCCAAATGTCCTTTGTAAAAAAGTGAGGTGTTAGTAAATAAAGCATGAAGCTTTACCAGTCATTCTGGAATTGATACCCGTGAGATTAGCTTGAATGCTGATTTCAAATAAACCACATTTTCACTGTATAGCTAATTCTGGTGGATGTGTCTTGAGAACTTGTTCATCTATGCTGGTTAGTTCATTGTCAACTTGACATAATCTAGAGTCATCTGGGCAGACGGAACCTAAATTGAAAAAAAAAATGCCTCCATCTGATTGGGCTGTATGCAGTTTGTGCGACATTTTCTTGAGTTATTATTGTAGGTGGGAGGTGTAGTGTGTTCTTATGGTGCCATCCATGTACCGGTTGTCCTGAATTGAATAAGAAATCAGGCTGAGTAAGCCTGTAAGTAGCACTTCTGCATGATCTTTGATTCAGTTCCTGCTTCTAAGTTCCTGAGCAGACTTCCCTTCATGATGAACTATAAACTGTAAGCCGAAATAAAGCCTTTCCTTCCCAAGTAGCTTTTGGTCATGGCCTTTATCATAGCAATAGAAAAAAAAAAAAAAAAACAGGACCAGGTCTTAGTGCAGTCAAACCTCTCCTGTGTTTCACCTTTATTATCTCTTTCTGGCCTTCCTAAAACCTATAATGCGGTTGCTTTCCTCCTTTGTGAAATTGGTAGCTAATGCTTTGAGACAGGTTTTCCTAAGACCACACAGCTAGTAACTGGGTACCCGGCAGGATTGAAGTCTGAGTGGCAGTGTGGGTGGAAACCTGTGTGCAGGGCAGACAAACCAGCTTCAGGGGCTGACTTCCCAGCTGGTAGCTGGAGCTTTGAACACTTAGCCATTGCTGGGACCCAACTAGAAAAACAGTAGTAAAAACACAGAGTGTCTCATCAAGGGAAATGTATAGTTGTGCAAGAACCAAGAGGTTACATGGGTACTGAAGCCACCAGAGGTTGTAAACTGTAGGAAATCCCCCGACCCCACCCACCCCATGATAGGGTCATAAAGAGCAGATGGCACCAGAGATCAGGAGCCAGAGGAACCCAGAGGAGCATGCAGCCTCTACAGGTGACTCTCTCCTACCTTCTTGCAGGGAGAGGAGCAAGAAGCCCACTCCACTTTGCCCTTCTTCCTGCCTGGTGGGTGAGCGTCTGTTGCTAGAGCCAGATGGGTGTCACCTAGGTGATCAGCAGACCTGGGAAGGACTGCAGGAGGACCAGTTGTCTGCCTCACGGAGCTGCTCAGGCATCTGGATAAGCAGATCCAATTGTTTAACCCTCTGAAATATGGGTGGCAGCTCCTGTTTCCCAGATCGGAGACATTTATAAGGAAGGGAGTGCTTACGAAGGCCTGAATGTATAAATGGTCTAACCTCAACCATCCCTGGGGAAGGGAGTTGGGCCGAGCTTCCTAAGCTTTCACACGAGCTTTCGTGTGGCTTGGAGAACCTACGTGAGAGCTATATCCTACTGAGCTCTTAAGTACTATGAGCTAGTGTAGATTTTTCTTCATCATGATTTTACTCTCCACACTTCATTTTTTTCTTTCAGGAACTTTCCTCTTTCTTAATTTACAAAGTCAAATTAATTTTAAAGAAAGTCCATTACATTTCATAGATCAAAGAACCTTCTAATTTTGTCAGGCCATAATGGGCTGCAAAAGCTAGTACAATACAGACGACTGATTTTTCTCAAACTCTTAGTCCTAGCTTATTCTTAAGTTATAATCTTATTAGATTAAAAACCATTCTACAGCAATGCTTTCAAAAAGCACAACTAAATTAGTTTTAAGAATTTATAATTGGAATAAAACATGATTCAGCTAAAACTCCAGCATTTTCCAGAGACAAAATGTGATTTCTGTTTTGCCATTATAGCTTCCAGTAAACCTGAGTGAATTTTACATCATGTTTGGGCTAGGAGAGGGGAGAAAATGCATGAAATTAGATTAAAAGAAAACCTTTTTTGCTAATTTAATTTTTGATGCATATCTCTAATGTCATAAGCCACAGACTAACTTTGCAAAGGATTTCTGAACTTGGAAAGTTAATTTTGGGATGATGGCAGGATATAGGAGAGACTTTGGTTGTCAGTGATGGCACTGTGTCATGATGTCATTTGTATTAATACATTAATATTTGACTTAAAATAGAAGTACAGTAGTACACTTGCTTATGAAAAGGGCAGGGGCATGGGGGGGCCAGGAGTACCAACTGGTGGTCTATTAGAAAGTCAGCTGGGTCAGCCCATCCACTAGTTTCTCCAGCTTCTGTGTCACCTCATTTTCTTGTTCTATATCAGTGAACTCATACATGGTCTCCAACATCCCCCTTCTAACAGCTGGTCCATTTGTGAAGGGGTGTCACCACTGCCTGCCCTTCTGGTGGTCATGTGTGCCTCTGTTATTTACATCAGCAGGTGATAGCTCTCCTTTATGTCACCCTGGCCCACCTGTGGGCAGTGCAAGCAAAATTTCCTGAGATATCTAGGAAAGCCAGCCTGTGTCATAGCTGAGAAGGAAGGATCTCAATTAAAACATCCAAAGGAGAGCAGTGCACTCAGGCCAGTGCTGGCAGTGTAGTGCCTGACAGGAGTCACAGGAGAGTGGGACTTTTTACAGCCAAGAAGTAGTGCCACTTTGTGCTCCCTACAAGTTCTGGGTCAACCAAAGACAAACTACATTCAGTAGCTGGGGTCAGTCTTCATTCTAGTCAAGTGGGCTAGGATTTAGTTAAGGGCCCATACCCATAGATGGACAAGGGGAGAAGGGACTGTAGCACCCTCACAAGATAAGCACAAAGCCATCCTAAGTGGCCGATTTACAATGGTCCATTCAGCCTGCCTACTTGGTTGCACTGGGACTAACCCAGACCTGGTAAGCAGCTGTAGATGGATTCCAGGCCTGGAAGGGACAAGTTGGACCAGGTACTACCTTCATGAAGAAGTGTCCAGCCAGACTGACAACACTGTCAGTCTGCCTGTTTGCCAGTCAGAGGATGGACCTGTACAGGGGCTTAGACTTGATTGTACCTGAATTTCCAGTGTCTGGCACTGCAAAGGTACCTTGTGTTTCAGTTTTTACTGTTGCAGCATATTTAGATAGTGTTACTATCTAAAAGTATGTATCTACTATCCATAGTCATATACCACTATATGCCAGAGACCTTTTGTACTCCCTGCTCCTGCAAGGCGCCTTCTGCCTCACACCAGTTCTTTCCCTATTTGCTTTCTCTTGATAAACCTCAGCTTTAACAAGCCAGTGTGAATTTTTTCTTTGAGTTTGTTTATATAGTAGATTATGTTGATGGATTTTCGTATATTGAACCAACCTTGCATCCCTGGGATGAAGCCTACTTGATCATTGGTGAATGATGATTTCGATGTGTTCTTGGATTTGGGTTACAAGAATTATATTGAGTATTTTGCATTGATATTTATAAGTGAGATCGGTCTGGTTTATCTTTTTTGGTTGGGTCATTGTGTGGTTTAGGTATCAGAGTAATTGTGGTTTCATAGAATGAATTAGGTAGTTTTCCTTCTGTTTCTATTTTATGGAATAGTTTGAGGAATATTGGCATTAGGTCTGCACTAAATCCATTTAGCCCTGGGCTTGCTTTTTTTTTTTTTTTTTTGGTTGGGAGGTTTTTAATGACTTCTATTTCCTTATGGGATATAGGCCTGTTTAAATAGTTTAGCTGCTCTTGATTTAACTTTGGTATGTGGTATCTGTCTAGAAAACCATCCATTTCATCTTGATTTTCCAGTTTTGTTGAGCACAGGCTTTTGTAGTAGGATCTGATGATTTTTTGAATTCCTGCATTTCTGTTGTTATGAAATAAAATACATTAGAATTAAATGTGACGTTTTAGAATTTACATTATAATACTTGTATGTAAAACCTACATATGCTTTGTAAACACCTGTATTTCATTCTTACACTAATTTCTGAAGTATAATAATACAAAACCTTTTTAGTTTCAGGTCCCAGAATTAAAGTTTGCAGCATATATTCTGTAGGATTACCCAAGCTTATTGGTTTTTGTAGTTGGAACAAAATGGTGTGTAGACTATTAATAGGGCTATGGTATTTAAAGCATGGAGCATGCTTAGGAAGCTTTATTTAGAATGAATTGCATGTGTTCCATGAATTAATTGTGTATTTGTTACCGATAATTTTCTCTTAAAAGCTGAGAATAAAAGCATTGGGGCTGGAAATGGTGATCTCACTGAAGCATTGAAACTGTTTTAGTCACTGGTAGCATGTGCCATTTAAAGTACATAAATGATGAGATTTGATCTCTGTAAAACTGCTTTTAATTTTGGTTTGGTAAGTTGATGAATTTGGAAGAGCCTTGTGGCTTTGAAAAGGTATCCTACGGCTCGGGGAAGTGGTAGAACTGGACCTTTTGCAGTCCAAATTGGCTTCACTCTGCTTTGTAAATGCTCTGCACTGCTCTCTTGGGTCTTCTGGGCTACTGCCATGCAGGCATTGACATTTTTATTGATTTCTTAACCCAAGTATAGCTTTTAATTTAACAAAACAGGAGACTTGCCATGGATATGATGTAAAGGTAGAACGTTTTGATGCTCCATGCCAAGTGCATACAAAGACAGTGAAAGTGTATCTCTACTGTCAGCAGACCCACTGAGTTTGTTATGTACTTACAAAGAGAAGAACAGACACACTGAATTTACTATAATTTAAAGCTTTTTTAAAAATAATTAAAACATTTTGAGCTATAGTACTTAAAACACTTTGAAATAGATATAGCTATTTTAAGCCTCTTTTTAAACACATCAACTTCTCTGTAGTCTCAGTTGGTCACTCTTGAAGTGGTAGTCTTTGTTCTCATGCAGTTGTCCAGTCAGGTTGACAAACTAATATTTAGGTATCGTTTATCATTTAGTTCAAATTTATGAGTGTAGTAAGGCAGAAACAAGAGGAATCCCTATACAGATGGGCTGATGATTCTTAAAGTTGTAAAGCAGACAAGGCCTTTTCTCCTAGTTGACCTTTAAAAACAGGCAGTGAGTTTTATTTTCACACACAATAAGTGTGGCTTATTATCAGTTTCATACACGTTTGTATTTTTCCTGTCTGGTATAGGAGCACGTGTGTGTACTCCAGGCTATGGAGACCTTCTCCCAGGAGGCACTCCCTCCTCTGGCACTCCGATTGGGCTGCCCACAGCTCACATCTGACATTTCTCTTCATCTTCACCTTATTCTACCCCAGTCCCCTCCACTTTTCACACAGTTGGTCTCTCTCCACTGTATACCTTTGTGTTTGCTGCCTACTCTGACACTCTTACCCTCCTTTCTATTTTCCTAAGGATCTAACTCAGAGTTACCTTTGGGAAGAGCTAATGGAGGCCAGTGTCTGTGGCATCCCCACTGACTCTGTAGGGCTACACTGACCCTCTCCTGCATGCTAATTTCCCCTTTTTTGTTGAATAAATCCCTTCAGGAAACATTAGCACCACAATTTCTTATATGAATAGAGACCTCTCCTTTTTATCTACCAGTTGATTTCATTTTTTTCTTCCCAGGGTTTCCTGTTCTCACAGTCTCTGCCTTTATACCCTTTACTTCTGGCCTAAAACTTAGTTGCCGAGATCACCAAAGAATTCTGAGCTGTTAGACTACAGGCATACTTCAAGTGAAGGAAAATAAAAAGATATGATGCATATACAAAAAGGTAAAATGGCAGATATGAATCCAGCTGCCCAATACTATGGTAACATATGAAGGACCAAAACAGTCTAGTCAAAGTCAGAAAAAATAATGATGGGTACACACGAAAATGTTCCTATTCTTTGCTAAAATTTAGCTTCAGAAGGACAAAGAGTTTAAATCCAAAAGGATAGAAAAAGATATACCACACAAACAGCAATTATAAGAATATTTTAATTATTTTCTTATTTTGGGATGATATAATCACATCATTTCTCCCTTGTCTTTCTTCTTCCAAACACTCCTATGTGCCCCTACTTGCTGTCTTTTAATTTGAGTGTTTACCTTTGACCCACTAGCAGGAGGCAGAGAAAGTGACAGTGGGCCTGGTTTGGGCTTTTGAAACCTGGGAGCCCATTCCCAATGACACACCTCCTCCAACAAGTACACGCCTCCTAATCCTTCTAAAACAGTTCCATCAGTTGGACACCAAACATTCTCATTCAAATCATCATAGGCAGCTTTCCTTAAAGTTTAATTTAAAAAAATGTTGTAGACTTATTAAAATTTCTAATTAAAAGAGTTGCTGTTCTTGACTCGTTGTGTTTGATCTGGCCTGTGGCATGAGCTTTCCTTCTAACTGCTACCTACTGCTTTGCAAGTCCATTTTCCTCAATGCAATATTCAGGATGTAAAAGAGAAGAAGACTAAATCAGTCTTCTAAATTATCTTAGAAATAATGGAGAACCACCACACTTTAGGGGAGAAAAATGTAGTGATGAAGACAGTGCTCTTAGAACTGGCTGTGCATGGAACTAAGCAGTCATGTTATGTGATCGACTTGTGTGCCTCTTCATTGTTTTTAAATGAAAGTTTTATTTTCTGTACATGCAGGGAGGAAGTCAGGTGAGGTTCTGAACTTTGTCCCCAAAGGGAAATCGTACAACATTTTTATAGGATAAAAACACAAAGCAAAGGGTGTTAGGGTACACTGTCTCATTGACCAATCATATTTTGACACAAGGGGTTAAGTAAGGAAGTTAACATTGTTGGCTGGCTCTTATCCAGGTTTCGTGGTCCTTGATTCAGCCAGGTCCCCTCCTGGACTCTGGCCCACATTTAAGACAAAGGAGTGGGTAAGCTGCACATAGTCAAATAAGTCAAACAAGCAACACATTCATGACTGTGTGCCTTAAATAGGATAACAGCATTGTCCCTCTTTACATCCCTTACTGGTTAGGAGACAAACATGAAACATGTGAAGATGTTGAGTTCTGGGGCTTGGGAACATGAACTCAGTTTTGATCTTGCCAGGGAGGTGGAACTTGTTCCTGAAATGGTTGAACTCAGGAAACTACCACCTAACATTGTAAGAACTTACATTAGAAAGAAGAATACATAAAATGCAGTGGTGCCAAACACATATTCCGCAGGGGCTTTAGGGAGAACAGTCATCCTGCTGTCACTAGACCCAAGCCCTGTCCTCCTAAATTGGTCTGCTTGGTCATCTCATATACAGCCACTTGTCTCCTTGGTTTTCCAGAGTCTGCATTTTGACTTCTCATCTGTCCCTTAACACTAACTTCTGTTCCCACTGCGACATATATAAACCATTTGCAGCTCTCAGCAAAGCCCTTTCCGTTTACTACCTACTGAGAGCTACCACCGTTATCAATAGGATTGACAATCAATACAGTTCCTCATCAGAGCATAAAAACCACACAGTGGTAAATGGTGATATTCCCTTTTTTATGAACTGAATCTGGCAGGTTCCTCTTCACTTTCCTTCTCTGTACTTTCCGCACAGATCAGCGCTGGTTCTTAGCAACACTTTCATTATACCATCCTTCCTGCCATTAACATACAAACTATAAAGACAGAGGAATTCCATAACTGAGACCAAAAGGAAAGTAGGAAGTTCTCAGTCTGGACTATCTGTGTCATGTTTCAGTACAAACAGGCTACTAGCTTCATTCAAGCTCTTAAGTTATTTGGTCTTTGAGTCAATGTCTCAAAAACTCAGTTTCATAAAGTATTTGGTAAGTCTTCCTGAAAACATTTCCAGATCTCCTAAAACTTAACTCAAATGAGAATCCTGCTCATATTTTAAACTTTACTTAAGATATTTCTAAGGATTACCAAATATCTATGCAGTCATGGCATGTAAATTTTTCCTCTGAATTAAAACATTGCCTCACAGAGGAAGATGGGGTGGGGGGTGGGGTAGGGCTGAAAAATTGATGAAACTTATGAGGCTCAGAAAGAACCCTTCCCCCTCCCCAGGCAATAGGAGCAGTAAACAACTGTTGGGGAGAAGACTGCAGCTGCCTGTGTCTTCTGCAAGTTGTACATGAAGCTTGTGTGCCTCTTCAAATGGAATACAGTTTACTAGAGAGTTTTCAGCTGTTAGTTATATGATCACGTCTTTCAGTATCTCTGGGGTATACAAGTTATCAGGCTCTGTAATAATATGCTGTATATGAAATTAACAACTGGGCATGGTGGTACACCCAGCACTTAGGAGGCAGAGGCAGAGGCAGATGGATCTCTGTGAGCTTAAGGCCAGGCTGGTCTACGTAGTGAATCCCGGCACATTCAGAGCTATGTAGAGACCCTGTGTCAAAAACAAAACAAAACAAACAGAAAACAAGATGAGTAGCCAACAATGTGAAACTCAGCTCATAGATTTCACATCAGATTTGGAGCCACTTTGAGTACCATTTATTATAGATCATAAACTAAAATGCCTTAGCGTCAATATCTCCCCTGGGATTAAAGTCTAATTTATAGGAGCCCTGAGCTTTTACTATTAAGTTTTTCATTACTGTAGAAAAAAAAAATCAATGAACTTTATTGCAATTTACAGTAGACATACATAAGTCATAGTTTTGTAAATTTACTTTGAATAAATATCTCAGCAATGGTGAAATATGTCACTGAAACACTATTGACATGAAAGTGCCATTCATTTATTCTGCCTTTCACTCTGTAGTTCTAGACCTCACAGTTCTAAGAGAGTGTAATCCATCACAGCAAATGATTTGGAAGCTTTCAAAAGCCTGACCTTGAAAGCATCATTTCACAGAAATTGGCAATTTGCTTTCTATCCTTAGAGTTGAACACTGTAGCATCTACACTAGAATTGGCATGAATGTGAAATAGAAGCAGTCATCTGAAGAAATCTGGTCACAGACTGCTTTGCGAGAGGTCATTGGGATTTCATGATGATCTTTGGTTCACATTTGCATTTTTAATATGTGGTTATTTATATAGAATTAAAGTGTTGAGAAGAAATTATATGTGCACTATCATGGACTCAATGATTAAGTGGATGACATTAACATACGGCTCTAGGAAATGGTTTACTTACTTGTCCCCTGGAGGGAGATGTGGAGATGCTGCCATGGGAAGCACCGTGTTGAGAGAGCCTCTGGCTACCACGGACACTTAGTGCATCTCGGTCTTACACTCCTAGTTGTGCCCAAGAGCTGCGTGGTTGCTTTCATCCTGCACAGAGAAAGTCATGTACAGACTGACCCTTCTGAGACAGGTTAACTTTCAACAGACTTAAAGTGATTAGATCATTACAGTTATAGCTAGGTATTTACAGTGGCATTTTGCTTTGTTTTTCTCCTATGAAGAACTCACCTCAGCCTAGAATAAATGTCACAGAATCTAATAATGTTGGCTATGTAAATCCCAAGCAACACTTAAAGTTTCTCCCAAGTGTGAAGTAGTTTTAGTGAAGGGCTCTGTGTAGCAGCTGTATTATATAACTCGTGAGGGATTGCTTTGAGGCCTGTTGTACTTGTAGGAGAACTGAGGTACAACTAGTCATCTAGGAATCACTCACAGCAGCGCTGTAACATTTCTGTGGGCAATTTTAACTTATAGTTAAAATATAAACTGTAAGTTAGTGAACTAATTGTTCTACCTTGGTACAAAGGAAAACATTTTGCAGCTGTCAGAGTTTTTTTCTGATTTGATTTTGTTATTTTTATTACTAAACTGCTGTTGATATCACTGATTTATGTACTTTGGTTTTTTCCAATCTTCTTTTTGTCTCCCTCCTTTTCTTTCTTTTTGATACTATTAAAATTTCTTTACAATCATGTAAAACATCCTTTGCCTCCACTCTGATGTTTAGTAAGGTTGACGTGCTCTCCTAGGTAGTGATAATTTTTTTTTATTCACCCTCTAAATCATCTGCTAGTAGGTTCTAAACCTTCTAGATGAAGTGGGAGGTGGGCTTACCCGAACTTTGTGAATGGATCAGTCTTTTTGAACTAGTGAAGTGAACTGGGAATCCTGACACCTGCTCAGGAACACCTTTTTGAAAACGTCAGAGTACTTCAGAGACTACAGTCCTTAAAAAGAAGTCATTGTTCCCACAAAAGTGCCATACATTTGCAAGCTCTCCTCAAGCAGACAGTGTGAGTAAGGCTCATCATAAGGACAGTCTCGAATCCACGTGAGCTGTAATTATTTACACTTCTCTGCATGTTAGCTTTACTCTTGTCACTATCTCCTATCAGGTTTTAAGTTGTTTGCCTCTCGGATATCTAGTTCTTCGTGCTTGACTCTGCTTGATCTGATTTTTTAAAATTCCAGGACATTGGTGAATAAAAAAAGAAGAAAGAAAAAGGAAAGGACATGACTGCACCTAGGTATGGTGGAGGAGAAAGTTTATTGTAGATAATAGAGAACATAGTCAGAGTCACACTATGAGAGTCCAGGGGAGCCGTGGCCCTGCACCATGGGAGGCAGTGGGGAGAGGACAGGGGAGAGCAGCTGCCAACCCAGAGGGGCTGCCTGGACCAAGAAACAGCCCAAGAGACTAGATGAAAAGATCAGGTGACCAAAATGGTTGGATTATATAGGGTAGGACAGTTGGGGAAAAGGTAGCTCAGACTCTGGGGCAGGGAAGTTTAGGGTAGGGGGTGGGGTATGCCAGCCAGGAACAAGTAGGAACTAAGGGATGCCTGAGTACCTGGCAAACAGGTCTGCTCTGATATGCTAAATATGCACCTGACCCTTTGTCCAGTGTTTGAGATCTAGCAATCCTGTTGATTGACAGGGCCCTATTTTCTTGGTGTCCTCCAACCCCTCTGGCTTTTACACTCTTTCTGCCTCCTCTTCTGCAGGGCTCCTTGTGCTCTTAAAGGAAGGGATTCGATGAAGACATCCAAGATCTCTGACTCTCTGGGCCATGTAACTGTCTTATACTTGGAATTAGGAATTCTGACTCATGAACTAGAGTCAGTTTTTGACTGTACCTGGTCTTTGCTCAAACTGTCCTGTATTTCTGCACTTCATCTGATGGGCAAAATGACCTTTGGGCTGACTGGTTTGCCCCAGATCTTCTTTCTTCCCTATCCTACCTTAGCAACTACATCAAACATTTAAAGATATGGGGAAAACACTACAAGAAAATCTGCCCGGCTGGCATGACCAGTTCAGAATTATTGTTATTGAACTGTGCTTGTTTAATAGACCCGAGTTCTTTCTTGTTTTGTTGTTGCTTTTTGTTTGTTTGTCTTTTAAGACAGAAATTTCTTTAGTATGGTGTTTCTCAACTAACCTAAACTTCCCTGGATGAATAAACGGATTCCACTTTTGTTCTGTGTTATTTGTCATCCAGATGGAATCTCTTCATTCATGACAAAGTGCAGACATAGTGCACTGGTGTTTTTCATGCTCTGCCCTCTCCTCATCCTGAGAGTCCCTGAACACCCTCTCCACTACTTAGACTTCATCGATTTGCAAGGATATCAATCCTGGATATTGATAGCATAGTTTTTTGCATGATATCCATCAAGGAGCAGTCAACCTTCTGTTGTGTAACAAATCACTCGGAAAGGTAATAGGAAATGTATGTTGTCTGTGGATAAACTGGTACACACAGGTCGGGCTCTTTTCGAGGAACAACTGCATCAGTGCCTACCACTTGGTTCCCAGCAGGAGAATTGAGGCCCACCTGTCTGCTTTTTCCTCATCTCACTGTGAGGACCTATGAACTCTTGACCATTATGAAATTGCTACTGATTAAATACCACAGATGGCATTCAAATTTTGGTGACAACTTTCTACTAACTAAAGTAGGCAAGGTTTTCTTTTTCTTTCTTCTTCTTTTTTTTTTTATGGAAGTACATGTTTTTCCACTCTACACAATGTGGCTCTTTCCACTTTGAATGCTTGATGTGAATCCTATAAAGAATGCTATTTTAACCGAGTGTTTCTGTGGTGCAGGAATTTTTTTTTTTTTAGCCTCTTCATAATTCATTGCTTTTTTCTAAGATCATTCTTGGTACAAAATTGCTATTCTGTAAATAAGTTTTCATTTGTGTCTAACAGAATCTTTAAGCATTTTCAGGGTTCTTTATAAAGAAATACTAATTCTCAAGGTTGTTAAGGAGGTAAACTTTTAGAAACCATTTCTCTCTTAGCCCAGGCCATTTCCTCTGGTCTTTCTCTTTCTGTTAGTCAGTGCCCTGGAGCAGCAGAGATGTGTCATTAGACCAAGTTTTCACATTTGTCGTTTTCTCCATTCTGAACTGTTGGGTGATGAGTGTGTGTATCAGCCAGTTCTGAGAAAGGTTTTTAAAAATTTAAAACTATTTGAGACATTCAGCAGAAGGTTCTGTTCTTTTTCTCTAGTTTTAGATGATGCATGTCAGATCCACTTAGTTTTCTTTGTAAAAATAATAATAACAACTGTATGTATGGCACATATAATTTGAATCCTTTCCAGTATTCAACTTAGCCCAACTTGTAGTAAAAAACACATACAGAATTGAATTGATTCCAACTCTGCTAGGGGCCTGCTGTTTAGCCTAGGCAGGGCTAAATCACAGTTGGGTTAAAAAATTAAGTCTAAGTTGAAATAAACAGGGAAAGGTAGAATGCAGGAGTCAGGTGGTTTGAGGAGTGGTCTTCTGCCACCTGGTCTGAGCTCTTTCTCTCCTGTTCAGGTGCTTCTGTCTTTCGCTTCCTTTGCCTTGGCTGTAGGGAGCCCAGCTGTATACCTCTCTCTTTCCCTTCCTTTGCCTTGGCTGTAGGGAGCCCAGCTGTATACCTCTCTCTTTCCCTTCCTTTGCCTTGGCTGTAGGGAGCCCAGCTGTATACCTCTGTCTTTCCCTTCCTTTGCCTTGGCTGTAGGGAGCCCAGCTGTATACCTCTGTCTTTCCTTCCTTTGCCTTGGCTGTAGGGAGCCCAGCTGTGTACGTGTCTTGGCATCATGTCCACTTGCTTCTGTCGGCCAGGAAATCTGGTCCACCTAATGTTGTATAAATCAAGTTCACACACATGTTCTTCTCACTGATCAAATGAGCTTAGTGAAACAACTTTAAAAAGAATGTATTTATTTTGGCTAGTAATTTAAGAGGCTTCAGCCCACAGTTACTCATCTTCGTTTTTTTCTGAGCCTGCTGTAAAGTGGAATAACATGATTGGGAACACGTAGAGATGCTACTCACCTCAAGGCAGCCGAAAAGCAAAAAGTGGAGAGGAGCCCCTTCAAGGGCAGGCTTCCAGTGGCCTGCTGCTTCTAAGGAGGCTCCACCTGAGATATCCCGAGTACAACACATGGACTAATCCTTTCATAGCATCAGAACCCTCATGGTCCAATCACCTCCTCTAGCTCAGCCTCTGAATATTGCTGAACAGGGATCAATCTTTCAACACATGAGCTTTGGGGAAGGAGGTGTACAGTTTATAAGCAAGCCTGGTTGTCTCCTGATGGTTTCTAATGGCTTTGTCTACTAGTGGGAAGGAGAAATAGAATATTTCCAATCATGTCTTCTTATGGTGAAGGCAAGATGGCTTTGGCTAACAGCAGATAGGGGAAGAGACTAGCTACAGAGTTTAGTAAAGAGTGTTCTTGCCGCCATTATTTCAGGCAGCATTTAGGTGACCATCATGAGTGTGTGTCAGGATATTCAGTGACCAGCAGTCACCAGTCAGAACCTAGCCTGGATTGTAAAAAAGGAAAGCTGTACTTGTAAAGCCATAATATGGTGTCTAAGCTACTGCCTGTCCCACAGACACTGTCGTGAATGCATATGTGTGCTGTATGCATAAAGTCAAGGAATTTTGCTTTTTAGTCCTCTCCTTGATAACAAAGAAAACCATGCGTCTTTTGTAGCAAATTAGAAGGTAGCAGTAAATTATTAATCAGTATAAAAGTGGGAGAATAAACAATGGAGAATGCTGAGAAAGTAGTATGTATTTTAATGGATCAGTGGATAAACACCTCCATTTATCTTTGTGACTTCATTGTACCAGTAGCACTTTGAAATGTAATTTATAGATTATGAAATTCCCTTACTAAATTAGCATGTTGCCCTTATTAAAGAAAACTGTGTCTTTTCAGAGGCAAAGATGCATTTTGTTCTAACAGATAGGAAATTTACGCATTTGTGTTATGCCCTTATGCATGTCTGATTACAAGTTTGATTTTATGCCAGCTCATTTAAAAAGATAGAATACTGCCTCTGGTTTAGGGATTTGGAACAACCATGATACAATACATCTTACAGATTCGGTTACCACAGCCTTTTTTTGCACTTTATCATTCTGACAATATAGTTATAAAGAAACGCTGCTTGATGGCTTTCTGTCTTGCCTTGTATCTCAGATCATGAAAATCTCCATAGTTCATCCTAAAACTTTGAGGAAAATGGTACCCATATGATTTAAAGATTAAGTTTAGTTACCTTCAGCAAACTGCTTTTGAAACTATAGATAATCAAAAAGTAAGAACGGTTTTAAATTTCATATATAGGTAGGATAATGGTAACTTTTTAAAATATAGAGATTTTATTTAAATTAAGTCTATGCAGAGCACGAAAAGCAGAATTGCTTTTAGATATGTTTACATGGTTACATGTTTTTTCCCATGAAAGTTATATAGTCCCAGCCCTCTTTCTATTATGCTCTTTATTTATTTATGACTACAGTAAATTGCTAAAAATTGGTCACAGATTTCATATATTACCTGAAAAGTAATGCTGTCTTTTAAGCTTAGATATCCAAAGATATGTGCAGCCATTTCATCCTTTTTTTTTTTTTTCAAATAAAGGTATCTGGCTCTATAGGAAAGGTTTGAAATATACAAGTGAATGTGAGTGCTAGCTCTTAAGTGTGACTGTGTTGAATTTTGCAGGAAGGCAGATGACGCAAACTTCTTTAAAAGGGTGCACCCCTAGGGCTGGGGATATAGCTCAGTGGCAGAGTGTTTGCCTGGCATACCCAGAGCCCTGGGTTCAATTCCCATCACTGCAGAGACAGAAACTGTTGAAGAATAGGTGCTCCCTGAAGCTTTTCCCTGAAGCTTTTCCCTGGATGGCACTATAACCCATGCTTTTATCAGAGGTTCCTAGGCAACAGCATCAGGATACAGAACAGCAGCTTTTAATAATTAAAACTCTATCATTTTGGATATACCTCAGCTATAATCTAAATATATCCTCTCAAGTCCAACATAACTATAGTAGTAATCTACATCTACCCAAAGTATGCAGGACCTTATTGTGAGACACTGTAAAGAGCCAGGAATGTGAGTGTCTATTTAATATACACTTTGCGAGTTCAGATTTAATTATTTGTATTCTAGTCATATATAGAGTTCAGAAATAAAATAGTCAAAACATACTAGCGAGCCCATGTGGCTAGAGAAAGTCCTTCAGACTTTAGTCTGTGTACCCAGCAGGTGGGATGCTACCTGAATACAGATCCCTGCCACCATCCCTAGAGATCTGATTCTATAGGCTCAGATACCTACAATTTAACCAGGCAGCTCAGTTGATTTTGAGGCATGTAATGCTAAGTCTGTAGGAGACACTGATGTAGCAGATCAGTGCCTGCACAGGTACACGAGTGCTGTAGTTGCAAAGGCCCCACACGAAAATGGGTACTGTAATTGGCTTGATGGTCTTCTCTTGGATGCCTTAGAATTCTTGGTAGTTTGTAAGCTAAGGCATCTTCTATTTTCTGAAAATTATGCAGCCAGTGTAAATAAGTGTCTGCTCATTGTGAATGAGATTCCATGACAAATACGAATTATGGTTACTAAGCAATAATTTCTTGTTCATTGGCGTTAGATTGCACTCAAAGGCCTCTCCTAAACTTTAAAGGTGAACAGCTGTCATCCATCACAAGATCCACAATAGGAAATGACAGTATACAGTTTTTCAGGAAATTAAAGTTTAATTCCAAGCCTGAACATGAACACCTATGTTTGCGTTATCCTAACACACTTTTCTTCCCTCCAGGATGGCACGAAGCAGAAGAGAGAGCGGAAGAAAACTGTGTCGTTCAGCAGCATGCCGACAGAGAAGAAGATCAGCAGCGCGAGTGACTGTATCAACTCGATGGTTGAGGGCTCTGAACTCAAAAAGGTTCGTTCAAACTCCAGAATTTATCATCGGTATTTTCTGCTGGACGCCGACATGCAAAGCCTGAGGTGGGAGCCATCTAAGAAGGATTCCGAGAAAGCCAAGATTGATATCAAATCTATCAAGGAAGTGAGAACAGGGAAAAATACAGATATATTCCGCAGCAATGGCATTTCTGAGCAGATATCTGAAGATTGTGCGTTTTCAGTCATATATGGAGAAAATTATGAGTCACTTGATTTGGTTGCCAATTCTGCAGATGTTGCAAACATCTGGGTGACAGGACTCCGGTACCTGATTTCTTATGGGAAACATACACTCGATATGTTAGAAAGTAGCCAAGACAACATGAGGACTTCTTGGGTTTCACAAATGTTTAGTGAAATTGATGTAGATGATCTTGGACATATAACTCTGTGTAATGCTGTTCAGTGTATCAGAAACCTCAATCCTGGTCTTAAAACAAGCAAAATTGAGCTTAAGTTCAAAGAATTGCATAAATCTAAGGACAAAGCTGGTACTGAAATCACAAAGGAAGAATTTATTGAGGTTTTTCATGAACTTTGTACTAGACCTGAAATTTACTTCCTTTTAGTTCAGTTTTCAAGCAATAAAGAATTCCTTGATACCAAGGACCTTATGATGTTTCTTGAGGCAGAACAGGGTGTAGCACATATAAACGAGGAAATAAGCCTGGAAATTATTCACAAATATGAGCCATCCAAAGAAGGCCAGGAAAAGGGCTGGCTCTCCATAGATGGGTTCACTAATTACCTGATGTCACCTGATTGTTACATCTTTGATCCGGAACATAAGAAGGTCTGTCAGGATATGAAGCAACCTCTGTCTCATTATTTTATAAACTCATCCCATAATACATACTTAATAGAGGATCAGTTCCGGGGTCCCTCTGACATCACGGGATATATCCGTGCTCTTAAAATGGGTTGCAGGAGTGTTGAATTAGATGTGTGGGATGGGCCAGACAATGAACCTGTGATTTACACAGGCCACACCATGACCTCTCAGATAGTCTTCCGCAGTGTCATCGACATCATTAACAAGTACGCATTCTTCGCTTCTGAGTATCCTCTCATCTTATGTTTAGAAAATCACTGTTCTATTAAACAACAGAAAGTGATGGTTCAACACATGAGGAAGATTTTAGGAGACAAGCTGTATACTACATCACCCAACATGGAGGAATCTTATCTACCGTCCCCAGATGTCCTCAAAGGGAAAATACTAATCAAAGCCAAGAAGCTGTCTTCAAACTGCTCTGGTGTGGAAGGCGATGTGACTGATGAGGATGAAGGAGCAGAAATGTCTCAGAGGATGGGGAAAGAGAACGTGGAGCAGCCCAACCATGTGCCTGTGAAGCGATTCCAGCTTTGCAAAGAACTGTCTGAACTGGTCAGCATCTGTAAGTCAGTCCAGTTCAAGGAATTTCAGGTGTCCTTTCAGGTGCAGAAGTACTGGGAGGTGTGCTCGTTTAATGAAGTGCTTGCTAGTAAGTACGCCAATGAAAATCCTGGGGACTTTGTGAATTACAATAAGCGTTTTCTCGCCAGGGTCTTTCCTAGTCCAATGAGAATTGACTCTAGTAACATGAACCCTCAAGATTTTTGGAAATGTGGCTGTCAGATTGTAGCCATGAACTTCCAGACTCCAGGACTGATGATGGACCTCAACATTGGCTGGTTTAGGCAGAATGGAAACTGTGGCTATGTTCTCCGACCAGCCATCATGAGGGAAGAAGTCTCCTTCTTCAGTGCCAACACAAAGGACTCTGTCCCTGGAGTTTCACCTCAGTTGCTTCACATCAAAATCATCAGTGGCCAGAACTTTCCCAAGCCCAAAGGGTCAGGTGCCAAGGGTGACGTGGTGGATCCGTATGTCTATGTGGAAATCCACGGGATCCCTGCTGACTGTGCAGAACAAAGGACAAGAACCGTGAACCAGAACGGAGATGCTCCTATTTTTGATGAAAGCTTTGAATTTCAAATCAACCTCCCTGAACTGGCCATGGTGCGCTTTGTAGTGCTGGATGATGACTACATCGGGGATGAGTTTATTGGCCAGTACACGATTCCCTTTGAATGTTTACAGACGGGCTACCGCCATGTGCCTCTGCAGTCCTTGACTGGAGAGGTCCTTGCCCATGCTTCTTTGTTCGTCCATGTGGCTATTACTAACAGAAGAGGAGGAGGGAAGCCTCATAAGAGGGGCCTTTCTGTGAGGAAAGGGAAAAAGTCCCGGGAATACGCATCTCTGAGAACACTGTGGATTAAAACTGTAGATGAGGTGTTCAAGAACGCCCAGCCCCCAATACGGGACGCCACAGACCTGAGAGAGAACATGCAGGTGTGTGTCTGTGTTTACATTTCTACTTCGTGCATGCCTATGGTTTGCGGAGGTGCATTTTTTTTTTTTACAATAGTATATTTAACTTTAAATACTTTCGTAAATTTCAACTGGTTATTACAATGCTTATCACTAGTCTCATTTCTCAACATCTAAACTTCAACAACTGTAGTTGTTGAAATACTGATTGCATGCTAGAATAAAACTGGTCTTGTTGCTGACTCATAAGCTGCTTACCTATGTTCCTCTTATGAGCAGTTAGCTGCTATGTTTTTTAACATGGTATACACGGGAATCTCTGACATTGTTGAATATTATTATTTCTTAGATGAAACACAAGTTAATGACCTGTCAAAGGGCGGTTAAAGTAAAAGGAATGTGTTCTCTCTCTCTCTTATGGAACTCTGGTGCTTAGAAACATCTAAATGAGCCAGTGTTCTCTTGATTTTAGAGGATGATTATTTATATAAAATATTTATGGTAAATATATTTATGAAAGACCTAAGATGGTAATTTGTTCTAAAATAACATATTTCAGAGCAGTCAGTTAGGAACTGTATACCTGTTAAGGATGGGCTAGCTCTAGCTACATCTAGCTGTGTACTAAAATTGGCAAGTCAAGTCAGTCTAGGCCCCTAGGTTCTTCCTTACAGAGAGCTCATAGCCGTGTGTGAGATATGCTCCATGTGGTAGGTACTCTGAGCTGTTTCTTTTTTAAAAGGATTTATTATTCTTATCTTTTATATATGGGTGTTTAATCTGCATGTGTGTTTGTGTACCACATTCATGCCTGGTGCCGACAGAGACCAGAAGAGAGTAGTGGATCCTCTGGAACTGGAATTAAAATATGGTTGTGAGCTGCCATGTGAGTTCTGGGAATCAAACCCAGGTCATCAGGAAGACCAGCCAGTGTTCTTAACCACCGAGTCATTTCTCCATCTCATTTGTTTTCTCTTAAAACACTATTCTAAAAATGACATTAGCATTCCTCTAACCAAGGAAACACTTTCAGTGTGTGTTTTCCACCTAATTCTGTAGCCACTTCATGAGTAAGAACAGTCGCCTGCAATAAGGACATTCAGTGCCTTCCTCTCAAGGTCAAAGCATGACCAGAAAGGTCAGAAAGGTTTCTCCATTGTTGAGGGTGCATGCATTTTGGCAAACCCTCAGTTCCAAAGAAACCATATTGTCCCTTGCCTGTGGTTACTGGTGGACATACAGAACATAATTCCCTGTGGGATCTGTTAGGGCTCAGCCATCCTGCCTTCAGGACCTGTCTGTACTGAAGCCCACAGAGCTGCTGTAGTGGTGCTGAGAGGCACCTGCTCTGTAGTCTGGCTGGCTGTGAGAGCATGCTGGGAACAATAGACAGCAGCCTGCCCTCCAGGGACTTCTGCTGTAGTTGAGGGCAGGTGGTAGAAAGGGGGAATAAGGTTGAGAGGACAGATGCAGGGTATGCTGGGAAGAAAACACTTGTCACAGACTGCTTGGGAGAACATACTTTAGATATCACAATAATTTATTCCTATACATGCTCACAAAGTGACTCTAAACAAAATGATCCATAGCTTGACAGTCATGTTTAAAGCAATATTAATAAAAATGAAATGTTTAAATTCAGAACTTAGTTCCAAAACACGGGTTACTTAGGAGCCTACATCTGCTCCTTCTAGCCACCTGCTGTGTCCAGACAGTGCACAAGCATGCTTGGAGTCACACACTTGACTCATGCTCTGACTAAAATGTATGTGTATGTGTGTGTGTGTGTGTGTGCGCGCGCGCGCGCGCGCGTGCACTCGCGTGTGTGTGTGATAGTATAGTATATCATAGTATAGTATATTAATTATATTATAGGTTAGATTTTTTGGGGAATGGCTTTCAGGCTGTGGCTCTACTAGTCCAGCAATATCATAGTATAGTATATTAATTATATTATAGGTTAGAATTTTTGGGGAATGGCTTTCAGGCTGTGGCTCTACTAGTCCAGCAATGTTTATTTACCAATGAAAGGTCCAAAAATTGTTCAGTTTACGGGGCCATGTGCCTCAGCTGTTCTTCATTATGCACTGGAATCCTAAAGAAGGAGGCTCTAATGCCAGTGAAGGAATGGACTTGCTAGTGAGAGAAAGAAGTCATAGAAAGAGAAGGCTTTCTTCTTCTATGCCCTGTATTTAGATTTCTGGCAGAAGGTGTAGCCCATGTTAAAGGTTGATTTCTCCCAACTCAAAAGATCTGGATTAAAGATATATCTTTCTACCTCAAAGATCTGATCCAGACTAGAAATGGGTCTTCACACCTGAAACTACTTAATTAAGAAAAACTTCCCCACAGGTATGCCCAGCCATTGGCGTTTTAGTTCATTGCAGATGTAGTCAACTTAACAACCAAGAATAGCCACCACAATGACCAAGGGTTTCCTTTCTATTTGCAGAATGCAGTGGTATCATTCAAGGAGTTATGTGGCCTCTCCTCAGTGGCTAACCTCATGCAGTGCATGCTGGCTGTGTCTCCTCGATTCCTGGGGCCTGACAATACCCCCCTGGTGGTCTTGAATCTTAGTGAGCCCTACCCCACCATGGAGCTGCAGGCCATAGTGCCTGAGGTTCTGAAGAAGATTGTAACAACTTATGACATGGTGAGTCCTGATTGTTCTCTTCCTGGGAAGAGATCTCTTAGGATACCTTATCAGATGTGCACAATAGCTTTAGCTTCCTGTCCCATGCTTCATGTGCTGATGTTGGAAAAGTGTCTCCCTCGGCTTTGTTGTGTTTGAAAGAGTTTTGTGTTGTACCACTGTGTTAGAAAACAGGACTCAGAGATACTTTCTTCAGTCAGATTAAACATTAGCTTCCTGAGAACTGAATCAGCTTCTAATGAATGTTTTGCATCTTCTATTTATGTGATTTAGAAACAAAACAAAACCAAAAAACATTTAATCCCAACTTGGAACTAGCCATTGATTTATTCTGTTTCCACTTTCCCCCTCAGCCTAGTATAGTAATAAATTAGATTTTTTTTTCCAAGATGTGCCTGAAATACCATCAAGGGCAGATGCTCCCATCATTCAACACTGCTGTGTGGTAATTTCCTTCCTGGTGCAGCTGCTCTGAGGCATCTTCATTTGTAAACAGCTTAGTGTTAATAAGTTACCTTCAGGACACCTCGAATATTACATTCTTACCTTAAAGATTTATCTTGCATTTTTTCTTAATTGCATGGTGCTCTTTTATTGTGCTTTTATAATTTTTCAAAACTCTGAGGAAGAGTTTTTCTTTTTTCTTTTTTCTTTTTTCCTTTCTTTCTTTCTTTCCTTCTTTCTTTCTTTCTTTCTTTCTTTTTCTTTCTTTTTGTTTTTTTTGTTTGTTTGTTTTGAGACAGGGTTTCTCTGTATAGCCAGGGCTGTCCTGGAACTCACTCTGTAGACCAGGCTGGCCTCGAACTCAGAAATCTGCCTGCCTCTGCCTCCCAAGTGCGGGGATTAAAGGCATGCGACACCACTGCCCGGCCCTATGGGAAAGTTTTTCATATTGCGTTTATGTGCAAGTTGGATGGAGGGCCACTTTGTATGCCATATCATGTATACCTGAGTCAGAGGACAGCTTCCAGACTACATTCTCCCCTTTTGTGGGATCCAGTGATTGAACTCATGCCCTCAGGCTTCCAAATCAAGTACTTTTCACCATTGAGCAGTGTCACTGGCCTGCTAAAGAAGAATTCAATTTGTGAACAGCACTCATTTCTAATTTCTAATATAGATGAAGCTGTTAGAACTGGCTGTGTCTCAGCAGTGACTCCTTTAGTTTGGTGGTGCTAGACACTTCAAGAATGGTAGGATGTCACCAATATTCAGGGATAAGTGCCTTGCTACCACCTCCTCCATTCTAAAAATGCCAGCTAAGGCCAGGTGTAGTGAGAATGGCCTTGGTGCATGCCTTTAATCCCAGCACTTAGGAGGCAGGGGTGGGGGTAAGGTAGGGCTGGGACAGGGGCATCTCTATGAGTTCAAGACCAGCCTAGTCTACAGAGCAAGTTCTAGGACAGCCAGGGCTACACACAGAGAAACCGTGTCTTGAAAAACCAAAACCAACCAACCAACCAAACACCAGTCAAGGTATGTTCAAGGAGAATATAGGATTGGCATCATTGATCATTCATCTAAAACACTTTAGACTGTTTAAATGAGTTAGTCTGAAAGCTGTAATTTAAGGGGGTTAGGTGATTCAAAGGGATGTACAAATATCACAGGCTAGCATTTCTCACACTGTTATGAGGAACCCTGCTTTCTTAGGATATTGATAAATATCACCTGGGATAAAGGCGACAGAGAGAAATAATTTGGGGAAATGCTCCTCTAAAAGAACTAATCAGAAGTCATTACTACCTTCTCCTTTTCACTCATTCCAGGACACCAACCCATGGGATGGAGCCACCCACAGCCAGGGTGGCTCTTCCCTCCCTTGTTCAACTTCTTCATAGACAAACATAGGGTTGTGCTTCCATGGTGATTGTAAACCCCACCAAAATGAGAGTGAAGATCAGCCATTACCGTAGTCACACATTGTGTCTGGTGTCCCTCCTTCCCATTGCAGCTTAGATTTCAGGGAAACTCAAAAGATACAAAAGACTAAGCGTTGCCTGCTGGGAACAAGCTGCAGAGATTATCATCCACTGGAGAGAACACTTGGTTCTGAAAAGAGCTTTAAACACGCCCAAGAGAGCATCGGGAATAACCAATTTCAGAGCATGTAGTCAAAAAGGTATAATAAAACACCATGAAAGCAACAAAACAACAGGAATGAATACAAGTTGTTCAATAATAACTCTTATTATTAATGATGTGAATTTCTCAATTAACAGACACATACTAACAGACTGGAAAGTGTCCAGTGAAATACAAGAAATAGGGCTGGAGAGATCACTCAGTGGTTAAGAGCACTGACTGCTCTTCCAGAGGTCCTAAGTTCAATTCCCAGCAACCACATGGTGGCTCACAACCATCTGTAATGGGATCTGATGCTCTCTTCTGGTGTGTCTGAAGACAGATACAGTGTACTCGTATAAATAAATAAACCTTTAAAAGAAAAGAAATACAAGAAGTAATTAAAAATTTTCTGGGGGAAAAAAAGCCTAGGGCCAGATGTGTTCAGTACACAATTCTACCAGACTTTAAAAGAAGAACTAACACCAATTATTCTAAAAGTGTTCTATAAAATAAAAAGGAAGAAATGTCTCCAAATGATTTATTTAATCACAGGGTTTTTTTTTTAATTTTATTAGCTACACATCTGACAGAAGGTTAGTATCTAGAATATACAAAGAATTTTTAAAAATCTAAACATCAAGAGAACAATTAAACCAGTTTAAAAATGGATCTTGGAACTAAACAGAGGTTCTGAAAATATAAAACATAATAGCTAAGTATTCATTTTTAAATTGTTCAACATTTTTAGCCAAAAGCAAAATGCAAATTAAGTTAAAACTGTTTTGAGATTTATGTTACTCAGTCAAAATGGCTAAAATCCAAAAAACAAGTGATGTCAAATGCTGGGATGGATGTAAGGAAAGGGGGAACACCTATTTGTTGCTGGCAGGAGTACAGACTGGTACAGCTACTACTGTAAAACACTCGACACTCGAGTCATAGAATATGGAGAAATCAAGCTTCAACCCTACCTGGCTTTCATAGTGCTGAAAGGTGGCTGGGGAGAAAATAGTAAGAGATTTCACCTAGCTAGAAACTTTGACAAGGCTATGACAATCACTGGTGCAATAATGGCATGAATGTTACAGCAGTTACCAAACACTTTCTGACTTGATTTAAGGCCCACTCCATAAAATGGAACCTATACCTCACACCATATTCAGAGCCAAGAATCTGTGGCTAGACATGCCTTTGAGGAAAATCTACTGCTGTTATTATGCTAAGTGGACATTGTATTAAACAACTCCTAATGGATTATTGCTGTACCCTCAGATTAGTGTATCTCTCAACACCTGACAGAAAAGCTTCTTTTTGTAGAGATGGTAAATATAGCACAGATTCACAACTGATTGCAGTGCAGAGAATAAAAGACTGTAAAGAGTCTTGATTAGGACATCCATAACAGACCTCCTCCTCCTCCTCTTCTTCCTCCTCTTCTTCTTCCTCCTCCTCCTCTTCTTCCTCCTCTTCTTCCTCCTTCTCCTTTTCCTCCTCCTCCTCCTCCTCTTCATCTTCCTTTTCCTTCTCCTCCCCTTCTTCCTCCTCCTCCACTTCTTCCTCATCCCTCCCTTCCCCTCCATCTCCCCTCTCACCTCCCAAGACTCAAGGATATTGCAGAAAAGGAGGTGGGAAGAGTGGAAGAGATAGGGACACTAGATGACTTCAACAAAACAGTGTTTACCTGACAGAACAGGGTAATTGCACATATGAACTCAGAGTATTTGTGACATCATGCCCAAGACCTTTGCAAGCTCAAGACAGACAAAATCACAGCATAGAGCAGGAAGGTGGTCATGAAGTCTCCCCATCTGATGAAGAGCTATTGGGAATTGATAGCTCCTGGGATAAGGAGAGTTAGTTTTCTTTGAGTGTGGTCCTGGTTGGTGGAACATGCTCCAGTGGATAAACACACACTCAAGGGGATATAGCCAGCACTGATAATGTCAGATGCGCTTTAAAAAGAATGGACACAACATTGAGTGTTATGAGTGGCAGATCTAGAAGGAGTTGTAAGGGGATGTATATAATTAAATTATGATATATGAAGTTCTCAAAAATTAAAATATATATATATATATCTAAATAAAGTTTAAAAGTCAGAGTCAAATCTGAATCCATTGGGAACATAGTATTCTGGTATCTGAGGGAAAGCATGATTAAATATATTATATGAAAAATTGTTCTTTAAATCTGTGAAGTGAAAGCCTTTCTTCACACAGCAGTGTTGATAGTTGGCACAGAGATCAGGAACCTTCTGTTTTTGCCACAGACATGGCTTTGTGTGCCTTCTCTGCCACTGCTACATGCAGTGCTCTGCTCAGTGAGGAAGAAATCACATCTCAGGGTTAGTGCAGCCTGCTGTCTAGATCAAGTCAGAGGTGACCTGCCGTGTGGTTACCATTGATCTCCGTCTCTTTCATGACTCTTTTCCTCATGATTCCTTTTGTCACTCTCATCTTGAAGTTCAGAGCTCCTTTCAATTAGAAAAGGTGAAAAGTCACCTGTATGGACATATTGAAAATGTCTGCATAAAAGACAGCTAGAATGTTACACTTTTAGAACAAGATTGACTTGAAGAGGGAAGGGGAGAGAGTTGGGAGTGGAGGAGTGAAAATTATGGATATAAGTGCATCCTGCCAAAAGGTAAGAAACCCATACTGTGTAGTTTTATTTGGTGGCCAGAGAGGCTCAGCAAGTGATGCTTCCGAAAGCACAGACCCGACCTGCTCCAAAGGGTTCTCAGTTGTCAGTAGGAGAGAAATGGTTACAAGATGCTATGATGACAGCATCACATGTCATCAGGAACAAGGAGACTGGAAATGTCTACATTGTAGTGCTTCAAGGCTCACACACACTATTGATTATATAAGTGTTTCTGATCCAGTTTAATGCCCTTATATGTCTTCACAGAAACCATTATATGAAAACTACATGGTCTCCCTCATACACAGAATCTAGCCAATAATATATGTATGCATGTAAACAGGTATATGTTTGGGTACAGGGTAACATATGAAAAGAACAAGAGTGGCTTAGTATTAGGGATAAGGGAGGGCTGACTAGAGGCAATGAGAGTGCTTATGAAGGAGGGTAAGGAGCTAACGTTTTCTAGTCGAATTCTGTCAGAGAGTTTTCAATTTTGGTGGCAGATAAGTGCATTGAATATATTCTAAATAAATAAATTTATTTAGAATAAAGTTCTTAAAAGAAACCATTAAGGAACACGCATTTAAATGAATCCTGGCACGGGTACTCAGGAACATTTAGGGAAAGAGCAATGTTGGAAATACTGGCAATACCATTGAAGTAGACTTTGCCATTGTCTCTGTTAGGGTTTTTATTGCTGTGATAAACACCTGATCCTAAGCAACTTGGAGAAGGAAAGGTTCACGCTACGGTTTATAGTCCATCATCCAAGAGGGTTGAGGCAGGAATCTAGAGGCAGGAACCAAAGCCTAAACCACAGAGAAATGCTGCTTACTGACTTGTGCCGAATGATTAGCTCCGCCTGTTTTCTTATAGCACCCAGGAGCACCAGCCCAGGGGTGGCACCTTCACAGTGACCTGGGCTCTTCCACACAGTCGTCAATCAAGACAACTCACTACAGGCTTTCCCACGGTCAACGTGGTAGGGACATTTTCTTAATTGAGTTTCCCTTTCCCAAAATGATTCTATCTTGTGTCAGATTGACATAAAACTAGCCAGCACAGTAGACCCCTGTAAGCTTGACACACAAACACATCACTGTTAAACCATAACCTTTCTTTGCTTGTTGTCCCCAAGATGTTATATTAATATCAATATTGTAATATAAAACATACTCAAAACTTTAAAAGTCTCACTGTCTTTAAAACTTCATCTCTTTAAAAACATTCAATATGACTGCCAACTTTCAAAGCCACTTCAAAATATCTGAGTTTCTAAAATAGCCAGTCTATCCAAAATAACCAGTCTCTTTTATAAAGTCCAAAGTTTCTTTAAAAGTTCAAATCTCTCAACTGTGAGCTCTTGTAAAATAGAAAATAAGTGAAATACTTTTTTCAAGAGGGAAGAACATGGCCACAGTTATAATCAAACCATAGAAAAGTCAAAGTTCAAAAGTATACAAAATCCAGTGCTTGACCAAGCCTGAGTCTCATTCATCTTCCCCCAGACTTCAAAGGTTCCATTTCTCTACTTCTGCTATTTGCAGCTTAGATAGCTTGTCCTTTGGCTCAAGTCAGCCCAAGTCAGCCCCTCTTCTTAGCTGCTGCTATTCTTGTTTGCATGATCTTAGAATCTCTAAAATGCTGGGGTCTCCATTGTAATTGGGCTGCACCTTCACCAATGGCCTGCTGGCCTCTTCAGGGACTCTATCCTACCACAGGGTGACAAGCTTCAGTCTCTCCTCTTAATCCCTGAAGTGTTCACTGCTACTCTACCTGTACCTCCACAAGTGGCCTGTCCTGAATTTTCATGGTGCCAAATTTCTTCTGCTCCTCATGACCCCTCCATGCCTTCAGAACCATTATTACCTAGGAGAATCTGATAGTACCAGCACAAAGTACATACAATCTTGGTCCACTCAAAACCACAGCTGTGCGTGCTAACCCTGATGAAACACTTCCCAGACTTCGCTTCAATAATAGTGGTTGATTTTTCATCATAGATTATTTCAACCCCAGTTGACTACTAGATTGTTCCAGAAATGCCAAGAGTGGACTTTAGTAGCTCTTTATTCAGAATATTGAATGGCCTAACAGAGTCTTTAAGGGACTTTCAAAACTTCCCTCTGAAATTTCAAAATCTATTGTCTACATTTCTCTCAACACTCTTTTATCTTCTGAGCTCACATAAAACAGTACACTAAGCTCCTAACACTCAATGACTTTTCCAGCCCAAAGTTTAAATGCTACCCCAGTTCTCCCAAAACATTTGTTCAGGTCTGTCTTAGCAATACCCCATGACCCAGTACCAATTTCTTTCTTGGGTAGGTTTTTATTACTATGATATAACACTGTAGTTGCAAGCAAGTTGGGGAGTCAGGGGAATATTTTGTCTTATGGTTGTAGTTGTATCATCCAAGGATGTTAGGACAGGAACCTGGAGGCAGGAACTGAAGCAGAAGCCATGGAGCAACTGAGCTTACTAGTTCCTTGTGGCTGGATCAGCCTGCTTTCTTATAGCACCCACTGCCCAAAATGAGTTGGGCCTTCTCACATTAATCATCAATCAAGAAAATGAACCACAGGCTTGCCCACAGGGCAACCTGGTAGAGTTATTTCCTTAATTGAGGTCCCCTCTTTCAAAACGACTAACTTATGTCATGTTGAAACAAAACCAGCAAGCGTACCGTATTGCAGTTTTTATCATTTAAGTCTAATTTTTGTCTCCGTTAAGGGATTCAACATGTTCTCAAATGGTTTCATCAGATATGAGGATGTGATTAGTGCCAAGAATTCCTAATCTCAAAGTCCAGATGTGAACTGTTGCAGATTTTGGATTCTTAAATTGGGGATACTCAACTAGTAAGTGTATGCAAATATTTCAAAAATGGAGCTTTCAGTTTCCATCTGTGCCTGGAGCTGAACCAGTGCCACAGCTCTCCATACCCAAATCCCACGAGTGGAGAGCTAGTCTCCCTGGAGTGCTGACACACCTGAGAGCACAGATGAGGCCACCACTTATGCTCAAATCCCTGGCCAAAGAGAGACCCATTCAGAGCCATCAGGACACAGGAACCAAGGAACAGCCAGGGATAGGATCCTTCCGTTTTCCATCTGTGCACCAGAGCTGATGATGTGCCACAGCTCTCCACACCCAAATTCCTCCCAGAGAGAACTGGTCTCCCAGGAGTACTGACACACAGGCTTACAAGAAAGACAAGCCACAGAGTCAGCAAGACCAGCTAACACCAGAGATAACCAGATGGCGAGAGGCAAGGGCAAGAACATAAGTAACAGAAACCAAGGCTACTTGGCATCATCAGAACCCAGTTCTCCCACCACAGCGAGCCCTGGATACCCCAACACACATGAAAAGGAAGACTCTGATTTGAAATCACATCTTATGATGAGGATAGAGGACTTTAAGAAGGACGTAAATAACTCCCTTAAAGAAATACAGGAGAACACAATTAAACAGGTAGACGCCCTTAAAGAGGAAATACAAAAATCCTTTAAAGAATTACAAGAAAACACAACCAAACAGGTGAAGGAATTGAACAAAACCATCCAGGATCTAAAAATGGAAATAGAAACAATAAAGAAATTACAAAGGGAGACAACCTTGGAGATAGAAAACCTAGGAAAGAGATCAGGAGTCATAGACACAAGTATCACCAACAGAATACAAGAAATAGAAGAGAGAATCTCAGGTGCAGAAGATACCATAGAAAACATTGACACAACTGTCAAAGAAAATACAAAATAAGTTCCTAACCCAAAACATCCAGGAAATCCAGGACACAATGAGAAGACCAAATCTAAGAATAATAGGTGCAGAAGAGAGTGAAGATTCTTAACTTAAAGGGCCAGTAAATATCTTCAACAAAATTATAGAAGAAAACTTCCCTAACCTAAAGAAAGAGATGCCCATAAACATACAAGAAACCTACAGAACTCCAAATAGATGAGACCAGAAAAGAAATTCTCCTGTTGAATAACAATCAAAACACCAAATGCACAAGACAAAGAAAGCATATTAAAAGCAGTAAGGAAAAAAAGGTCAAGTAACATATAAAGGCAGACCTATCAGAATTACGCCAGACTTCTCACCAGAGACTATGAAAGCTAGAAGGTCCTGGGCAGATGTCATACAGACTCTAAGAGAACACAAATGCCAGCCCAAGCTACTACACCCGGCAAAATTCTCAATTACCATAGATGGAGAAACCAAGATATTCCATGACAAAACAAAATTTACACAATATCTTTCCACAAATCCAGCCCTACAAAGAATAATAGGTGAAAAATTCCAACACAAAGGGGGAAACTACACCCAAAAAAAAGCAAGAAAGTAATAATCTTTCTGTAAACTCAAAAGAAGAGAAACACACAAACATAATTTCACCTCTAACAATAAAAATAATAGGAAGCCGCAATCACTATTCCATAATATCTCTTAACATCAATGGACTCAATTCCCCAATAAAAAGACATAAACTAACAGACTGGACACATAAACAGGACCTAGCATTTTGCTGCATACAGGAAACACACCTGAGTGGCAAAGACAAACACTACCTCAGAGTAAAAGGCTGGAAAAAATTTCCCAAGCAAATGGTCCCAAGAAACAAGCTGGAGTAGCCATTCTAATATTGAATGAAATCGACTTTCAAACAAAAGTTATCAAAAAAGATAAGAAAGGACACTTCATACTCATCAAAGGAAAAACTTACCAAGATGAACTCTATGTTCTGAACATCTATGATCCAAATGCAAGGGCACCCACAGTCATAAAAGAAACTCTACTAAAGCTCAAAGCACACATTGCACCTCACACAATAATACTGGGAGACTTCAGCAACCCACATTCATCAATAGACAGATCATGGAAACAGAAACTAAACAGAGACACCATGAAACTAACAGAAATTATGAACCAAATGAATTTAACAGATATCTATAGTATATCCTAAACAAAAGAATCCTAAAACAAAAGATTATACCTCTCAGCACTTCATGGTATCTTCTCCAAAATTGACCATATATTCAGTCACAAAACAGGTCTCAACAGATACAAGAAAATTGAAATAATTCCATGCATCCTATTAGATCACAACAGACTAAGGCTGGTCTTCAGTAACAACAAAAACAACAGAAAGTCCACATACATATAGAAGCTGAACAACACTCTACTCAGTGATAACTTGGTCAAGGAAGAAATAAAGAAAGAAATTATAGACTTCTTAGAATTTAATGAAAATGAATGTGCAACATACCCAAACTTATGGGACACAATGAAAGCAGTGCTAAGAGAAAAACTCATAGCTCTGAGTGCCTCCATAAAGAAACTGGAGAGAGCTACACTAGCTGAAATAAGTACGTGCGTGGCTTAGAACAGGCCACACCAGACCAAACAGTTGTAAGTGGGGTTTATTCAGGAGATAGGGCAAAGATGGGGATGGGAGGAAGAAGAAGGGGAAGAAGATGGAAGAAGAAGAAAGGAAGAAGAGAGATAGGTCAGGGGGTTCTGCCTGTTTTATATGGGTAGTGACGTAGCCTCTCCCCGGTGAAGGTAGAAGGTAGCCAGGTAGATTCTGGGAATGTATGGTGCCTAGATGTGATGTCACTGGGTTTGAAGCCCAATACTGACACTAGCAGTTTGACAACACACCTGAAAGCTCTAGAGAAGCAAATACACCCAAGGAGTAGATGGCAGGAAATACTCAAACTCAGGGCTGAAGTCAACCAAGTAGAAATAAAGACTATACAAAAAATCAACAAAACCAGGAGCTAGTTCTTTGAGAAAATCAGCAAGATAGATAAATACTTAGCCAGACTAACCAGAGGGCACAGAACCAGTATCCAAATTAACAAAATCAGAAATAGAAAGGGAGACATAACCAGTCCAGACCATATCCAGAGATTTGGCATACCTTCCACCCAGTTGAGGGATGGGGCCACCTACCCATATCCAAAATGTTAACCCAGAATTGCTCCTATCTAAAGGAAATACAGGGACAAAGAGAAGCGCAGAGACTGAAGGAAAGGCCATCCAGAGACTGCGCATCTGGGGATCAATCCCACATGCAGACACCAAACCCAGACACTATTTTGGATGCCAAGAATTGCTTGCTGACAAGAGCCTAATACAACTGTCTCCTGAGAGGCTCTGCCAGATCCTGACCAATACAGATGTGGATACTAGCAGCCAACCATTGAACTGAGCACAGCGACCCCAATGGAGGAGTTAGGGGAAGATCTGAAGGAGCCAAAGGGGCCTTGTCTGGCATCAATGGGAGGGGAGGCCCTTGGTCCTGTGAAGGCTTGATGCCATGGTGTAGAGGAATGCTAGGGCAGTGATGCAGGAGTGGGTGGGTGGGTGGGGGAGCACCCTCACAGAAGCAGGGTAAGAGGTGATGGGATGGGGGGTTTGCAGAGGCAAGACTGGGAAAGGGGATAACATTTGAAATGTAAATAAATAAAATATCCAATTAAAAAAATAAAAGCGGAAACACTTCTGGTTCCAGGCATTTTGGGTGAGAGATATTCAACCTGTATGAAGCAAGCCAATGTATTGTCCAGTATGATGACAGCATCATTGAAAATATCTAAGGAAGCTAGTAATTGACAGGTGTGGTACTGCCCATTCATCTGTGGATGGCAAACTGGAGCCTTTTATTAACACATTTCTGTTTCTTGGGAGTTTTCATTTGTAGAAGGACTGCCTAGGGAATTTGTGGGCAGTGGTGTGAGGCCTTGTATTTGATAGGATCTTCACAGTTTTGCTTCTTTGTTTAGAACTTTGGTATTACTTTTAAAAGGGGAAAGGAAGGATTACTTATTTTTTTCCAACGTTTTATTTACATGAATGTTGTTGAATACTTATCTAGAGAGACAGACACAACTAATCAGAAACCTCAAGCTCAGGAAATAAACTTATGCCTTTTCCAAAGAACACTAGGGTATTATAGTCTTTTATTCTTCCTGTGCAAAAAGCAGGGAAATCAGTTCCAATGCTTCCATCAAATCACATACTGAATATTGGAATTTATTCTTCACTAATTCCTTCAAGGCTTATCTTGCATATTTTCTCTTAGAGGTGTTTTTTTAAAACTTTTCTATAAGTGTTTTTCCTATGTGCATTTATGTGTGTGTGTAAGTGTGTGCATGCCATGTGCAGACTTAGTGCTGGTAGAAGTCAGAAGATGGTTTCTGATTGCTTATAGAGCTGCAGACAGTTTTGAACCACCATGGAGTTGCTGGGAAATGAACCTGAGTCCTCTACAAGAACAGCAAGTACACATAACCACTGAGCCCTGTCTCCAGCCCCCTTAGAAGTGTGATGTATTAGTATTGTTTCTGTGGGTTTAACGTGCCTTTAAAGTTGTTTACCACATTATTTTCTCTATCAAGGATCCCTATAGGAAATTCTGTTTAAAAAAGGGACTCATACATCTTTATAAATCTGTACTTCTACACATCACTATGCACTGGTTATGTTTTGAAGCTAGGGGGTTGGATTTAGCTACCTTGTGTAGTTTATTCTGTGAACTATGGTCTGCACTAGATTCTGAGCACACTGAATTGGGTACAGGAGAGAGAGCTGCTGTTCTTACCTCCTGTCATTTTTCAACTGCAGTTTTTGTTTTGTCACCTTCTGCCAGTGAGACAGAGTCTGAGGAGTTAATACTCTGCCCAGGTGAAAACCAATTTAGCTGTCTTCTCATTCTCTGGGACAGTGCCAGTGTGTGTTTCCAGGTTTTCAGTCTGGCTTGCTGATTGGCTTTAGAGGGCACTGCTCCACTGTTCAGCAGTGCTCTTTCTCTCCCTCTGCTCACTTCTCTTCCACTCCTCCCCAGCGTGCAGAGCTGTGGTTGTACGTGTAATCTTTTCGTGCATACCCAAGATGCCCATCTGAATCCTAACAACAGTTTCCTCTTTACCCTCTTAGTCTGTGGACGGAGGTGGGAGGGAACTCTAGCTGCCTCAGAAGTTTCTAACTTGACCACAGGAGATGTGAGACCATCTCTACTTCCTTCCTCTTTTATCTAGGAACTAGAAACCTCTTGCCCTGTCTTTATTTGGTGAAGGGAAATTTCCACTTTGGGACTGTCTCCTGCTTCTTGGTATAAGATAATTCGGAAGATGTTTTTTCCACGTATCCCGACTTTCAAGCTTATCTTTTTGATCAGACCCTCAGTGAGTAGACGTCTAGGAAACTGAGAACTTTTGGTGTTTAGTTACCTAAGTTCCATAGCTCATCCTCTGAATATGTGGAAAGTACCTACTGTGCTCCACACAGTGTGCATGCATGAGAAGCAGCTCCTTCACATTGTTCCCTTTACTCCTCTGCAACCACCAGGCCACTGAGCCTTTTGGCCTTCCCCTCCCCCACTGCAGCCCGTCTTCTACATCACCCTAATGGCTTCCTGAAATGTCACCTAGAAAAAGGTTTGGGCATTCCAGATAGGAGCCAGCAGGAAGAGCAAAAAGTAGAACATTAGGTGATCTATGCAAGGTAAAAAGCTTGTTTTATAGTTGTTGAGGAAAAAAAATAGAACTGAGCTGTTCTCTTTGTGTCTTGTTGTCAGAAGAATAATACTTTTCTTCCAGTGTCTTAGCAAAGTGGCATCTGTATGCTATATCTGAGTGAGTAATTTGTATAAAGTCAGATAATTGCCAAGAGAAAAGGAGGAAGATGATGTTGATGATTACCCTAAGGACATGTGCCTTGTGCTTAGATGCTAGTTATCTGATCTCTCCAGCACCAGGACCCTGCACTGTGTATTGACGCAACCAGCAAATATTAGTAATACACAGTCCTTTGTATGATTGTGTAGCATCTAGAATCTGCCTGGTATCTTAAGCTATGCCATTGTTGTAGTGATGGGTTTGTCTCTACAAACTGTTTTGCAGATTGTGTAGGTTCTGTTTGTGGGAATGCTTTACTTTTTAAAAAAAATGATATTCGTTAAATGTGTTCACATAGAAAAAATTTGCAATATACCTTTCACTGGATTATTCATTCTTTTTTTTTTTTGCCCCAATCTGCTTTTATACCATTTTAATTACATGCAAGTATTAAGGTCAGTTCTAGGTTGAGGAACTAGCAGTACAATAGATGCAAATAGTCAAGGAACAAGCAAGACAATAAACAAATAGTCAATGGACAAGCTAAAAAATAAACACAAATAGTCAAAGGTCAAGCAAGGCAATAAACAAAGTCCCTAAAGGCTTATCAGAATGACCCAAATATCTGAGCCTCATTTCCTGTCCTATCCCAAAGTCATGCCTGAAGCCTACTTCTTTGTTCTAGACTAAGACTTAGATTCCTGTCTGAAGCTCATTTCCTTGTCCTTGGCCAATGTCAGATTCCTGCCAAGCAGCTCCAAAAGCTCTCCACATCTCCCCACTTTTTATTTCATAAACAAGACTGAGCCTGTCTTAGGTCATTCTGACAAGAGTGCCTTCCTTACCAAACGTCATGTAATATGCATTATCAAAAGCAATGCATTTTTGTCTTAGGTTGGTAAGGCTCTGTGCAGAATCTTACCTATCCTTGGCTTACCAGCCTGTTAAATTAATAACTCTGTCTGGGGGTCCATTTTCAGTTTCAAGCCAAGTACTTTGACTGCCAACATGTTGATGTTGTTAAAGACAAGCGTTAACAGTATGGGCAAGAATAAAAGTATTCCTGGGTCAAAAAGGGCTAGCATGATCAAGCTATATATGCCATTCTTAAAGCTTGACCAATATAGAAATACTGACCTCAGGCCATGAATAATTTTATCAGCAGTATCTGCAGCATTAAAGCTCAGCAGAGCAGCATTCTTTAAATTCATAGTCTCACTAATACAAAGTTAAAACATCCAGAGAGGTATTAGAATTATGCCAAATACCCTGCAAGTGTCTTTAAACTTTTTCCTAATTATGATGACTATGATTGTAGATTTTAGAAGTAACATAAATCCATTGGTATTTGGCATGACACTTGAGATGGCTCGTCACTCTTAAACTCTGAACCTCCTTCCAATAATTAGAATAGGATAAAAAGCATCAAACCATTGTTCCAAATGCCTATCTAAATCCTTTTGATTACTCAACATATTAGTAACATGTTTTTGCTAAATGATTAACAAAAGTAGCTGTCTTAATGCAGTTGCCATTTGTCATATAGTAATTTGTATATTTTTCACAGTTTGCAGGTTCCAAATAATTTCAGACTGACAAAACAATGGAAGTAGCCTGCTGGGAGCCCATGTTTGATGTTACCATAGCCTGCTCCTGGAGCTGCCTGATTGTTACCATAGCATTCAGCCTGCTCCTGGGGCTGCCTGGCTGCCCATGACCTTGAGCCTACAAGTAGGTCATGTCCTTTTGATCTTCTGACCCTTGTTTTTGGCTCTTGTGTGGCTGAGTCACCTTTTGGAGCAAAGGCCTGTGTTAGAAACCCTGGAGATTTCTCAGGTAGAGTGCACTGTAAAACAAGAAGCACTTCCTGGGCTACTTAAGGCTGTTGCTGGTCCTAGTGGACTAAGTGGGATTCAGTCTAGCCTGTTAATGGTGATATTTTCTGCAAACAGTGTTTTATTAGTGCTATCTTCAAAGTGTGACTTTCAGTTAGTGTGAAGTACACATGTAAATGTCTTTATAAAAATACCTTTGCCAAAGATTCATCACTTGGATGAATTGTTTAATATGTCATTATGTCAAAGTGTATGTTTCATTGATGATGTAATTTTATTTATTAAGAATATCATATTATTCCCTGACTTTAGAAATTCAGGACTCTGTCATCAGGAACTAACCTAATCTGTTGTCAGCTATTTCTGTGACATGTAGTGAAGCATATTCAGTGTAGAAATTCAGTAGCACTAGATTGAAATTATATAGAATTGTGTTAGGATAGGGAGATAGCTCAGACATCAAAGTACTTGTTTGTACAAACATGACACCTGAATTTGGATACCCAGAACATACATACACATGCACACACATATACATCTGTATGTTGTGATGGTGCTACACTTGCAATCCAGCACTGAGAGGAAACATGTGGATCCCAGCCAGCCTCACCTAATAAAGATTGTGTTTCAAACCAATAAAAAGACAGTGTCTCAAAAAATAAGGTGGAAAGGTCTGAGAATTGACATTCAAGCTTAACCACACACACGTAAGCATATGCATATCCCCCTCCACCTCTACATAACACAAACACACACACATTCTTAATTGTAGTGCATGGGTTTGTTTATAAATACAGCAGTGAGTTTGTCTATACTTGTGCCATAAGGTTTTTTTTGGTTGTGTAAGAACATTTGAGAGGACAGCAATCTAAAGAATGGGATAATTTACTTGGAACCTACTCCATAAAAATGAGGCTTTTGAAATATCCAGTTTATATGGCAAATCATATTTCAGAATTGTTGTTAAGTAAATACAATTGTGGACACCTACTTGGGCCGTCCTGTCTGCACACTTGATCATGAACTCAGGCAAATATTATTAAGTATATTTCCACAGCGTTTTTAATATTGGGAATCTGACTTTTACCACCCAAACAGGTGTATTCTTATAAATAACAATTGAGATTTTAATAAAGCTGGAAGACCTCATTTTGCTGGTATGTTACTCTTGGCCTTAGTCCATAAGAAAGATAAATTAAGCACTGCCTGTCAGTTCCTTATTGTGTTTTTGTTTGCATGGTAGATGGACTTACCCTCACTCTCATGTTCTCCAGACTTCTTAGGAATGCATGCCCTGTGCATGCTGCCTGCTCCCCACTGGGAAATGCCAGCTATTCCACTGTTGCTTTGTTTTCTTTTTGTGATTATTTTCCCTGTCTTTCCCTCTTTCTCTCTTTTTTTAAACAGGGTCTCACTGTAGCCTTTTTTGGGTGTAAAACTTGGCAGTCTTTCTCATTTAGCCCCAAGTGCTGGAATTACTGGTTGTTACTGAGGGAAGTTTTGTATGTGTGTTCATGTGTATGTGCCCCAGGCACATGTGCACCTGAGTGGGCATGCATATGGAAGCATGTATAGAGGCCAGCATCGGGTGTCATCCTCAGACCTTCACTTAACTTAGTAAGACAAGAGCTCGTCTGTTTGACAGTTCCAGCTGGCCTGTGCGGTTCAGGGGTCTGCCTGTCTCTGCCTAGGATTCCAGTCACTGCTGCACTCAGCCTTTAGGTGGGTGCCAGGTAACTGGACTCAGGTCTTCGTGCTTATGTGGTAAGCACTTTATCCACTGAGCCCTATGCCCAGCTCCCAGTGCTCTGCGGAACAGCATTTCCCTTTATATCCCTCCAGTTTGCTGTGAGGTAACTGCCATTCTCCCTCTAAACCACGACCCATAAGAACATTGCTTTCACATCACCTCAGTGGTAGAGAGCATGATGTACTAAGAATTAACTTTAATTATAAAGATTTTATTACTAATTAACTTAAAAACAACAGTTGAAATTAAAGCATATATTTCTCTGCTAAATAACTGAATGTTACATTTTTATATGGAAGTTTTAAGTAGGAGGGTCTTCATCTATATACAGAAGTCCTTAATTATTTTAAATCAATGTACATCATTCTGGTTGTCTTTATAATTGTTATACACCGGGAAGAGGTCAACTGGAATTTCCCATTGTTTATGTCATTATAAGGCTTGAAGGCTTGAAATAATTTTAGCTTTTATGTCACTTATCTTGTGCCAGAACAAATCACCACATATCTGTCTTTGTGAATAAAATGGTTATTTGACTGTAGTTAGATGGAACTGGAATGGCACCCACCAATTTTCAGGTATTTCCCTAAGGTCAAGGTCTACTTTTGCTGTAGAGTCGACATTTCCATATCTCCATAACATAACCTACAAATGTCTTAACAAATGTTCCCCTTAAAATAGTACTTATATTTGATTTTTCACATTAAGTTCTAAAATGTGCCCATGGCATATCAAATCTATATTATCTGAAATAATTTTAATTGAATGTCATGTATTTTAGGGGAAAAATTGGAAAACCATTTTTAGAATGCCTTGCACATTTCTAAATAACTGAAAAGGGTTTATGGTGTGAAAGTTTGTAAATTTTATAATTCAGAATATGTAACCACAACCATTAAACCTTACCAATTATGCTTTCCTATTGTAGGAGTTTAAAGTGTCTATGGCAGGAGTCACTTCCCAGCCGAGGCCTACAGTGCTGACACTTCTTTTACAGTCTGCTGGTGTATCAAAGAGGATATGAACAGTTTTCATAGTGTGTCTTCTAAACTTACCTTTGCCAGCCTAAATCACGATTTTAAAAGTTTTTCTCATTTAATGTACTCAAGGCATTTTGACATATTTTGACACGAGAGCATGATTTAATTGCAGACCTAGTAAGAGAAAAATGTTTTCATTTTCCTGAGTCTCTCTTGCCTGGAGAAATCAAAGGCCCTTAGTGTGAATCAGAAGACGAGAGACAATGGGACTAACTTGCGCTTTGAGTTTTTTGCCTTTTTATTTGTTTGTTTGTTTTTATGATGTGTGAGACAAGAAAATGGTGATTGTCAAGGAGTGCTTTGCGTAAAAGCCCGACAAAACTTGAGCGGAAATACATGTAGCTTCACACGTATTCAGTGGGAGCTATGGTCACGGTTGGGCTGCTTGATAATGAACTGATCAGATAACTGAATGTAAGTCATGCTCTCTTTTTAAAGCCAAGTCATGGGTTTCTTGAGTTGAGGTGGTGAGAGCTGGGTAGAGAAAGGGGAATTGATGGAGTTGCTAGGGCTGAAAACCCTGTTTCCTTTCACCTCCCTTTAGGAAGGGAAGAGGGCTGTTCCCAAATTATTAATTCCAAGCTTGACTGACTGCACTCCACAAGCTGTCCAGCACAGGAGAGGCTTGTGAAGAGTGCTAGTGCCAGAGACCAGTCCTGGAAAACCCATTCCCTCCTGAGGCAGAGGAAAGGTTGTTCTGGGGCCCCACCCAGCCATGCAGTGCCTGTTGTGGATCCCACCCCTGCTTCTGATTCTGTCAGGTGGGATCATATGTCCTTATCCTGTGACATGCCTTTCTGGTGTGGAGTGGATGTGCTTCCTATCTTAGTGTAGAGGTACAGACTCCCTAATCACTGCTGGGTATGAGGTGGTCTCACCAGAACCACAAAGGCATCTGAGGTATGTTTCAGCCCCAGATGCTAGTCAGGCAGGTTGGGCCAAAAGCAGAAGGCTGATCAGAGAATTTATGAGAGGAAGATAGGCATGAATACCTGTGTACCTTCCACTTCTGGGTCCATTAACCTGTGTTTAGAGTTACTGATGCCGTCCTGATAGTTCCATGAGCTAGTTAGTAGTCGGTGGTGTGGTGTCCAGTGGTTGTAGCCTGAGGACTGGGTAGAGTAGAGGAGGGAAGGTTTGAGTGTGCGTGGGCTTTGGTTAGATATACTAGCAAAGTTGTTGAAAAGGCTACTTTCCCCCAACTGTAGCACCTCTGTCACCCCAGTAGGCCCCAGTGAAACACCTTGCTGCACTCCTGTGCTTCTGGAGAATGAAGTCTTGACCTATTTCCTAATGCCTGGCAGTCCCAACCCCACCTTAGGAAAGCATTGTCTTTTTTTTTTTCTGCCATTTTGAACTGACTCCCCAGAGGTATTTTTGCATGGCTCTTAGTAAGTAGAGAGTTTACAACCACCTAGGTAGGTGTACAACATATTGTACACATATAGGATGTGAACGACATATTGTACACACACATATTTTTATATAAGGTTACAGTGTACAACTAGAAACAGAAGGATAAAGGAAGAAGAGATAGGTGTTTGGATCTTGCTTTATTTGCTGGTGTGGGGTGCTGACAAAGAATGTCTGGTTACTTGTGACATTTAGTTATCTACAAAATGGTCTTGAGGTCACCCCTCCTAGAACTGTGCAAGAGCCCACAGTAAATGCTCAGTAAATATTAGTCATTTTCATTGGCATTCTTAATTTTCAAATATTAGAACCCTGTACCCCTTGAAGCTTTACAACATGTGTATATTTATAATACATGTGTGTTTTTACAATACATATGTGTATTTTAACACTACCCTAAGCTCCCTAGTAGTGGCCATTCTTCAGGACCCCTGTGAAGTTCAAAGTTTATAATAGAAGGTTGGTCTCCCCAGCACCTGGGTAGGCCTGTGGGCTCTGGTTACAAAGGGGAAGATGCTGCCACACTCGTGCGTTCAGTGACTTGAGGAGTATCTGGGTTTATGTGTAAGTGCTCTGAGCACAGTCCTATGCATGCTGTCTTCTGTCAGCGCCAGGGATACCATGGGGGATCCACTGTGCTCAAAGTCTTGCTTTTTGTTATAAGGAAGTCTTCAGTTACTTTTCTCTCTTAACTAACATCTATTTATGGTTACTCTAGACCTGAGAGAAACAAATGAAAATATAGTGAGACTTGATTCAGTTATTTTAGCTAATTAGGTGTTTCTTAATCACCTTACTCCCCTTGGAGAAAAGACATGATATAAATAGGCAGTGGTAGCAGTAGTACCATGTTTAATTGAAATGGGCTTTTTGAAATGTGATTAATTTAGTAACAATAACTTTAAACAAGCATTCAGCACTCTAGATGGCCCAGAGACAGGAAAGAGTGAAGTTCCTGTCACTCTCTAAAAGGGACTTGGTCTCTGAGAAAACTGTTCTCTCCACTGTCGTGTGTGTAAAGTATGACCTCTAAATTCTCTGTCTCTTAAACCTCTGAGACGGGAGGAGACAGAAGGATCTAGCCTGCATTACATACCCGAGGAGGCAGATGCCTGTAGGAACTCTATCCCTCAGGACTGTCCATGGCTGTCCACAGGTTCTGTCCAAAGTTCCTCTCAGCTGCCAGGCTGCTCATCCCTTCACTTGGCCACACCCCTTTGTGCTGTCCGTGCTCTAGAGGATCTTGCGTGCACCTAAGCTCCGAGCTGCATGGACTGTGCTATTGTTAGTTTAGAAAAGTGGATGGTAAGAGGGCTGGCATGACCAAAGACCCAACAAAGGACGGTGTTTGTGAGTGTTCATCTGTAAGGTCAGCAAGTTGTAAGACAGTTCCTGCCGTGTACTGGTTTAATGTGTGAGAATATGCATATAAGTCCCCAGGGTGATCATTTCCAAATGTCACATACCAAGCTCTTCCCTAGCAAGAGACCCAAACGTAAAAGGTTGATCGTAAAATGGAGTAATAAGAGAATTGGTACAATTTATACCTACACGAATTTGCTTTCCTGGTACTCTCCATATGGAAAAATCACAAGAGAAACTTCTTGAGCTGGTAGAAATTATGTAGCTTGGATGGGTTTAGCTTTATAATTCCATGGAGCTCCTTTTTAGCATGTAAGTTCTGTTTTGATGTTCATATTTCAACATTTTTGTTTTCCTTGTGAATATAATATCTTACAGAATTAGAGATAGTACAAAATCAAATCTAAAATTCTTTACATTTTTGGAAATTCTGTTTGAAAATAACACTTTTTAAAAGCACTTACATTTTTAATATTTTGGTTAAAACTAAAGTTTAAAATTCAGGAATTTAAAATGTAGCTAGGAGTTTATAGTGAAATAAATATCTCAGTACATCAATTTCATAACTATTTCTTTGGGAACAGTTAGAGGCCCTGGATCTTCTGAGTCCTCCATTTCTCTCAGGCTGTTTTGTATAGCAGGGTGTGCCAGTGGACCGTGTGCATTCAGTTTTGGATCTCCAAGCTGTACTGTTGGGACATTTGTGGGGGTTGCTGTCTATATCCACATCCTCGCCCAACTGATTTTCTGTGAGATTTCCTTTGGTTTATTCTTTGAGATGTGAATTTTTCTCCAAGTTTCCCTTTGTGTTCTTTCTCCTTCTCCCAGCTTCCTTCTCCCACCTTCCTGCCTAGCAAATGTGTATTACTAAGGACTTCTAGTGGCTAACTCTGGAAGTGCCTCTCAGAAAAATTCACAAAGATAAACACTCGGTCTATCTACTTTCATAAGCTACCACTGCAACTGGCAAGAATCTTGCAAGAATCCTCATTTTTAAATAATTTTGATTGTATGATACTATTCATTTTTATAAAATTTTTACTGAATTCAGTTGATTATTTCAGTATGAAGAGCCTGTACTGTACTGTGTATGATAAGCATTTGATGATGTCTTCTGCTTACAAGAGTCAGTTCAGAAACTGTATTGACGTTATGTAGGTGTATATATTAGAGTGTAAGTAATAAAAATAGTTACTGTGGTCAGAGAGGCGTTTATAATGTGAAATTTCAGTCATATAAAATGGAACAATGCTATTGTTGTACAAGCTGAAGTCTAGAGCATAAGAGACTCAAAAGGTGCCGTGTGCCACGAAAACCTCTCTGGTCCCCGAAACCACCCAGGCGTGTTACAAAAGGTTAGAGCAGATTGGAAAGGTCTGGTCCCCAAAACCACCCATGCATGTTATAAAAGGTTAGAGCAGGTTGGAAAGGTAGAGAAGGTTTGGCTTTCTGGGTTGGGACCAGGGATCACTCACAAATCCCAATACACGGAATATTGACTTATCA
Organism: Grammomys surdaster; assembly: GCF_004785775.1. Taxonomy (NCBI): domain Eukaryota; kingdom Metazoa; phylum Chordata; class Mammalia; order Rodentia; family Muridae; genus Grammomys; species Grammomys surdaster. The sequence goes on along the minus strand of NW_021604617.1, from coordinate 5,120,474 downwards.
CTGGACATCTTCTCTTGCAAGATTGAAGAACAATTGAGTGCATAGTGGAAGCAGGCTTGTGTGATGCCCCCACTTAGCTTTGGTGAATAGGATGGAAATTGGATTAAGATTACATTTCATTAAAGCAAGCAAGAAAAATTATTTAGAAATATTCTCCCTCTATAGTGAATACTGGGATTACAGTTGATTTGAAAATGCAAATTTGTTCCCAATTGATACATTTAAGAACATTTTGCAAATAACCTAAATTTCACATTTTCCTATGTGCAGTTTTGTCTGTAAGTAACACTAGGTGAACCAGAAAACTGTTCCTGGATGAACTGAGTGTTAGATCCCTGCCAGTTCCCTGAGTTCAGTGGGTGTATTAGGAGCTATAGGCAGCCATGTGTGGTACTGTGAGCTGATTGGTCCGAGATTTCAGGTGCCCCTCCCTGCACTACCTCACAGCAGCTCGCAGCACAGGCTGTGCCTTCAGTGCCCACTCCTACTCCGGGGCTTTCTCAGGGTCACGGGGTGTGAATCTGTGGTGCTGCTTTCATCTGAGTGACATTTATTTGATGCACGTGGTTTTAGGTTTTTCAGTATTGTGCCTCTAACCTCTCTTTTCTTATAAAGCCCTGTGTTTTTAATTATGCAGTTTTATATAATGTCATAATTTCCAGGGCTGCATACACAGCATTATTACAGGACTGTTGGTACTGCAGTTATATTCTCCACAATTACCAACATTACTAAATGTCAGTGCAGAGCTTCCAGGATAATGTATTCAACTTCTGTCCAGAGACTCTCACTTCACCATAAGTGAACATTTCATGATGCCCTTGCTCTTTCTTTTCCTTTGGTCACTCCTGTGTTTAGAAGTTGGTATTGCTTTATACTTGTTAATTTGGTGACTCTGGAGCATTACCATGAGGCTCATTTATCTTTTAACTAATATTTTTATTTATTATTTGAGAATTTCAGACAATATACTTTTATTATGTTCACCTCAACTCTTCCCCAGATCCATGCCCAGTCCCTCTCCCTCTTTCCTTCCTTCCTTCTCTCCCTCCCTCCCTCTATCCCTCTGTCTTTCCCTCTTCCCCTCCCCTCTCTCCCTCCTTCCCTCCTTCCTCCCCTCCCCTCCCTCCCTCCCTCCCTCCTTCCTTCCCTCACTCCCTCCCTCCCTCACTCCCTCCCTCCCTCCCTCTCTTTGTTCCTCTCCTATTTTACTCAAGTACTTTTGGGTGTGGGGACAGCACTGGAGAGTAAGTCAACCCACTAGGAGACCTGTAATGAAAACTGGCTCTTGCTTTCGTGAAGCTGTTGCATGCAGTAGCCCCTCAGATAGGGAGTCCTCAGCTTTGTGTTCTGCCCCCTGATGCTGCAATTTTTTCCATCCTGAGTTTGCACACATTCTGTTCATGCTATCAGAACCACTGTGCATTCATATGTTCATCTGCTCCATTGTCCCTGGGAAACACTGCCTACTGATAACCATCCACCCACCCTGGTTCTTACCGTCTTTGACACCTTCTTTCTCAGTGGTTCCTGGAGGCCCATTTATTTTTAAAGTTTCTTCTTCACAAATACAAACAAATCTTAGCTACTGTAGTTGCACAGAATATATAAATTTTCCAAATTTCAGAGCTAAGCTTTGCCTAATTTCTAGCTAGTGATGGAGATCCTCTCAGACTTTCCAATTGCTACCATTGTCTCCTTCCCTGATGATTATCTGTGGTTGTGACAGTGTACTTTGATCACAGCACATCCTCCCTACAGTGATCACACCACATCCTCCCTACAGTGATCA
>NW_021604617.1:4995415-5118672 GCF_004785775.1 Grammomys surdaster | reverse complement strand
CCCTACAGTGATCACAACACATCCTGCTTTTAATGATCAAGAGTGTGTGATGAATTCCAAATTCTACAGTGTAGATTTCCACATTTCATCCAGACTGACACTTTTCTCACAGACCCATAAAGTCTGCTTTCCTCTAACAAGAATTGAGAAAGACGATATTGTTCGTTGTTTAAATCCTACCCTACCTATTCTACCACCAAGAAACCTATATGTGGTAGCACCACAGTGTATTTCTTTTGTTTGAAATGGCTCAAGGAAATTTTTAGGTTCTTCTGAAAGTTTTATTTAGGTTTCCCTCTATAATTTTCTATAATTTCATTGTGAAAATTCTGGAAGTAGAGGTGAAGTGTTATGAAGAAACCTGACAAATTAGTCTGGAAACAGTTTGTTATTTAAATAGTATTTTCATAGTGTTCTTGGAAAGAGTTGATGACCACAACTCTTGCTGACAATGTAGGCTCTTTGAAGATAGCTAGTTCCCTGGCTTCTCAGTGTAGATAGCAAGATTATTGGAGTTTCATTGAAAACATTTCCCACAGCAATTGTCTGTTCATGCCCCATTCCACAACTGCAATTATGTTCAGGTATTACAAACTATGCTATGAGCTAGGTATGGTGACAAACACCTTTAATCTAGCACACAGGAGTCAGGGCCAGACAGATCTCAAAAGTTTAAGGCAAACTGGTCTTTACCATGAGTTCCAAGATAGCAAGGGCTACATAGAGAGACCTATCTCCAGGAAAATAAAAAAAATAAACAAGAGGCTTTGTTGTATGTATGTGTGTGGGGTGGGTGTGCTAGTTTTATTTTCGAAGTGTGTGTATGTGTACACATGTGAATGAGTTATAGGTGCCATGGAAGCCAGAGGTATTGGATTCTCCTGGAGCTAAGTACAGACAGTTGTGATCCTATATTACAGTTGGGCATATTTATTAGATGGATTTCTGAGACTTTCCTACTGCATCAGTATTAGAAATTTAGGAGCTACTAGTAAACAAGTCACTAATAAAAAATCCATTAGCAGTGACTGTATAAAAGTATTTTATACTGAATAAATAAATAATACCTATATGGCTGGTTATTCCACCTGGCAGTGAGTGAGTGTCTGACTGCTGTGCCAAGGCTGTGTTCTCTGCGATGAACAGAGAGAGATTGAGGAAACAAATTCACTTGCACTTTTGTAAATAATGCTTACAAAATGAACCCTTTTCTCTGGCCTTGCATCCTAAGGACATACCAATGTAATATACGCAGAGAAGACAGAACGACTTAAGGTAACTTACTCATTTGGCTCTTGATATTATCCCACACATATCTGCTTTTGTCTCTACTCTGACGTGAGAGTACAGTAGTGCTTTCACAGTGGGTATAAATTATTTCTTTTACAGTATTAAATTAAGTAACTTGCTTATTGCTGTAATATTTTAAAAGTACATTTTCTTGGTGTTATATTAAAACATCATTTGAAGAGATGGTTTGGTCTTGAAGCTCTTCGGCAGTATACTTGCTAGCATGACAAGTTCCGTGATCTCCAGCCTGGAAACTTAAACCTTATAATCTAAGAATAAACCCAACAACGTTGAGCCAGTGTAGTAGCAGACATGATGCTTTCCTTCTGCCTTCTCCTGAGGAGTGGAACAGTTCCCTCTGCTTCTGAATATCATTGAATGGAGTGCCTTTCTATCTTTACATGTGTGGCATTACTCAGAAGATAGTGGTATTGCAGAAGAGTCGGGGGCTTTGTAGGCAAATGGAATGCCAGGCCCACTTATTCGTTTCGGTCCCATCACCCACAGTAGCAGAGGACCTTGAGAAAGTGGCTTACCTCTCAGGTGGCTCTTTGGTGTTCACATCTGTGAGTCTAAGAACCTAGCTTCCCCACATGGATCATGTGAGCGTCCTGTGAGATACAGCACTTAAACTTTGGAGGGGATGGGGATGACTATGCCTTGTTGATTCATCCAGCCAGCATTCATACTATAACTGCAGCTAGCTATAGAGTAGCATACCCAGGTAGGAGTTGCCTTTTACCGGATTACTCTCCTTCTGTGCCTGCAAAATTCTCAGAATCACGTTTTACCTTCAATCATAATGGACAGTAGAATGAAAGGAAGACAGCAGCCAAGCAGTCCCTTAGGAAGGTCCACAATTAACCCTGTCCTTCTGTCTTAAGACATTCTTACTGATACAGCCACAGGGACCTTGAGCCCAGAGGACTTTACTGCAGGTTAGTGAATTCTATGTTCTGGGCAAGGTCCAGGGACTAATATTTAGCAAATATTAATTTAATTGTAAATACCTCCAAACTATAAGAAAATACAGTCCCACAAACCACTGGTTCCACTTCCAGAGGAAATAGTGCAGACATTTACAACAGCTGTGGCTGAGTAAACGTGTAAGGATTGTGTTCTTCCTGCTGGCTTTGCTTACTGTTTACTCTGTGCTTTTTTCTCTTTGGATGCCTCCCTCTGCAGTTCTCCCTTATGTTCTGTGAGTACCTACTGCTGCTTACGTAACAGACAAAATGCTGTTCTCCATCCTGAATATTAACTGTCTTTGTACACACTGCTTAGGAGAAAGGGGGGAGGAGACATGGTCACTACCATTATCAGCTAGGACCCTATAGTATAACCTAAGCCATACACAGCTCTCTATCTACACATTAGTGTGGATGTCCTTACACACCCTATCAAAGGGCTGTGCCTAATAAGGGCTGTATCACACCTGCAGCTCCAACGCCTGGAATAACAATGCAGTGTAGGTGTTCATTCACAGGTCGTCTTTCCCTGCCTCGGTTTCAGAGTCAACAGCATCTCTTCGTTCTGCCTAAGCACTTAGCTTAGATTCTAGTACACAGAGGATCTCAGCCTGCACACACATAATCTAGCATGTAAGTGTGTGTGCACATGCCTGAGCACATCTTGCTCCAGAGCACAGGAGACAGAAGAGCCTTCCAGTCCGTACCTCTGGGATTTCTCTCGAGCCTTTTTCAAGCATTTTACAGCTAAAAGGGGTAGAATGAGTTAACCTTTGATGGTTCTTTTCCCTAGAAAGTGCTTCTGATAGTACCAGTGTGGTTTGCTGGTTCTCTGAGCTTCTCCACAGCAGATTCTCCAAGTAACACTGAAATTAGTAGTTTGCCGACAGCATTGCCAGTGAGCCCACTAAGAGAAGGCACACTCAGTCAGCTAATTTTGAGCTAGCAGGAAGTGCTCTCCCAGGCCTCCTGGGTTAATGGAAACTCAACCATGACATCCACCATTTACAGTTGTCTTCCTCGAGCCAGTTTTTTAATCCTCGGATTATGAGGTGTGATGTCTTTAATAAACTCCTTTTATAATAAGGGAGTTATTCTGGGAGATTTAATTTCATCCTCATAAAAGGATACACAGGGCTAGAACTCATAAATGCAAACACATCTTTTCTGCCTCAAGAGCTTACATATGTGCGTGGTCCTGTGTTGATGCTATGGTTTTCTTCTCCATCCCGCCTGCTCCTGTGTCTCAAAACTGGGTTCATTCCAGTCCTTGTATTTGCCTTTTTCCTGTTTTATTTTGTACCATCATTGGCCAGTTCTTTGATAATGAGCTGTTGCCACCTCCATCCTTGCTTGGAAAAGTGCTTGTTTCTCCGTAACTCATTTACCTAACATCAAGGCTGAACAGAGCTTACTGATGATGGTTTGAACCTTTTCAGTATGCAGATTTGTAATGGCACAGTGACTATATGTCAGCACAGTAAAGTTCTTAACTATTTGTTTTATCACTGCCTGTTCAATATGTTAAGCTATAAAAATAGAATATTTTAATTTACATGAATTACTCAGACCTTGAAGAATGAATGTTAGATATTAAATTCGAAAGTGCAAGCTCATCAGTTGGGCTGTGGTTCGAGGCCCTGCATGAGCAGTAAAGCTATGTTCCCTGTGTCTTAGAGCACAGGAAATTGATCAGTGCTATCTGACTAGCATTAAGACTTCAGTGCACTTGAGACGTGTTGGAGTATATTTTAAATAAATATAACAAGAATATGGTTTTCTCAGATACATACAAATAATTCAATCTACGTTTCTTTAATTACTAAAAATAAAGATGCTGGCAGTTAGTGATCAGTAACACAAAACAAAACAACGTAAAATTTAAAGGAACTGATGTGTTCATGAATAGGGGTCTCGATCAAATTAGTTTTCTCTGCCAGTTAAAATTAAAAGGTAAGAAAAATCTTGAGCTAGACAGGTAGCAGAGAAGAAATGTTGAACACAGCAGACAAAACTGGCAGTTGAAGAAAAGCTCTTGGTGGGGTGAGGAAGCATACACAGAAAATCAGAAAGACTGCTGTAGGCAGAAGGGGACACTTAGGAACCCAGAATACGCTCGCTTCTCCTGAGGTGTCTCTCAACCTCTGAAGGCTCTTTCTCTCCTGACTTTAGATTGGCTAATTTGTAGAAAGACAGTATGGTTGATTGGCCCAGGACTGATGAGTTAAGGTTCAGAACATGTCCTGCTCTGGCCTTGAACTTGATCGACTCCATCATTGGGGGCTCTACTGGCAAGAGAAAAAAAAATACAGAGCCTTTATTTTAAGCTGTAGAGCTTTGTCTCAGGTCAGGAAGGTTTAAGCCAGCCATCTTGGAAATTTACTGTATTACCTAGTCATGCCCCACCTCCCTGTCTGCCCTACCAGAAAATCTGTCTAACCCTTAGTCCTTAGGGTGAGTGCTGACTAAAACCATTGTTAGAGACATTTTGTAGCAGATGGGATATGTTTAATATTGTTTGTGATACATGGTGTCACATGCTGCAAGTGGTCTCACCTCCCTCTCCTCTGCTTCCTTCACTGTGTATATGTGCTGCTGCTGCCGCTGCTGTGGACTGAAACCTCGGCTGTTGTGGATGCTTTCTGAGTGCTTTACCAGTGCATTGCATCTCTAGCTCTTGAATTTTTTTAAAAATAATTTTCATATGAAGATATTTTTGGCTGAAGTGGGTGAAAGTTTCTAAGTGTTAGGGCTGTTTATAAAATGAATTTGAACATTTTGTTAAAATGGTCACCAAAAAGGGGGGCTCAAAACTCGGGTCAAAGCCAGGCATGGTGCTTACTCCTATAATCCCAGCACTTAGAAGGCTGAGGGGAGAATTTTTCCAATTTTTAAGGCCATTTGGGCCACCTAATGAGTTCTAGGCAACGCTGGACTACAGTAGAAGACCATACCGCCCAAAACAGATAAACAAAAACCCAAGAGTCCTTAGATGGGTTGAGCACACTTACTTATTTATAACTTTCCATCCATTATTGTCTCTGGGCAAGTTCAGTGGTTACTAGCCTAACTACACCTGGAATATATGTCTAGTCAGTACCAGTGAAACAGACGAAGATGCATGGTTTTATTGTTTTTATCTACATATAAACCTGAGCCTGGGAGCCAGAACATCCTGTCTGCCTGTTTTAAGATGTGTCTGGTGTGTAGTGGCAGGAAGAAGCCTGGCTGTTAGTGTGATCTCATGTCTGGGTGTTCCTTTTTCAGATGATACAGTCCCTCAAGGCACTGATCGAAAATGCCGATGCTGTCTATGAAAAGATCGTACACTGCCAGAAGGCAGGTGAGTGAAAGTTTCTTAAAAAAAAAATAATAATACCATCATGTCTTCCTTCTAATACTCTGTCAAGAAGAAAAATATGACAATTATTTGTCCATGGCTAAAGAAAGCACTAACTCAGTGGTTCTCAACTCCACTTAATGGATTTGCCTGGATACATCAACATTGGTCTGAAGCATTGGCTAGGAGATTCATAACTATTAAAAATCTGAAGATGATCTGAGCATGGTGGTTTATGTTTGTAATCCCAGCATTTGGGGTTCTGGGGTAGGATAGTGAGTTTAAGGCCAATCTGAGCTGCAGAGTGAGGCCTAGTCTCCAAAACACAGTCTCCAGGCATTTCTAACATGAGGCTGTGACTGTGACCCTGCATTAATCTCTCCCTCAGTTCTGTTGGCTGCAGACATCCTGCCACTCACTGTGGTCTCCATTGTGAGAGGGACTGGAGCAAAGGATAAATGTCTTATCAAGGAAGCCAGCTCCTTTACGGCTGCTTAGTGTGTGTGCATTTTCAGATGGGGGTCAGGGGGTGGGCAACATCAAAACTTAGCTATGTATTCATTCCGCTTTCGCTCCATGTAAAGTTTTAAAAATCAGAAGTTTCAGCCCTCATAAATCAGGGACCATCTATAGAGATTTGTAGCTATAATGATTTTTAAACTTTCCAATCTCAACTATCAGATTGGTTCTAACATGAATATTTCAAGTTTTAAATAAGGCTGACTTTGCTTCTGAGATTTCTTTAAAATAAAGAGATTGATTTTTTTTTTTTAACAATTGCTGTGCTTTTTGTTTATTTGATTTTGTTTTTTGAGACAGAGTTTCTCTGTATCTCTGGCTATCCTGGAACTCACTCTGTAGACCAGGTTGGCCTCGAACCCAGAAATCCGCCTGCCTCTGCCTCCCAAGTGCTGGGATTACAAGCGTGCGCCACTATGACTGGCTTAATTGCTCTGCTTTTTAAAAAGTCACTTTTTCCATAAATGAATTAAAGTAGATTGAAAATAAAGGCATGTGTGAAACTTTTTGGTATTCACTGGATGAATTTGAATATTCATATGTGTAACTAATCAACAAACTCCCAAATCCTCATCTTGGGTTTTTTTCTCCTCCTCCTCCTCCTCCTCTTCTTCCTCCTCCTCCTTCTTCTTTTTCTTCAGTAAAGTACTGTTAGCAAAATGTTGTTTTTATTTCTAGTCTTTCCCAAACTAGTTCTCCCTACGGTATCCATCCAAATACCATTTTGGCATATCATTATCCTACAGGGAATCATACATTAGATTACCAGGGTGTCTGGATGCAAATCTGATCTCCACACTATACAACCAGGCCGTCACCCAAGTCTCCTGCCATTTTGCCAATATTATAGAAGATTCATCCTACTCCGTCTGCTCCTACGCTTAATAAATATGTTTTGGACTTCTACATGCGTAAGGCTCTTGGTAGCTCTTGCATTCCAAAGTGTAAAAAATAAGTGAGCCTGGAATCTTCAGATCCTGCAGAATATCGAAAGTGTTCATGGTCAACATGAGTTGAAGTGATGCAGAGCCATTGGTGTCTTGAGCCTGAAGGCTAAACAGCTGTGTGCAGAGAATTGTAAAAGGCAGAATCGAGTGGGGCCACTGGCAGTCTTGAGGAGCTTGGGAGAGCTGGAGGAAGGAGCACCAGTGCCCGGTGCCCACAGGCTGGCCTTCCCCTTGCTTTCCCTGCATATCAACCCCACCACAGTTCACAAGCTCTCCCTTCAGTTAAATTCTCCGTGCTCCTCTGCCAGCTCCTAGTACTTTTGAAATTGCTCAGCCTGTCTGCAGACCTTTCATGATTCCCGGGCTCATGTTACCAAAGCATTCTCTTTGGCCCTTCAGTTCACTTCTTCTCTCCAGTTGTTAGAACTTCAGCTATTGTGCATTTTATTAATGCGTTCCATCTCCTGAACAGGATAACGTCCTACAGCACCAAGAATGTATATTGTTACGCTCTGTATCTTACCCAAGACATCTGTTCTAGCATTCTGTGCAGGGTGGTGGCTTGAATGTTAACGAGCAAAATGCGATTTGACTTTTATTAAGTATTCTGTTAAAGCACATGTATAAGTATTTTTGGATTTTGTTGAATTTTAAATGGGAACTGTTTATTAATTCAACTATTTGATTATGTCAGTTTTGCAAATTCCCTGGTTGACGAAATTTGATGATTTCTTCTATAATGGGTTTTCGTTTTTCAGCTTGATTTTGGTAACGAAACACTTGCTGTACTAAGCAGAGTGTCGTACAGCAGGGATTACTCTGGTAATGAGTGGAGAATGACTGCCCTGTTAGGCTCCAGGTGCCCTAGGCCTAACCATACTATAGGACGAGCCAAGATTACCTTTTGGTTACCATTGCTACGTATGCAGAAATACTTAGAGCCCTGGTCTTCCATTTCTCGTGTTTACAGTTACTGTAATGATACACAGTCAGTCATATGAAGAATTGCTAATTTGTATTGAGTTCAAAAGACATCTGTATAAGATTTTACTTTAGAAGTAATTCTTAATGTGTTCACAGAACTTTAGTCTTGGAAAGGAAGGTATAGGTTACCAAGATAAAAAAGAATTGAGAAGTATTTCTAGCTTTTAAACGCAAACTTATACTCATATTAGATAACATTTTGTTTAAACGATCCAGTGGAAATAGGAATCCTGGCCAGTGGAACACCAGTCGCATTTTAAAAAGTGCTTGTTGGCTTGGCTCCCTGAGCTTTCGTAGATTCCGAGGGAAAGAAGCCTTATCTTTGGTGTTAAGTAGACAGGGAGCTGGGCAGGCAAGGTCTTCTCTCCAGTGAAGACCTCCAGCCATGATGGGCTGGCGATTGTAGGCACCCCAGGGAGACAGAGCCTAGCAGGGCAAGGGAACAGCAGGACAGGGGAACAGGGCCTTGGGCACAGCAGAGATGGGGGGTAAGGCTTCTGCAGTTTAGTTTTCAGAAGAAGCTGGTGGCAGAGAGAATTTTGGTGTGGAAGGTAAGGAAAATTTTAATAAGAAAACTCTGTTCGTAGGAATATGTAGCACTCATTGAAGTGTAAGATGTTAAAAGACACACACACAACACACAATTAAAAAAAAAAGACAAGCAGAGTTAGGAAATGGAAAATGTCATGTGAGGAAGGATAGAGTACTTGGTCTGAGGAAGAGGGCTGTCTTTTCTGAGACAGCAGAACAATGTGGTTTTAGAGAAAAGCTAAGACCCAGAGGAGAGTATTGCACAGGGAAGCCTTGGCTCCTAGCAACATCAGGTGACAGGTGGAAACAGGAGCTTGGGACAGGGCTGGGTGCCACCTAAAGCTACAGACTGGGTCATACAAGGTGGTGCAGGAGGAAGTGTCTGAACACCATATGAGTAAGACCAAGATATAATAAATGACAGGGCTATTCAGGAATGAGTGTGTATATGTTAATAGACCCTTTCTCAAGTGAATAAAGTGGTCAGGAATACAGGAACTGAGCAGGAATCTGCAGAGGAAGAAGTATCATAAAAAGTATTTTTAAAACATTTATAAACACTGATAAAATATGCCAAATTCTTCTAGAAAAAAAAATCTCCCCCTGTCATCTGTATTTCTTTTTCCGTGGCCAGAGCCGTAGACTTGCTTTGACTGGCGGTGTCTTGTTTTGCTTTTTCTCATCACTGAATTGATTTGCTTCATGAAGGTCAGAAAAAATGAACTAGAAGGAAACACATGTTTTTAGCAGGTGGTTTTAAGTGGGAAATTGTCTCTGGAGAAGACAAAATCAATTATGTACTTTCTGATAAGAATTAACACCTTTGTTTAATTTCCACCCCCTCTTGAAACCTCATTAAAACGACCACAGGGGATTTTATTTTTTTCCAAATCCATAAAGACAAAGAGAACAGGAACAGCAAAATTTGAGAAACTGGAAACAGCTGAACAAGTGGCAGTGGTCAAATAAGTGATAATTGCTTATCTGCAGCCTCAGGAGAACTGCTGGAAGCTGCATGGCCACCTAGGTGGGGAGGGGAGGTTGGGGGTGAGAGGATGGGAGAGGCAATCTCATTCACACTGCGGACCACCTGCTTGGAGGAGGAGTGCCCTGCTGTCAGGAAGCCAGTAAGGTGGGGAGAAGAGAGAACTATCTGAAAGCCAGATTGGGAAGCAGTCAGAACTGTGTCCTGACAATGACAAAGTTAAGAACAGCAGTCTCATCCTTCAGACAGAATTCAGAGGTAAAGCTCACAAACTTCCCAACAGCACAACAATCTAATCATGTTACTTAGAGATATGAACAGAAGTACTAAAAAGGGAAAACCAAAATCAGCTAAAGGAGCTGCAGAGGACGGAAACTGGTAAGGATTTGCCTCCCAAACTGTTATGATCAAATTAATATAAAATCTGAAGGGAAAAAAAAAAGAAATCAGAAGGTAGAACTGAGGCATTCCTGGAGTTGTGACCAGCACCCATGAGTCATAGGAACACACGGTCTACAGAAGCCTTGGCTGAGCAGAGGCCTGAGGCTAGACAAGGCCTGGCCCCTTGTCTCCAGGATTCTCTCAGAATGAGTGTCTCAGGAGTCCTGACTCTTTCAGGATGACTGGGAACACTCAGAAATAAACCCAGCCAACCCAGCTGCCCTGCGTAGAAGCTCCAGGAGGCTCACACACATGCTCTGGCCGCAGCATTTCTAAGTGAAGGAGTCTTAAGTCCTACAGAGAGTGAAGGTTTGATTCTCCTTCCTCTTATCTGACCAGTGCAACTTTTCTGTGAGTCCTATATAATAACTCTGCTATCTTAACTATGTGTTTCAGATTTTTATTTTAAAGTTCTGTGCTTGAGGTGCAGCTGTAGTAAGACTATGATTTAATAGTTTCCCCAGAAGCTTCAAGCTTGGAGACCCCATTACCTGTACATCGATGTCCCATGTGCCGTGTGTTTGTGTCCTTTCCCCTTCTGTGAATGTTAATAATTGTATTTTATCTCCTTTTGTTCAACTCTCATTTCCTGCTAATTCACACTAATTTTCCACCTTACATTTGTATACTGCTTGGTTCTTCTGCTTGCTGCTTGTAGTCAGCTGAGCGGTTGGCATCTACCCTGTGACCAGACTAGGTAGATCTGTCTCACCTAAAGCAGATGAAGACCCAGCACTCCGCTGTGTGGAGAGGTTGAGCAGTGTCAGGCAGACCTGCCTGCTCTGGGTTCAAGTCTGAAGCCTTTGTCTTCACTTCTGAGCAAGCTCCTCAGAGCCTACCATATTCCTGGGAGCTGCAGTCACCAGATGAGGAACTTGTCACCATCATCACATGGCTGTGTCACATCTTTGTTTAGCCCAGAACAGAGAACTGCAAGTCACCAGGAAGGCTCCTGCTGACAGCAGTTTACTAGTGTTCTCTCTGGATAGATTTGCAGGAGGAAACACAGGAGGCTTATGACTTGCTTTCTGGTGTCTGGGTGCCTCTCAGCTCTGTCTTACAGACGTAAAGCCTGCCCTCTGTTTAGTGTCCTTGGTCCGTGAGTTTAGTCTCTTTAGCCCTTCTCTGCCTCACTTACTTCTTGGTAGCATACCGTTCCCTGAGGTACAATGACCGGTATTTTAGGATGACTTGAGTTCAGCAGCTTAAAGAGACTAGCAGACTGGAGAATCATTTCCTATAATGCTCCAGGATGTGTAAATTACAGAATAGCTGCATGAATTTTGAGAGAAGGGGAATTGTTTCTTAACTCTTTACCTAACTTTGAAGGTGAGGCATAGTCCTTTGAAGACAAGGTCTTAGGAAGCTAAGTCAAACACCACCTAGACCTCTCTGGGAAACCCAGTATGTATCTTCATCCCTGAAATTAGGTAAATAACCATCCATGGTCTCAAGGTAGCCTTTCTCTTATACAGTCACAGACCCTCTCCAAGACATGTACCAAATGACTAGCAATCGTCAGTGAAAGCTTCGGAGGTCAAGAGGTAGCAAGGCCAGCAGTGTCCTTGCTCTGTTCCCAATACCACTCTCTCACTTCTTCATAAGGAAGTATAAGGGAAAGGATCTAAAGGTGGCGCCTCTTCACAGCACAGTTCACGGGCAGCTGATCTAGAAGCGGGTTTCCTGGCACATCCACTTTACTCATCCCTGACATCACCCTTTACACTGGTGGTGTTTCAGAGGATGGTCAGAACCTCCTGAAGATGAGGTCCCTCTAAAATACTACCTATACTGCTCAGCAGGCGAACTGTTACAGCACACTACAGGCTGAGAAGTTGTCTTTCTGGGAAAAGTAGAGCAGACCTTCTGGTGCACTCTTGGCCCTATGTCTGTGCCCTGTGCCCTGTGCACTCCACAGGGACAGAGTGACAGCTCAGAAGTAGACAAGGACTGGCTGGGTGACTGAGTAATAGGCAGGTTATTCTTCCAAGTCACTGACTCCTTTTTTTTTTTTTTTTTGTATATAACTTTCACTGGTGACATTTTTTTCCTGTTCTACAAATCAAAGGGGAGGGAAGCTTCAGGGGGCTTCCTTTTCTGGTGTACCTGCTCTGTGGTCAGATTCCAAAGTGTTCTTTTTTGGCTATGTCTTCCTCCGCTTGTCCTTGGTAATCATAGTCTCTGAGAACATTCTTTTAGTCTAAATAGCAACTTGATTGTTTCCACAGAGATTGAAGCTGGGGTCAGCTATAGTCCTCCTTGACTCTCATCTCTGCTGTTCGGATAAAAGACTGTGGTTGCTATGGCTGTTATAACCACCTGCTACAGCTAAGGATCATAATTAAGAACACAGACAAATCACTTTTCTCACACAAAAACTAGACTATTTTTAAAATTCACACATAGGTATCATTAGATCTAAGACAAATTAGCATAGATGATTTCTGTATGTTTTCCAGCTCTCCAGTGCCAATCTTTAAGATGAAATCCTTATAATAGAATGTAATAAATACAATAATATAAAGTATTTTATATTTTATAGAATATATAATATAAAATATATATTATATTATATATATATATAAAATAAAATATAAAACTATATAAAATATCTAAGGAATTGTAACTACTGAAGGAATAGGACCCTTTTGGGATTCATCATAAAGGTGTGCTATCAATATATTTGACCATGTTATTCTGACTAAAAGGAAATATTTGGTTAGGACACAGAAGAAATTGGATTTGAAAACTCAGGTTGGTCCAGTGATGGAACTTTAAGTCAAGGCTAAAGCACGTGGGTTGGTTTTAGGACAACACCCCGGTGTCTAATCCAGGAATCACACTAATCACACTTCCCGAGTACTCTGTCGTCAGAGCTCAGCAGTTCACCCTCTGTGCTCCAGGCTTGCCATCAGAAAGCCCTGTTTCAGTTTCTGTCAGTGTCTTGAACACTGGAGGGGATGCATAGGCAGTGGGGACCACTAAATAGTTAGAAACCCACCCAGGATCAAGTAGTTGATCCATCCCTTTCCTGGTATTCCGTTCTCAGCAATGGAATGTGTGTGCGTGAGGTGCCAGCCTAAGCAGGCCTTCGGTGTGAAACTCCACTTCATGTGTGCTACACACTCGGCTCACAGTAGAAGGGCCACGTGGAAAGAGCTCTTTGATGTCACAGGAGCTTAGCAAAGCTGGGGAGGGAGGTCAGACCTGCGTAGAACAGGCTGTCATCCAAACGGAGGAGCTGCTCTCCAAGGGGAATCCTCTTAGGAAGAAAGGGCTGGGAAAATGCAGGAGCTCCCAGGATGAGGTCGAGTCAGTGATTCAGATGTTCACGCTTTTGATGGTTTGTTTTGTGTACATGACACAGTCCAAAATCCTTTGGGGAATGAGCCTCAGGGAGACACTGTCCACGTCAGGGTGGCCTGTGAATATATTTCTTAGGAATTGTCTTTATTCCACGTTAGTTTATGTGAGATCACCCATTGTGGATGGCACCATTGCCTGGATATGAGTCCTGAATTGTGTTAGAGTAAAGAAAGAAAGCCAGGTGAGTACTAGGCACACATGTATTGCTTTCTCTGCTTGCAACTGGAGATGTGATGGTAGGCCACTTTGGGCTCCTGCCACTGGGACTCCCTCGTGGCGATGGCCTGCTTCCTGGAACTGTGAGCCACACAAATCCCTTCTGCCCTATGCCATGTCAGCATATTTTATCACAGCGACGGAAGGAAGCCAGGGAGACTGAGAGCTCAGCAGCACCCTCCCACTGATCCCCGCCCTTCTCCGCTCTCTTCTCTTTAGCAGCCATTACCTTCACATACTTTATAATTGCTCACATTCATAGCCGGGGTCTATGTCCTCAGGCTTGGACGCCTGTTTATTCATAGCACACTCCAGACTCGAGAACTGCCTGGAAGAGCTTGCACAGAACAGTAAAAGCCTTTGCCATCACATGTAGATGAGGCTGGGATACAGGCACAGGGCTTTCCACTGAGCTCTTAGGTTAGCGAACGGGGTGATTAGACACATTGAACAGTTTCTGTGTGGCCCAAACTAACAATCTGAAGGTTAGGCTGATGCTGTTTACTAGTAAATTACTTACGGGTTGTAGGATAAAAAGAGAGAATGGGAATGAGTTGAGATTTGCTCCAGCCTTGACAGATGGAGCTGCTATTCACCATTGTAGCGAACCCGGGCAGTCTGAGTTTGACAGGAAAGATCAGGGTTTGTTTGGGGTGAAGTTCAATGTGACTTGCCTGACTGGCTTCCCAGTGTAGAGTTGAAAGATAGGCCTAGGCTAAAGGTAATAAGTTTGGGGACCACAAATATAAAATGGGATATGCCTGTGGGATGACACTGGACTGACCCTCCAGCACTTCTGTGTCAGGAGATGTAGGATAAATGCAACAGCCTGTGTGGCCAGGTGAGCGTGCTGGCCTACAGAAGGGATGAGGTATGCCAGCCTGTGTGGCCAGGTGAGCATGCTGGCCTACATAGATATGCCAAAGGGATGCTGGCTGCCCTCCCTCAGATCCAAGCTAGTCAGGAGACCTCAGCATCCTTTACATGCGGCTTGTGGAAGGACACCAGGGAAAATGGTAACTATCTCAGAGCTGGCATGCGTAAGTTGGGTTCAAACTTAGGAAAGCCATATGAAAAATTTCAGATTTGTAAATTACATGTATTTTGAGTCAGCAGTTCTATTTTTTAGGATCTTTGTGCAAATATGATTGCATTCTTGGCAGAGTTTTCTTTGTAATGTTGAGAACAATCTAAATATTCAACAAGAAGGCTCTGCTAAGGTACGTATAATGAATATTAGGTATCCCTGTATGTATGTGTGTGCATATATATGTATGTGTTCACATACTATATGTAAAAATATGCACATACTAATTTTATTAAAAATATATTATTTGCAGTATTTGTTTTAAAAGACAGGGCTAGAAGCACAGAGCCTATGGCTGTAGTATCTCCTCTCGGGAAGGTTCCTGAGAGGTAACAGCTCAGCGGGAGAGGGGCATGAAAACTGATAGGTGGAGAGAGGAAGAAAGGCACTTCCTGTGCATTGGTTTGTAGGCTTACACGTTTTAGCTTGATGCGTCATACTGTCTATCTAGAAGTAAATAAAATGGAAGAGAACTGCAGACAGGGAGTGGTGGTGTGCGCTCTATGTGGTGTGGTTATTTACATCAATAAATATATATTTTTAGGGGTTTAGAGCAGACCAAGGGTTTTGCTAATGCTAGTATTCTACCCTCTCACCAGTGAAGGGGAAAGAGCAAGCAAGCCTTATGTCAATAACTGGTAAGGTGGCCACTCCGTCCCTGTGACAGGACTGGAGGGGTGTCGTGCTGAACTTAGTTCTTCTGTTACCCAAACGAGCCGTATGCCTGTGCATGACAGTTAAATTCCAAAAAGCATCAAGTTATGCAACCTCACTCACCTAGATTTACCCAGATGGAAAATGCTGGCAGAGGGAGAGAGACTCATATAATTCATTCACAAATTGTACTGCTGTGGATTTGGCATCACACGGATCTTGCCATCCATCTGCTTCCAGGACTATATTTAAGAGACCTGGTTTATCTATTCTGTCTCATGTGGAATAGGATTTAACAGTTCAAAATCCATCTTAAAATAATTTGGCTTTTGTTAATGCCAAGATTGTTTTTGGGAAGATGTCCAAGAAAAGGAGACTATGGCCCTGAGCTATTTGGGAAGTAACTAGGCATTTCCACACCTCCACAGGATGAAGACGAAATACCCCTGTGCTCACACATACACACCAGACGTCACCCCGGGCTGGGCAGAGTACTTAATTAAGGCTATGTATCTAAGTGTACTGTGTGGAAATTAAAGAATCTGATCAGAGGGTTGCAGTTTCATTTCAGGGCCGTGCACTGTCCACAGCATTTTTAATGTGGTTTATGAGTTGCCCTCTACTTATGTGCTAAGTGTCCCTGTCATGTAGATTCCATCTTCTAGGTAACAGCCCCCTATACTGAATTTGGGGAAACGGAAGTAAGTTAAAGTTAGACAATCTAGTTAAGTTTTGAGACCATTTATAAGTCATACTCTTTGATTTCACTTTCCATCTTTTGAAACATACAGATACTCTTGTGTTGATTTTGTTTGATGAGAGAATTATTTTAGAACAGACAGCAAAGTAAAATTTCAACTAAGAACTAATTATTAGTATAGCTACAACATTTTCAATCAGGAGTTAATTGAACCACAGATAGAGAACACACGGACGCAAAAACCTACTATACTTAAGTTGGTAACTTCAAAATGACTTTTAAATAGTTTAAAAGGTAAAATAATCTTTAAGTACATTGTTTGAAGACCAGTGTACCTCATGAATGTTTAAGTCTGGCATGTGTTATATGCTGTATTTAATCTCCTATATTTGGAATTTATAGAAGAAACCAGAATTAACTGTAACCTCTGGCTTTATATGGGTGGCAGTATGCTGAAGAAGTCTGGTCTCTTTACCACTGCCTGCCTACTTGCTTATTTGTGTGTGTGTGTGTGTGTGTGTGTGTGTGTGTGTATGTGTATGTCTCTGTGTCTCTGTCTTTGTCTCTCTCTCTCTCTCTCTCTCTCTCTGTGTGTGTGTGTGTGTGTGTGTGTGTGTGTGTGTGTGTGTTTGTATAGAGGACAGAGGACCACTTCAGGTATTGTTCTTCAGGTACCATTCACTTGACAGGGACTCTCAGTACCTAGGCTCACCAGATTGTCCAGCTGAGGATTCTTCGTGCTCCCAGCCCCTCTGTCCGTGGTGTTGGGATTGTCAGCAAGTGCTATCTCAGCTGACTTTTCTACATGGATTGTGGGAATAAGCTGTAGTCCTTGTGCTTGTACGACAGTGCTGTGCTGGCTGCAGTATCTACCCTGCCTCTGCTACCTCTGACTGGCGTTCCACGGTGCTCTTTTCCCTGTAAAGAAAACATGACAAATTGTGCTTTTCAGTCTTTTATGTCATTTAGTTGAAACCAAACTAGTGTTTGGGGCACAGACCAACGGAAAAGCATAATTATTTTATTAAGAATTAACTCCAAAATAATGTGACAAGTTATATGTGCCTCTGAAATGTACAAAATTATGACAAATGTGTTCTGGAAGAGCATTTAAAAGTAAAAAGGTACAAGGAGCCATGTCCCTGTCCACTATTATATTTGCCCTGGTTTCTATTCTAAGCCGCAGGCTGCTTCTCACTGTGCACACAGCAGCGGCCGCCTGTCCTCCAGTCTCTCTGAGGTGCCACTGCTCCTTAGGCTCTCACACGTGCTTTAGAGCGTCTCAGTACTGAGTCTGCAGATGACTAGCACAGAGAAATTTTCTCAGGTTAAACAAAATTCCTGTTTTTAAACTATCCTTGTTTTCTTATCTATAATCTTGTGAAAAATACTTAAGCCTTGAAGCTGGAAGGCCCTCTGTTTCAGTTCCTGATGCTGAAGATGAGGAGTCACACCTTACACAGGCCTCTTAATGGGCCTCTTTTCTCACTGGTGACTGCTGTGAGGTGTCACTGGTGGAGTGTCATCGGTATTTCTGGGCTTCTTCCTACCCTGGCAGAAGCTACTTTGGGCAGTCCCTATCTTCCTATCCTTTTAAGATCTGTAGGTACTCCACTAAACAAGCCTTATGAAAAGTGTGTGTGGATACTACCTCAGTGTGTGAGCTGAGGGACTGCCATTCAAACACTCGTAATCCAGAGCCACAGGGAAAGATACAGTTGTAACTACTGAGCATGAGTGCAGAGGGTGCCTGCATGCCAGAGAGTAAGAGTTACCTCTCACCCGCTGACCGGAAGGAGAGTGAGGCAAACTGAGAGACCCTGGCCCAACCTGCCAGCAGCCATCACTGAGCTGTGCTGTTGGCTCCCTACTTGTGTCCCAGGCTCTAGATGACCTGTGGTCTCCTGATGAGAACACTCAGCACAAGGCCTTATCTCATTCATGTGGGAGGGGTTGACCGTTATCCTGTATATGATTACTTAAACAAAACGACAGAGTCAGCTTCTTAGGTTTTCAGAAATGTAAATTTGTCTGATTTATCATTTTTTAGTTTATTTTATTAGATTAAAATAATTTTTAAAAACCTTTTTTGCAATTTATCTTGTAAAGTTTTATATAGTGCCACATGGCTGTCTTCTCTTCCATATGTCATGTTTTCTAGTACAAAAATCCTACCTTGGTATTACACATACATATTTTGGCTCTGATTTCAAACAAAGCTATTGTTATATATTTTTGTGTCACTGTTTTGCTATTGTTACCATCTTGGCTATATGATACCTAAAAACTTTGCCATTGTATTCCCTAAGAAAATTATGAGTAGTTATGCTGATTGCTTAAGCACAAGTTTCACTCTCAGTTTGCTGCTTATGTACCTAGAGAACTGTGGCCATTCATGCAATGTAATCGGCATGTTTAAATAATGAGTTTTGCTACAATGTAGCATTACATGTAATCAAGTTTCTTACCAGTGGTATGTCATCAATAAGTGTTATTTGCTAACCATATAATGTTTTAACTTCAACAATCAAGAATTACTCTTATTATCCAAAATGGTGAGATTCGCCTGATTTTAATATTATATACTAATATACTAATTGACAGAAACAAGAAAGTTTAAAAACCCACCCGGCAAAAAGCTTCTCTTTTCTTCTTTAAGTAAATGTTCCTCATTTGGTTTTATGTTAGAATCTTTTAAATAAGTGAGAACATGGAGAACACTGTCCAAGACCACTTAAAAATCATGTCCATGTGAAGTAGGCAGTGACTAGAAAGAGAACAGTAGACCCTTACCTGCCCTCCTCACTTCCTGTCCCCTCCCCTTGAAGGGCAGACAACATTGGGAGTCTTGTCATTTCTAGAGCTCCAGGAGTTGTCCCTGAGCCCTGCTCTGCACACATCTCTCTAGTGTGACTTACCTCCTCACTCTCCTAGCCCAGCTGTCCTCTAAGAAATCCCTAGCCCTGCCCTCTTACTTGAAGCCCCTCACAGTACTTGCTAAAAATGCCTGTGACTGGACTGTCCCAACATCTTAAACCATGGTCTCCTAGAGGGAGAAAGTCTGCATTTTAGGTGCACTGTGGGGGCTGAGGTTTGTAACTTTTCATGAGGCCCCACTCTCAGAGCTCCATGCTCTGTAGAGTATCTGAGTGGCTGCAGCTCCCTCCCCACACCTGTCCAGCAGCCACAGACTCACCCCCTCCCCTGGCCCACCTCTTCCTTCCTATGCCTGTCTCTCTCCTACAGTTAAACAATGGGGGGTTTTTTAAACATCTGGGGCAGGCTGGATGACTTGGTCTTAACATTTGCTTTTCTGATTTTTACCAGCCACTGTAGAGCTCACTCTGTCTTTTAAACAGAATTATGTTTTATGAAAGGTGAAGGAACCCTGTTTTTAAGTTTCTTCATAAGATAGAACTTTTTTTAGGGAGGTATTTCTTTATGATAAATACTTGGAAATAGGAAGAAGGTTACTTAATACCTCACCCAAACAAGTCCTTTACGTCTACCTGAAGGCTCCCTATGACTTGCTAGAGTAATTCCTGGCATTACCGAGGGGTGTGGTGTATGTATATGTGGGCAGGTACAGATATGAGTGTGCGTCTATATGGAGGCCAGAGGTCGACCCCAAGTCTCTCCGCTGCTATTCACTTGTTTTTTGAGATAGTGTCACTTACTGGCCTGGAGCTCATCCAGTAGACAAGTCTGTCTGGCCAGCTAGTCCCAGGGATTTTCCTGCCTCTGCTCCCCAGCCTGAGGGTTACAAGTCTATCACAGCACAGTTGGCACTTGTGCATGAGTTCTTGGGAGCAAACATGGGTCTTTACACTTGCACAGCAAACCATTTTCCCACGGAGCTGCCAGCCCTGCTGTTTTCTTCTGTGTCTTGTTCTCCTTGCGTCTGCTGAAGAGACAGTAGTAGAGGATGCAGCTCATTGTCTGAGCCGTTCACCAGCACCAGAGAGGAGCAGGTTCAGTTAATCCCACTGGGATGCTCACGGGTGCCTTGTTAGCAGAGTGAATAGTGTTTTCCAGGGTAGTTGCATATAGGAACTTACAGCAGTTTTGGCAGCAGGCATAATGCCTGCATAAACCAGACAAGATTTCAGAATGGAGTGAGGACGGTGGGTACAAAATGCCACCGCTAGTTGAAAAGCTACTGGCATTTGATAGCTGCAGCAGAAAGGGAGTCGGTTTTGTTTAATGATGTGACTCCCGATAGGGTAAATACACTCCAGGATGGGTTCCAAGTCAAGAAGTAGATGGCCAGTATAAACTAAATGCAGTGGTATGCAAGGGGAGGGTGGCTCTGGAAGGAGTTAGGTGGTGAATATGATCAAGATACAGATATAATACACTTATGCACACGTGAGTTCTCTCTGTGTATGTCTCTCTATCTCTCTCTTTGAATCTCTGTCTCTCTCTGTTTCTCTGTCTCTCTGTCTCTCTGTCTCTCTCTCTCCCCCCCCCCCCCCTCTCTCTCTCTCTCTCTCTCTCTCTCATACACACACACACACACACACACACACACTATCCTTGGAGAAAATAACTAGCCCTGGGAAGTCTGGGATGAAGAATATACGTGGAAATTAGAGTGTCTTTTTCTAGAAAGCATGGGAGGTGGTGTCAAAAGCCAATTGATTGCATAAGAATTGTGTGGGTCTCGTTTTGAAGGGGCCTCGTTGCCCAGGGATGGAGTGGCTGATTATAGGGGAATAACCAAAAAACAACCTATGAGTTTTAGTGACTCCAAATAAAAGAAAGACTCTTGCATTATTGCTGTGAGGACCCATCTACAGAAATTGTTTTTGAAAACTATTTAGGAATATTCATTTGATTAAGTCATCCGTGTAAAGAGTCACAGTGTAAGTAGACGTTGGCGGCACTTGTCCCCTTCCCAGCAGATAGGTCTGATGTTTCCCTGAAGCAAGTGTACATCTTTGCACTGTCTTCCTCCTGTGCCAGCACTGGTCCTCAGTAGAGATGAAACTTGCCTCTGACACCCCAGATCCCTGAGCCAGCCTTAGTTCCTTAGTCTAAAGTAAGAGCAGGTTGAAGTAACCACTTGTATACCTGTGAGGAGCACTGAAGACCTGTGAGGAGCACTGCAGACCTGTGAGGAGCGCTCGTCCGCTGGCCTCAGAGACACCCCCCCACACACTGTGGATAAGTTGAGTCATCTGTGTTTCCTCTCATCACGTTCTTAAATAGACACACTTATGAAATTCCAGTGCAGCTTGGAATTGTTATAGATATATCTAGAAAATACGCATTGCCAGTTTATTACCACCTATAGCACAGGGAAGCAATAACCTTCATCTGTTTTTATTTCTCTCAGCCATGGAATTTCATGAACACTTGCACAGCATAGGCACCAAGGAGGGACTGAAGGAGCGGAAACTACAGAAGGCAGTGGAGAGCTTTACCTGGAATATTACAATCTTAAAGGTACCGTATCACTTGCTTTCCTGTTGCTATGATAAAGTACCTTGACCAACTTAGCTTAGAGAATTTATGTTGCTTAGCATTTCAGAGGGGTGAGTCCATTACGACAAGGATGCAGGGTAGCAAGGAAAATGGTGGCCAGAACAGGAGGCTGAGCACTCATGTATCTAACCACAAATTTGAAACAAAGGAAGCAATATAGAAGTAGAACAAAGCTGTAAAGTTTCAAAACCCACCCTAGTGACATACTTTTTTCCAGTAAGGCCACACCTTCTAAAGTTCTTCAAACAGTGCCACCAGTGGGAACCAAGTGTCCAAATGTCAGAGCCTGTTAAGGTTCTCATTTAAACCCTCACATTGCAATCCTTGGTCTCCATAGGCTCGTTCCCATATCATAATGCAAAATTAGTTTAGTTCTGTTCCAAAAGTTCCCATAGTCTTTTGTCATCACACTCTCAACATCATTTGAAAGTCCAGTCTTCTGAAATTCAAAGACAATTTCTAACCATAAACCCTGTAAAATGAAAATAAAATTATGTACATCCAACATGTCATGGCAGAGAATATACGTTACCGTTTCAAAGGGAAGAGTGGGGACCTGAGGAGGAAGTACTGAGAAAGTCTGAATCCCGGCAGGTGAAATGCCAAATCCTGAAGCTCCATGTCCAGTTTCAGGGACTTTAGTTTGAAAGAGCCTAGATGACATGGCCCCTCCAGCTTTGCTGTATGCAGCGTGCTTTCCCCCTTGTGCTGATTCCTCTCCCTGTGCTCAGCTGTCCTCTGTGGACACCCACAGCTTTGTCGTCTCCAGCACCCTGGGCTCTGCATTGCATGCCAAGCTCTGCTTCCCCAGCTTCCTGTGATGGCCGCTCAGGTCCTCTCCGATCTCAGGATTTCACAAAGGGATTCTCCTGTCACGTGCTGCTGGCTTGAGAGGCTCTCTGGAACCGAAGAAGAAGAGTGTATAACTGCTTCCCTTTTGCGTCCTTTATGCCTCTAACCCAGCATGACTTGAATGACACTCCCAAGGTTGGCTGCCAGCTTGGGATGGACCTTGGTCACGTGAATCATGTTAGCAGTCATACTTTTACTCAATTGCTTTCTAGAAGCAGAAAATGTCTAGGCTTTCTTTGATTTGTTGGAGATTTAGCTGGGTGGAGTCTGGCCACCAAGGTAGTCTTTTTTCCAATTTAGAGCAGGCCTAAACGTAACCTCGGTATTCTCTTTGACAGTTCCAGCCTCTCTCCCAACACAAACCTTTTTGTAGCATTAAGCTTCCTAGTGTTTTCCCTGCTGTCCTTTGTATTTTTTTTCTGCCCTACTTGCACGTCTCCATTGTAGACCTGCCTAAGTATTTTTAGTAATACCAATGCCATAGACTCAAATTATGTGTCTTGAAATTTCCTCTGCCAAAGAACTAGTCCATTAATTTTTAATTTAGCCGCAGGTAACTTCTTGGGGCATGGGCAAAAAGCAGTCAGAATCTTTGCTACAAAAATCACAGGAGTGTCCTGTAGCTGAGTTGCTGTTATTGTTCCCCTCTGAAACTGTGTTTCTGTAGTGGTCTCTGTGGGGATGAGGTTTCCTTGATGAGGAGTGGGTTCTGATGTTGTCTGTGAATGTACACACAGCTCCCAGCACTACTTAGTGCTCCTGAAAGAGGCTACTGCTAAAACAGCCTTTTTAAAGTATTTCCTTTGTTTCTGATATTATAATTACATCATTTCCCTTTTCTTCCTCTACCCCGCCCCCTGTATAGAAATATATGAGCAAGAAGGAATTCTTGCTCTCTTTCAAATTCATGGCCTCTTCTGTCATTAAACATTGTTATAAACATGTGTGTATGGATACATATTATCCTTAATACATGAGTAACACATATTACTAAATACACAATGTGCTCTGTCTAGTGTTACTGTATGTATATTTTCAAGGTGTATGGGATAACAAATCGTGTGCTCCTCCGGGAAGACTGTATCACTCTCGGCATGCCTTAGTTGTCTGTAGTTCTTTGTGTAGAGGTAAGCCGTGTATGTTAGAATGTGTGTTGGTGTCACGAGCTTGTTCAGCTCGTGTTTTGGTAGTCATGTTGGTGTGCCTTCATAGATGTGGCCCCTGACAGTCCTAGGAGATATGGCCTCACAGAAACCCCCTCCTCCTTTGGTTGTTAATCTTTCTGCCTCTTTTCTGCAATGATCCCTGAGCCTTTGGTGTAGGAGTTCTGTTGTAGATATATCAGTTGGTACTGGGATCCCAAACTCTATTTTGATTGTAGTTTTCTGTAATGGTCTCTCTGTTGCAAAGAGTAGTTTCCTTGATAAGAAGTAAGGATTATATCTATCTGTGGGTATAAGGATAAATATTTAAAACGTAGTTAGGGATTAAGCTGGTTTAGTAATGTAGTCGTAGGTTCTTCCCTAGGATCCATGATTTCACTAGCCCTTGACAGGTGGTTAGGTTTCCACTAACAGACATGGTTTCACTCTTGTTGAGCAGGTCTTATGTCCAGTTAGAGAGCCCATGGTTACTCCCAAGGTATGTGTATGCCACAACTGCACCCTTGGGGTTATAGCTTCATGTTGGCCATTGTTGTGTCTCATAGATGTCAGATCTGGGTAGAACTATTGGTGGATCCATACTCCGTGAGCTTCCGTGGCACCTTCTGGTACCATGAAAACTAGTTCTCAGAGAATAGGTTTTCAGGTCAGATCCAGCCTAGGTCCTATGGATCCCAAGTCTGAAGTACATAGTATCTTTAGCTATAAGGGGTTACCTTTCATCTTGGGGGAGGGCAACCAAGGGCAATGATCTGTATGTTTGGGGAGTCGTTTGGAAAAATCCTCACCAGCAACTCAAAAGAATGATTTTCATGCCTTAGGTTGTGGTTTTTGTTAGGTGATCTGTGACTCTTAGAGCATTGTCATGGATGATAAATTTTCATTTAAACTCTACATGTACATGTATGTACTGACTTACATGTATTATAGTTATTTTTAGGTGGTAATTAACAGTATGAATCCTTATGACTTTTCCTGACATCATTATTTTACCCTCCTTCTGTATTAATCTCTCTTCCTCCTCCCTGGATAGAGCTCCCCTGTCCAGCTTCCCATTTCCCTCCTCAGATCACTCGTGCCCTGATCTTCATTTAGTATCAGAATATATGAAGATCTCAAAAACAAACAAGGAAACAACAACAAAAAGAAAACAAAACAGACTCAAAAACACATTTAGGGCTGAGGATCTGAACAGAGAGTTCTCTAAAGAGTCAAAAACAAAACAGAAGGCTAAGGAATATCTTTTTAAAATACTCATCATTGTTCCTAGCAATCATGGAAATGAAAATCAAAACACTTTGAGATTTCATCTTACCCCAGTCAGAAGAGTAAGTCAACAAAACATCCAACAACAGATGCTAGGGGAGAAGTGAGGAGAAGGCACCTGCTGTTCCTTGTTGGTGGACTTGCAAACTGGTACACCCACTCTGGAAATGAGAGTATGGGGAACTCTCAAAAAGCTACAAATCAATCGCCTGGGACCCAGCTCTGTCACTCCTTGGCATGTGCCCAAAGGAAGTCATCCTCCATTGCCCAAAGGGCTCGACATTGTCTCCACAGGTCCTTGCTGCTCCGTGTTCACGGCTGCTTTATTCACAGTAGCTAAGAGATAGAAACAACTTACAAGTCCTACAACTGAGGAGTAGACAATGAAAGTCACTACATATACATTCAGGTATACATATACACTGCAGAAAACTATTCATCTGTGATGAAAAATGAAATCATGCACGTTTCTGGTAAACGGATAGAGCATGAAAAGGCCATATTGAGAAAGGTAACCCAGACCCAGAGAGACAAACATCTCATGTCCTCTCTCACCTGGGTCTCTAAACCTTTAGATGGGAGTGTACAGCCTGGATTTACTGTAGAAGCCAGGGAAATGAAACCCATTGGCTGGGGGCTCTACTGATAGCATTAAATCTCTTTTCTAGTCCAACATTTGCAGTCTTCCACAAATCCTTCATAAAACAACATGGTCTGGTTCTGCACAGCAGCAGCTCACTTCCTGGTACCAGCCCATATTAGGTATTTTCTGTTGTTGTAACAAAACACCATGACCAGATTGACTCATGGAAGTCAGAGTTTCTCTTGGCTCACAGTTCCAGATGGATAAGGGTCCACCATGCCTAGGAAGCATGACAGTGGGCAGCCAAGGCAGTCAGAGCAGGCCGCTCACACCCTCAGCTAGGAACACAGAGCAGAGTACAAACTGGACGGGCATGAGCCTTTAAATTCTCAAAGCTGCTTTCAGCTCTCTTCCCCTTAGGACTGCATTTCTGTCTTGTGGTGTCAGACAGTGATGCCTTAATAAGGTCACGGGAATTACTGACAACACCACACCTCCCACAGTGGCTCAGATACAGACAGCAGCTTGGCCCTGGCTCAGAGCAAGCTCACAGATCCATGTTGGGCACACTGGCTTCTGCTGAAGACAAAGTACCTTCTCGTTTTACCCTTGAAGCACTTGGAAGTTTATAAATACCGCCTGCTGTATGTGAAGTTGAAAATACTGATGAGTAATTTAAAGATTTCAGTCTCTCATTTAGTTGTACTCTTAATGTCATCCTACTATAAACTAGAAAACGTATGTGGAGCATAATCAAAGGAAATGAAAGGAATTGCCATTTGTAAGAAGCTTCCTTCACATGAGAAGCCTTCTATAGTTATCTTACTTCTGTATGCAGGCTTTAAAATTAATTTTTATTATGAGTAATATGTGTTCATTATAAAAACATATTAAGAGCAATATGACAAGGCAGGCATAATTCTAGAATCCAGAGAAACTTAGTTTTGGCCGTTTGATGCCTAGTCTAGAATTTTTGCTATGGTATATATAACATGGAATGATTTGAAGATTATATGGTACATGTACCTTCTGACTATTAACATTCTTCCTAGTGCTTGGCAATGTTGCAGAAGCATTTTTAGTCCAGCACAACCACACATAAAATTACCCTCTGATACTCATCTGTATCTGTGCCCAATTAATGCTACTCAAATGATCCCTGCACAGTGCTCCTCGCTACCCTCCCCAATGCTTTATATTCCTGAGTGTCTGTCTGTCTGTCTGTCTGTCGGTCGGTCTGTCTCTCTCTCTCTCTCTCTCTCTCTCTCTCTCTCTCTCTCTCTCTCTCTTTCACACACACACACACACACACACACACACACACACACACACACAGCCTTTATATTTTTATATGCCTTAAACAGCTCAATGGCTGGGCCACTTCCTAACCTCCATGTGGCTAATCCATCCCCCCTCCGATATTCCCAAGTTATTACTTACTAAATCTATGTTCCGTCTTTGCTGCCCTGGACCCAGTTGTGCAGCTTCTTGAGCTGCATTCCCCTGGCTCCTACATGGCAGCTGTGTTCTCTGTCCCACACTTTCTCAGGCATGGTATCTTGGTTTTCCTTCTCCCAGCATGAGGGATCTCTCCCTCCTCCTTCTTCCTCCATCCTTCGCCCTGGGAATCCTAAAAGTCTCTCCTCTGTCTCCCTGTCCAGCCCTTGGCCACTGGCAACTTTACTTACCAATCAAAACCCTCAGTATCATGCAGACCTGTGCATGTGGATTCTTGTGCAGTTTGGGGGACTCAGATTAACACAGTACAATCAGCATTAGACCACAACATTCACCCTCCAAACTTTATGCTCAGTTTAAATGCAGCTGTAAAGACATTATCAAGGTGTATCTTCCTACAACTAATTTTGCTGATTTAACTTAATAGAGGGGCTTTTTCTCAAAGCAAACCAATTTATATTTTCTCCTGTTAAATTCTTGATCATCTTTACAATTAAAATCATTTTCATGTATTCAAGCACTTACCTTTCTACAGAAGGGGTGTGTGTGTGTTGTGTTTAGAATATATAACAGACATAAGAATTTATAACAAAAGAGGATTCAGCTTTACAAGTTGCTGCCTGGGGGAGCAGGGGGCACAGGTCTCCTGTGTACTCAGAAATAGAGCATGGTACTTTAAGCTTGATGGGAGAAACAAACTTCTTTTTGCTTTTATTTTATTATAGGGAAATATAAACGTGTAGCGTAGTTCAGAAGCCAGGTAGCCAGCTAGACCTCAGGTTGAAGCTTGACAGTGTCAAATCAAAGGCACAGCCGCTGCAGCTCTGCTGTAATCCACAAGAGGGTACACAAACCCATGTGCTATGCGTGGAGGACAGTCACAGTGTGGCTCCACCACAGCCCAGTGGGATCCAGATGCTTACAGCCATCTTCTCATGGCGGAGGGGGCAAAGGTCTAAGCTGTGAAGGGCAGTACATGATTCTAGGTAAATGAGCAGGCCTGGGGCTCAGGTCATAGAAAGTGAATGGAACCAGGTGGGCTGGACGTAGACAGATGCTCGTGCCCAAATCTGAGTCGTGTGTTTCCACTTTCTCCTGCAGATGTGAGTTTAGTCCATGACTGCGAGTGAAGTGACCAAAGGCAGGTGCATTATTCTTTCTATAGTCTGATCTTTAGACAGATACGGGAACTTCAGAAACCTCTTCCAGCATCTGCTACTCCTTGGGGCCTTAATTTTGGACTAATCAGGATACCCTCTTTTACTGCAGAATCTACGGATTTCTTCACTAGAAGTACAGAAATGGGCCGGGTACATGTGCTGTCTCCCTAGCCTATTGTCTAGGTCCTTATGGAGACTAGGGCTTGGAAGTTTCAGACTTGGGATTAGTTCGAGCTATGTAGGAAGACACTGTTAAAAAGTAAACGAGCAACAGCAGAAACAGAACTGTAGTTCCCAGTCCATCCTGCTGAATCCTAGCTTCCATTTTCCTGAGTCCCCTGGGTATGCTTTTTAAGTACACTGAGCTCGAGAAGCACTATGCTAGAGTCACTGAAATGGGAGCCTCTGTTATCCTCACGAGACAGTGCAATGTGCAGTATCTCAAAGGTAGGCCATGGTAAAGAGCAGCCGTATCAGAGAAGCCTTTCTTTTGAATTATGTCTAGAAAGGAGAATACCCCAGGCTTGTGTTTATGAGAAAAGAAATGCATGGGGTCAGAGAATCAGTCAAGTCTTTTACATTTTGCTAGGATGTCTATATTCTTGTTTTAGATTTATTTATTATATGAACGAGTGCTTTGCTGAATGCGTTGATGTGTAACCATGTGCATGTTTGGTACCTGTGGAGGTCAGAGGGGACACTGGATCCCTGGGAGCTAGAGTTACAGTGGCTATGGGCTGCCTGCATTAAGTTCCTCTGATTTTAAGGCTCCATTGCTTTAAGGTCAACCTGTCTTTCCATAGGCCTCACCCTTCTCATTTGAACCACTGAAGACGCAGGTACCACCTACTCCTGGCCTAGGACAAGCAGTAAACCTTTAGTTATGCTTACAAGAGACACCTGCTGGTAAAAAGTTAAAGTGAAAAAGTCCAAGGATGTTTACTTGGGTTTTTTGTTGTTATTTTATGTTGTAGAAAATTTAGTCATGATCCAGGGTTTCTGCCCTGCCTTTGACCATTTATTTCCTGGATAAAAGACACACACAACCTTTATGTTTACAGTAGCCTTAAACAGCACAAGAGCTGAGCAGATACCTATTCTATACTATTATTACGTGGTCCATGCTCTTAGAATCTACTTTCCTAGTGATAACCCCCAGTTATCATCTGTTCCATCTGGGCTACCCTTAGCTCCAATTGGCCAATGCGTCCTTGACTCCTAACCCGTGAAGACTCTCTCTTCCTTGTTTTTTTTTTTTTAAATCTTTGCTTGCTTGTTTAGCTTTCCAGTTTTGAAAATGGGTTTGAAATATGGAGAAGAGAAAGCATCTGTAGCTGTCCTGCCCAGACGCCTGTCTACAACGTGCTGTGTTTACTTCTCTTCATTGTTCCCTTGAACAAAGCCGCAGTGAGCGTTTACATACAAGTCCCCGTATGTTTATCCCTTCGTGGGTGAATACTGAGTGCAGACTCAAGCCAGATGCACCTCACAGGTGCACTGTTTACAAGCGGCAGCACAGCCCACATTGGTGTCCCCATTCGCCTTAGTACAGATAGTTTGAGAGCTTGTCAGCACTTCCAATTGTTAGCATAGCTGTATCAGTGAATGGAGAGTGAACATCTTTTTATAATTTCCTTAAATGGTGGTGGGTTTTTTTTTTAAATTACTTTCTTTCTGTTTGTGTGTATGTACATGTGTGTGCATATGTATGCTGGTACCCATAGGCCAGAAAAGGGCATAGCTCTCTGGAGCTACAGATTCAGTCAGTTGTGAGTTGCCCAGTTTAGATGCTGGAAATTAAACCTGGGTCCTCTACAAGAGCAACCTGTTTTAACAGTTAAGCCATCTTTTCAGACCCCTAATGACAGGTCTTATCATGATTTTATGTTTCTTCTTAGAATTTGTTAAGATTCTTGGGAAATTGTGTATGTGTGTATGTATATATGTGAGTGTGTGTTCACATATGTGTGTGTGTGTATGTTTACTCTGATTTTCTAGCTTTGAATTGGCCCAGTGTCACTTGTCTCTTTTTTCTGTCCAATTGTTTTTTTCCTCAGCTCCATAAACAATGGAAGAACCATCACTGAATTTGTCCCTCCCTTGTTTGGTTGAGTATAAGAGAGAACTGTTAGCTTTAGGAACCTGTTAAATTAAGTGCAGCGTAGTAGCACACGCCTGTGGTCACAGCTCTTTGGTGACTGGAGCAGGAAGACTGAGCTTGAGGCCAGCCTGGCTGAGCTGTGCGACAGGACCTGTTCCTGAGTTGTCTCACCTCCTGTCTCAGTCTGGCTGCTGCTCGTGGTTCTAACTTGCTTCTGTTCTCATCAGTTTCCCTCTGCATCAGGACTGTGGGGAGAGACTCTGGTGGCTCATTTCCCACCAGCACTGTGGAAAGTCGATGGATCTTTTCTCTGTCCTCCCTGAAGTAATCTCTCCCTGAGAGCAGTTGCCACTGCCTGTTCATTGCTCTTCTTTTGATGGCAGAATCTCATGGTGGAAAAGTCCTGGTGTAGCTGGTTACCAGGAAAGGAAGTTCACTAAGAGTAGCTGGCAGAGAATGTGGTGAGAATGTTGGCACACACAGCATGAGAGACCCCAGGGAACTCTGATCAAAACACTGCATTCCTGCCTCAGAGGACCAGAAAGCTGTCAGAAGCCCTGGTGGCCTAGAGCATCTGTGTCCCCTAGGCCCAGGGCTGTGCTGGCTTGGCTCTGGCATGTCTCCATTCTTCATGGCCAGCTAGCTCCTGCTCATGCAGTTCCTACTGTGTTACAGCTCAGCGTCTCCTTGGCTTCTTGCGACTGCTCTGTATGAGCTCTGGAGTAAGTGTACCCTGTGGTATTTACTGGCTCAGCCCAGCGTTTTAGTTCCAGACCTGCAGTCCCACAGGGACAGGCTTCCTCAGATTGGTTCTTACCCAGCCCTAATCCACTGTAGCCAAAAGATGGATGCCTTCACTGGCAGCTCTAGTTTCCTGTTGCTGTGTAACAAACTACCTCAAAACTGGGGGCTTGACCCTCCCCCCGCCCCGCCACCATGATTCTGTCCATTAGCTGTGCTCAGCTGGATGAGTTTCCTGACCCTCGTGGTGCCAGCCAGTCAGGGCCAGGTGGAAGGCTTTGCTGTTTGGGGAGGTCACATGGCTTAAAATACAGAGCAGGCTTCACTTGGCTGGGGCAGAGGACTTGTTTAGTTTGTGTGGCGGGCTAAAGCAAGCTGCTTACAGTCCAAGCTGTCATCAGATGAAATGCCCAGCTGGTCCCCATGTCCTGCTCTGTCCGCCTTCAGAAACAAGGATGAGGGGGAAACTCCAAAAGTAATTAGAGACTTATTCTCACTGGGAACATAAGACTTCTGCCAAAAATAAGTCAATAAACCAGCTGGTGTCTGTACAGACATAATCTAGATTTTCTTCATTTATTCTAGGCACAGTACTTACCTTAGAAACCTGATGACTGACAGTCATTTCTTTTCCAAAAATTAATGTGATAGTCCACGGATGACTCTTCCTCTAAATATTAATCCTCATCTGTTTCAGTTACTGTATACAAATGATATCATATGTTGCCAGTTTTTCTGAAAAGCTGTACTTGACTGGAAGCTGTCTATTTAAATAGTGTGTGAGCGGCTCAGAAAGCCACACAGTAGCAGTGTTCGTCACTCGGCTCTTCCTGATCTATTTACAACAGTGTATCCCCCAAGACCTTACAGTGAGCAAGGATCCCACCAAACGTGTGCTCACACAGAAGGTGTGTGAGGGAAGGCTCCTGTGTGTGCTGCTTCTCCTAGTCCTGTCAGAGGAGCAGAGCTGGTCCTGGGCATCCTCACTCTGCATACCCTCTCCCTTTCCTCATGGATCTTGGTCTGAAAGATTTCCTGATGTCCTGTTTTCTGAGTCCAAGCTGTGGCTCACCTCCATGGTCCGACTGCTCCTGAAGTCTCTTCCCCACCTGTCACCAGAATACCTGCGCTGTGCTAGTGGAGGAGGCTGCTTTCCCTATGACAGGTCTGTGTCATGGACATGAGTCAGTCAGTCTAGATACCATGGTACCCAACAATGGCTGGACTTGATGGTAATATTTCCTGGGGCCATGGGGATATCTGGGTAGAAGATATCATTCCCAATAGTCCTTGGACTTGCCAAGTTCCTTCCCTGCTCTCCTGTCCAGGCCTAGCTCAAACTACCTCCTCCGTAATGCTGCCTAGGAACCTCCATCCTAGGTGAACAAAACAGGAAATTGTTTTCTCCGGATTTCATTCTCATGTCACGGCATTTCTTCTGGATTTAAATTAATATTTTTTTATTAATTTGAAATTTTATGGAGCTTTGGTAAGTTGATGGATAACTACAGATTAGGTAGAGACCAGAAGCGGTGGTGGTAGTCTCAAGACTCCAGAACAGCGATGACCCCATCATTCTTGTATGATGAAGATCTGCACATACAATAAGATATCTCTTTGGATTAAGGAAACCAGTGGAAGCCAGAGCACAGTGTATTATTTTCATCCTTCCCCAGTGCCTTCCACTGCCTCTGGAAGAGCTGCTATAGGAGATGAGTGGGGCAGAGGGGGAAAAAAAAAACCTTCCTTTAACTTGTAATGCGCATTCAGCCCTGTGTGCACAGCCACAAGTGCCTGTGCGGGAAAGCCACATGATGGAAGACATGGGGCATATTTAGACAGTTCTCGTGGCCTGTAGAAAAGCATGCGTCCTGTTGCTCTAGCCATGGGTCACTTTGGTGTTGAATAATCTTGTTTCAAGTGTCAAGTGTAGTGAGCCTTCAGTTGGAAGGAAGCCTGACCAAGTAAGACCTCCTTCCTGGTCACAGCTTGGCTTTAGCCTTCCCCAAGAAAGGATGGTGAGGGGTGTTTTACAGCCCATAGCCAGAGCTCTGGCAGCCCTGCCTTTCTGTTCACTCACTACTCATTCAACACACAGGAGATGGAAGTCTTTGTTTCTGTTTCAGTCTTTGAATCATGGGAAGCGTGCATAAGCTGCAGTGCCGACATGCTGAATACATACAAACAGTAGAAATTCTATCTCATTTGCTTTAAGTTGCTGCATTCGGTGAGAGAGGTTCAACTCTCTTTAGGTAGGGCCCCATGGTTACTTGCAGGGCACACAAGGCACACACATAAAATGTGGGGTGTGTCTAGTGTAATAGTGTAATCTAGTGCTGTTTATATTCTGTCTTGTCCAGAGTCCCTGACTTGTCTAAATTCATCTTCGTAGCTATCAGATAGGACCAGAAGAGTACCACCTTCA
Organism: Grammomys surdaster; assembly: GCF_004785775.1. Classification (NCBI taxonomy): domain Eukaryota; kingdom Metazoa; phylum Chordata; class Mammalia; order Rodentia; family Muridae; genus Grammomys; species Grammomys surdaster. The sequence goes on along the minus strand of NW_021604617.1, from coordinate 5,085,408 downwards.
CAGACATGAGACTGCCACGAGCAGTCTTTACAGCACCTGACACTAGGTATTCAGTGAATGGTAGCTAGTGTTCCCAGAAGGCTTTGCTGTTTTGTCTCTGACATAATGTAGGCTTTATGGCTTCAGAGTAACTTGGCAATTACAGTTCAGAGCCCTTCTGATCCATTTTCAAGTGTAGCTGAGAGAAACGTACTGACAGCTGGAACACCGGCTCAGCCCTGCCCAGGTTTCCAGGAGATCTGGTTTGGAGTCCCAGCACCCGTGTAGCAGCTCACAATCATCTGTAATTCCAGTGCTAAGCGACCAAGCCCTCACTTGAGACTCCGTAGGTACTGCACACACATGGCCCATGGATATACATACCTGCAGGCCAAATACCCAGACACATAAAAATAAGTCTTAAAAACATTAGTAGGACATATTAGATAGCGCCCACCACGTTTTAAAAGTTCATTTATTTCCCTATTGGAGTTTTTAAGTTCTTAGCTAAGTTGAGAGCAGTGTTGAAAGGTTCCCCACTTCCTGTTGCATGCATCACCTCTTCATTACCCCACCAGTGACACCAGTGACAGGTGTTTTGCAGTCACTGCAGAGCCTCCATGGACGTCACTGCAGAGCCTCCATGGACATGCCACTGTTCCTCGAGGACCGTAATGTAAGCTTCCCTCAGTGTTGTGGGAAGGGTAGATCTGAACAATCTGTGTTGTCTGTAGCAACATGCTCCACTGTTCCCCTCCCCCCTTTTCAGTTCTGGAAGGAATGAGGGCTTTACACACACGCCAGACAGGCGCTCTATCCCGAGTCCCATCGCCAGCCTACCGTTCATAAAATGTCACTTTGATTGTACACATTTTAGTTGCATGACTTCATGTTTTGATTGTGTCCATTATGGTATCACACAGGATCTGCAGGCTATTCCAGTATGCTCTAGACATCCTCTGTGTTCTCCCTACACGTCCCTGATACCTGTCAACCATGGACACGGTCCTGTCTCCATAGTTTTGTTCGAGCTCTCTAGGGAGGTTTGGACATTTGGCTTGTGATTCTAAATGCTTATGAAGTAGAACACTGAAGCATATTCACTTGCAGATGAGTCTCCCGTTGCCTACAGCAGTGGCCAGAAAATATTTCCTAAGAGTACCATGGTTGTGAGTGCCTGCTATAACATGTCCCTTCGTAAGATGTGTGTCGGGTTTGTAGTCTCAGACACCCAGATGAGAAATAGCATAGCAGATGACTACACTGTATGTCATCATCTCAGAGGGACACAATGGGTACCATGGTCTCTTGGACATCTACAGGAGAGACAAAGCCCAGTTCTGTGGTGGGAAAATTAGATGCATACAGATAGAGTCAACAGGCAGGGACCGGCGTATGCTGTTGTGTATTATAAAAATGAGGGCCAGGATATGTTTTGTACTGCGCAGTATGGTGAGGTGGGAGGGGAGCCTTGGCAGACCCATACTGAGACAGCCCTTCCCCTGAGGGACCAGCCATGGTATAGGTTTAGTATAGAATAGGGTTTATTTAGGGCACGGGAAGGGGCATTGAGAAGGGAGTAGAAACAGAAAGACAGAGAGAGGGAGAAGAGAGGAGAGGTGAGGAGAGGCTGGCCAGAGGTGGGGGGGAAGGGGAGACGGGGAGAAAGGGGTCAGAGAGAGAAGGGACAGAGAGAAAGAGGGAGAGGAGGGGCCAAACAGCCCCTTTTATAGGAAGCCATGCCTCCCTGGCTGTTGCCAGGTAGCCGTTGGGCGGAGCCTAGAAGGAATTCTAGCACATGTGCTAGGTCTGGATGTCACTGGACAGTTGTTCATTTTCACTGGGCTTTAGTGCCTCGGCTTACACTGTCATTGTCTTGAAGTGGATGGTATTGTTGCCACAGTCTTCTGAGTTCCTCTCTGCATTCCCAGGGCACAAGACAGTCAGCACAGTTTATTTTTGTGTACTTAGCTAGAAGCCCGATGGAAGAGGGGCCGGTAATGCCAAAGATGTTTGGAAAACCCTTAGGAAATCAAGTTATTTATATATTTTTACCTAAAATTAGATAGAATGCATGCCTGTGTATACATACACGCATATTATAAATTTTAGAGAACATAAAACATTGTGACTCATTGCGTTATTAAACATCATGCGATTGGTACATGTACCTTCTGTGCTGCCCCCCTCTGTTCCTACCCTTAGCTGCTTGTCCATTTTCCACCGTCTCGTGTCACCTGTGCCCTGTCACTTGTCGGCTCTGCCGCGCCTCACACCTGTGGCCCTCACACCGTCTTGTCTCTGTGTGTATTTCATGTCCTATACTCACATCAGAAGATTTGGAGCTAAAAGCCATAGATGAGAGAGAATGCACACCGTTTGCCTTGGAGGTCTATGTTACATCACTCAATGTAATCATTTCTAGGTCCCCCTACTCGTAAGCTTCACTGTTTCACTTTTCCTTACAACTGGATAGCATTCTCTAGTGTGCATGCACAGTACTTTCATTCTCCATTGTCTGCTGAAGGACACTGAGGGTGTTTCCATTTCCTGTCTGCTGTGAGGACGAGACAGTGAACACTGCTGAGAACTGTCTGTGCTGTAGGATGTTGGGTCCTTGAGGCACATGCCAAGGTCTATATAAATGGGTCATGGTGTTGATTTATTTTTAGCCTTTGGGGTTCTCCACACTGATTTTCAGAGTGGCAACACCAATTTGCATTTCCACCAACAGTGAATGAAGCTCCTGTGTCTCCACAGCCTCCCCAGCGTTTGTTGGCCATTGTTTTATTGGTCTTTTTATTCTTATTGGTGTAAGATAAACTCTCAAAGATGTTTTGATTTTCATGTCTCTAACTGCTAAACATAATGAACATTTTTAAAAGTTTCTTAACCAATTTTTAGATGATTATGTGACTTTTGTTCTCAAGTTCATTTATATGATATATTTATTCACTTATTATTTTTAACAAACCCTGCATTTCCAAGGTAAAACCAATGTGCTCATGGTTGATGTTCTTTTTGATACGTGGCTGGTATTTTATTGAAGATTTCTGCACCTGTGTTCAGCAGGGTCCGTGCTTTGGTTCATTGTGTCTTCCCCTCGTTTGTGTATTAGAGTGCTTCTGCTTCAAGAAAGATCTTGGGAGCCATCCCTGTTTCTCTCATTTTGAAGAGTTTAAGGACGGGTTGTAGTACATTATTGAGTCTGGTAGGATTCTTGCAGCGGTTACTTTTAAAGGTTACTTTGTTGGCAAAGCGAGAACCTTCAACACTTTGACCTAAATGTATTAGAGTTCTTTCTACAGGAAAACCAGAGTAAGTTACAAAATTCAAAACAGACTGTGAAAGTGAACACAGTTTGAGCTTTACAACCAAAAACACTATAAAGCCAGCTTGTAGACGTCTTTAAAATTAGTCCCCCTTTGACAGTGGCAGTAGTGTTAAGGTCCTTGTTCTTTAAAGGCATGAACCCTGGCCCATGAGCACCACCTCAGCAAGCACCAGCTCCTCAGACCCCCTCTTCTTTCACCCTGGGAAGCTGAACTCCAGTTCATTTCAGACACCGCACAGAACAGCATCGGGCCCAGTTCCGCTGCTCCCATGCTCAGAGGTGCTGCTGCCACTGCGGCTCTTTTTCTGCTACGTGGATATGGTTTGGCACCTACACAATCTGTTTCTGTTACTACACACTATTCTGTGTCTTTTAGGAATTTTTGTTTTTAAAGTTCTCTTTCATCACATGCTACATCTGTGCTGACAAAGAGAGAGCACCAAAGCCTAGACCGCTTCTCATTGTATGCATGAAAAATAAAGTGTCTGTCGATCATAGTCACAGACAGAAAAAGACAGAACCGAGCGTTCTAGAGGAGCTCCGTGTGCTTTTACTTTACTTTCATTCAGTAGACACTAGCTGATCACTTCCATATGATGTGCTAGGCTAAGAGGGCCCAGTGATGATCAGAAATGTGTACACACACACACACACATATACACACACATAACACACACATACACACATACACACACATACACACACACACATACACACACACACACACACCACACACACACACTTCAAAGCCCAAACACAGCAGCACACCAGGAGGTAATAGTGTGGTGAGAAGTAGCACAGGAGAGGGGTGAGGAGATCTGTGACAGGAGGTAGGAACTCTGATTTTGGAAGGAGTTGTCAAGATAGGCATTACTGTAAAGGGACATTTTAGAGTCATGACGTGAGGGAGGAGACAGGCAGCAAACAGCAAGCTCTGGTTTGGTCGGCACATATCAGGCCTTCGTGAAGAGGACCTGCTGTGTGTGAGCCGTGGTTAGCAGCCTAGAACATCGAGGGCCACGTGAACAAGGCAGGAGATGTAGGGATAAAATGCCAGCTGTGGAGCACGTCACGGGCCACAAACAAGGACTTTGATCCTCACTCTGAGCAACTGCAGAGCCACTAATGGGTTTTAAGTTCAGAGAGGTATGTTATGGCTGGGTCATAGTTGGCTGTGTCTGGCTGGGCTGTTGAAAGGGAGAGAATAAGGAATGTTCCAGTCCTAAGGTGAGAGAAACATGGCGGTAGCCTAGAGAGCAGCTGGGCAGTGAGGAGGGGTGAAGCTGTAAGAACCTGACTCAAAGTCACTGCAGAATTGCATCGTACAGGTGCAGGGGATGCTGGGGAAGACACTGGGGCTTTGCTTCAGGTGACAATAAGAATGAGGGTGCTCTCACTGAAGGGAAGGGAGAAAGCAGGCATCAGGATCCCAGTGTGGAACATGTCAAGCCGTAGAGGGTGTTACAGCTGGCATTTCCACTAGAGACCAACTAATCTCCATTAACAAAAGTAGTATTCAAGTAGTAACCAAAGAATGAAGACAGCAAATGAATTTTAAAAATCAACAAAATGAGGAGCTGTTTAAGAAAAACATAATAAAATCAATGACCTTTCATGCAGAAACCCTTTTCCACCAGGTAATCAGGCAGTGATGAACCAAAGACATGATTCCAGTGCAGCTGGAAGAACCAGTGACTTACTGGAGTTACAGAGCCCGTGTCCTGTAAAATTTGCAGGCAGCTAGACCACTGAGCAGTCTACTACGGCAATTGGCTTAGTGTTTGTATGTTATACCTTAAATGTGGAATGGTCCCAGAGGCTCTTGAATTCAAACACCTTTTTATTACTTCAGAATTAAAAAGGTTTCAAGACAAACATTAAAAGGCACAACCAAGATTGGTTAGGTAGTCTCATCCCTGAAAGCTTTGATGTAACCAGTCAAGAGAGAAGTCCAAATGTAGGAGAGATGTGTTTGTATCTTACATGGAAATGTAAGAAAGGCAGAACTCTGTGGAGTGCAGTGGTGAACACATCTCCTTCTGACTAAAGTCAATCTCCTCAGATGTGGTACCAATAAAAACCAAGCATCCCTTCCACAAACGCACAATGCCTACATGTCTGCAGATTGCCTGTGATGTATAGTCCAGCACGGTTATGTCTGTCTAATGCTGTTCAATTACATGTTCTGTTCTAGGGACAAGCGGACCTTTTGAAATACGCTAAAAATGAGACCCTGGAGAATCTGAAGCAGATCCACTATGCAGCTGTTTCGTGTGGACTGAACAAACCAGGCACTGAAAACTCCGAGGCCCAGAAGCCACGACGGAGCCTGGAAGTCATCCCTGAGAAAGCCAGTGATGAAAATGGAGACTAAGGGGCCTCTCTGTCACTGTGGACTTCCCACCTCAGACCAGTCAGCAAGCGCACTGCACTGGCTCACTGATGAGGATAAAATCTGGGATGTTGAAACACAACTGGAATACCCAACTGCAGTCCATCACAGCTGTGAATGTATGTAGCAACCCACGTGTGAAGGCAAATAAACTCTTTAACAAGAAACTCTATCCTGGCCAAAACATGCTGTCTTTGTATACAAAACACCCCGAGTCCTACTGTGAAGAGCAGTGCATTGCTGTACTTCCAGCAGAAACAGGCAGTTCCTACATGAAAGCAGTTCACTCAGGTGGAAGTGCATCGGATTGTTGAATTCGTATTTACTGGTGAAACAGTAGATGTGCACACCTAACTTGTGTGTGCTTGTCAGTGTTGGCGCTACAGAGGATTTGGTGGAGTGCTTGCTGAGCCATATTTACTAAGCAGAATGTAAGACCCCAGGAGCCGAGGGCAGTGTGCAGTGAGACTGAGGCTGCCTGGCTGAAGATGTGCCACTGTGTCAGCATGGGCAGCCGGGCAGAAGCCGCACCTTGTACACAGTTTTTCATTGTATGATGTAGTGGTTACATTAAAGATATCTTTTATGATATTTCTCCAATAGTAGTTCATGCTTTTAGTGAAACTTGAACTTTTAAAACATGTTCTCTTTCAAGAAGCCAATTACGTTGTTGAATGACTTCTAAATGTAAGTCACCTGAGTCACTGGCTTTCAGGATGGCTGTGATGCAGGCACAGACCCCACACTGCCCTCTGCAGATGTGAGTCTCTCCCTAGCCAAGGGGGCCGTGCTGTCTGCAGTTATGAGCAGAGCAGAGGGGGAGGTTACATTTCCCTGTGGGGCCACCAATGGCCAGTGCCTCGGTTCTGACTGAGAGTCTTTCTCCTTCATAGTGAAGGGCACCTGCACCATGTGACCTTTTAATCTGATGTTTTATTTTAAAACCAGTGAAACTTCATTGTACTTTTGGAGTTAAGATCCCTGCAATCTATCTAATGCTTCCACAAACCACAGTTTCTTTCCTTTTGGAAGAGAGCGGTTCTGAGTATTCAGTGGGCGTTGGTGTGGTCAGCTATTGGGGCATTCACTTACACAGTAGGTGGCCTGCGGCTGACCCCACGGTCCCTCCTCCCATGGCCACGCTCATGCAGGTGTGTGCTCCTAAACCCGGTGCTTTGCTTGGGTCCCGTCAGGGTCTCAGTTGCCATCTGTGAGCCCTCTAATAACGCCCATCTTCATTGGCCCTTGGCCAGATGTGAGTCTTGCTGGAAAACTGTCCCATCGATGATACCAGATAAACACATGTCAGTAGCTGAGGCTCTTGACTTAGAGATGAACTCCTGACAGGGAGAAAACTGAATGGAAAAATAGCAGGGAGTAATTAGATGCACAAAGTAGGGTAACATTGTTAGTGGCCCTTGAACTTAGCAAATGGCACTCAATTTGAAGTTTAAAACTCTAGAAATGATCTCTAAAGGTGACTTAAAATACAGTGAAGTGAAAATATGGCTGCATCTGTAATGATGGTCGTTATCAAACAATATGCAAGTCAAACGACTGTAATCGGAAGACACATGTAATTTGTTGAGGCTGATCCAGGCCTAAAATCAGGGATCTTAGAACTAAGGAGTGGAAGCTAAGCATGGGCCTGTGATCCCAGCACTCCAGAGGCGGAGGCGGGTTACACTGTGAGACTCTACTCCAGACAACAGAAGGCTGGGGGAGTTGCCGCCATTTACACTGACATGTTCCCTCCAGAGGCGGGAGCTGTGGGTGCCTGAAGTCTCAGCAGCCATTAGGGCCATGTTGGTGCTTCCAAGCCAGGCTTCTTTTGGTCCCCTTAAAGCAATATGTAAAGTAGTGAAGTGTAGGTGCAGTGTCAGGAGGGCTTCCCCATGGCAGCAGGTGTCTACTGTTTGTCTAGTGCCTGCCCTAAGGAATATGCCACCTGTCCGTGAGGACAGTGCCAGTCAGCAGAGCCTGAATTAGGTTCACTTTTCCTCATTCAAATGGAAAGAAAGACATTTGTCAAGCTAGACAGAATCAAGGCCCTGATTTCCAGGCCTCTGGAAACAATTCTTTTGTAAAGTTCTCACTGGCTTACTCTGTAACAAACTGGATCCCACTGATAAACACAATCGAGATTCTTGCTTTCTGACTTCTGAAGTTGTGTGTGTGGGGTGTGGGGGGGCTGTGTAATCCAAGACAGCACAGAGCAACAGGCAATAGGCAACTCTTCATTGAGGACCAAGGAAAATGAAGAGCTAGGTGAAAATGCACAGAAAATGACAAACACCTGCTCGGTCCTATGGAAACAAAAAAATCACATTGTGTGTGTGTGAATGAAGCCAAGGTAAGGCTGGTGTTCTGCCCACAGTGTAAACACAGGAACATCTCTGAACATGCTAAATATATGCTGCCACCTCTACACACCAAGTAAATTGATCCTTCACAAAAGTTTATCCTTTGTAGGCATGGTGAGTCTGGTTCTTTTTCTTTGTTTGTTTTTTGGATTGATTGATTGATTGATTGATTGATTGATTTTACTAGCTATGGCTTCTGGATAATGGGGAAGAAGTCATAGAAACCTATCTGCTTATCTCAGGCACCTCAAGGCAGTGTGACCCAGGAGCCAGGCTGTGGGGAGGGATACATTCTTCTTAGGCTGGATGTTGAAGGTAGAGTAAGGAGGTTGTTCTTGTCACCCAGATAGAGCTGGGGCCCTGCAGCTTGTCTTTGCTACTTTATGGGTTCTTCCTTCCTCCCTTCTCCACCCTTTGTCTTAACTAACACTAGATAAGAGAGAAAAAAAAAAAAACAGAGAGGAGAGGAAAGAGATCCCTGAGTAAAGCCGGGATGGAAAGGGGGCATCATTAACGTTAGACTACTTCCTGCTGATTCAGGGCATCGAGTTCCGGGACAAGTTTGGTCTTTGCCATCAGGATCTCTAATTTCTTTTTCTTGTTTCTTTTTTGTGCACGTGAGTAATTAATAAACTGCAACCAGTCACAGGTGATGACCAATAACATTCAACCAGCAGCCCACCAGCAACCACCCACACCTCTCAGGCCCCTAGGATGTATATATCCTCTGGAAAGTCCTCAGAATCCCAGACGTCACACAATCGCACAAACCAGCTACAGCTGACAAAATCATACTCCTATACTGATTCTTTTTTCTTTTTTTTCTTTTTTAAAAGAAATCACAATTCCAAAATTGTCACTACACTTTCCCTGTTCTAAGTCATTAACTGGGCTGGTTGTAGTGGGAAATTATAAACAGAGACATTTTTTAATGAAACAAGCACTTTTTTAGATCAGTGACCAAAGTTTTCCGGAGACTCGGCTGTGAATCCTAATCTAAGTGTTGATCTAAAGTGGTATCATTTCCTATGGAAATACAAACAGCCACATCCAATGCAAAACTTTCACTGGCTTCCATTCTGATATTAATACATCCTTATAGTATATAAGTGGATTTAATTCCACAGTTTTGTCTATAACCCAATGTCTCTTGGCTACTGTTGTTCTAAACATCCTGTACTTTTTGCTATGGGGCATTGAGCTGCCACAAACACACACGCAAAACATCTCTTTTTGGATCTGCACTCCTGAAACCAATGGCAGCCTTTGCCATATCCCCTACACACTCTGGGAGGCTGCAGTGGTTTGTATATGCTTGGTCCAGGGAGTGGCACTATTGGGAGGTGTGGCCTGGTTGGAGTAGGTGTGGCTTTGGGGTGTGGGCTTTAATGTCCTGTCCTAGATGCCTGGAAGTCAGTCTTCCCCTTGGAGCATTCAGATGAAGATGTAGAACTCTCAGCTCCTCCTGCACCACGTCTGCCTGGACACTGCCGTGCTTCCACCTTGATGATAATGGCTGAACCTCTGAACCTGTAAGTCAGCACCTATTAAATGTTGTCCTTATAAGAGGTGCCTTTGTCATGGTGTCTTAGCAGTAAAACCCTAAGACAGAAGCCTAGGCATTCTTTCTGTTTGAGATTTAGGAAAACCATTGCCCCTAAGAAATGGCTTGTTCCCATTCCCAGCACAAAGTACTGTATTTCTCAGTTAACACGTTGGAAATTTTGAGATCTGAGGCTTTTGGTTTGGTCTCAGTCTCTTTGCAAATGACCATATTTCTTGCAACTGAAGCACCAGATATTTTGATATCAGAGACTTATATCAAGCCGTAGCTTGACCTGTCTTAGAATGGTTCACATTAAAATCAATATTGGTCATATTATCTACTTGTCCATAGGCACTGCTCGAAACTTTATGGTCTAATAATATTTTTTTACATTTGGTATTTGCATTTTCATATGCTAAAGGTCTCTATTAGTACCTGTTTTGCGTCAGAGTCTGAAATGGCTTTGTTCACAGCTGAGACTAATCTTTGTTTAAAAAAAAAAAAATCCATGACTTCTCCACAGCCTTGTATAATCTTTGTAAATGAAGTGGGCCTTTTCCTGTGCTCCTCATCTTTGTTCCAAGCTCTGAAAGCCACTAAGTAACATTGTTCTATGATAGCATCATCACATGGAATCCGTTCTTGTATGTGACACACAGTATCACCCTTTACCCACCAACTGATCTTTTGCTATATTCTTTGCCATCGCTCGATTTCACTGTTCAATATTACAGCTTCTTCCCTCCACTGTGTTGATCATGGCAGCTGCAGCCAGGCCTCTAGTAAGTACAGCTGTTACCAATCCCTTCCAGTCTTGGGGAATAATTCTTGTAGGCATACTTTCTCAGGCTACTTTATTGGGTTGTTTTCCTACCACCCTTCTCCAGCCCAATCCCTTCAAACCCCCCCCCCCAACTCTAGGTAGGAGAGAAAGGTTAGAGGGGAAAGAGGGCATAGACCTCTCTGAACTACTTCCTGCTGATTGTGGGTGTTTCCACATTGAGGCAGTGTTGATCTTTGTTATCAGGATATCCATTCCCCTCCCCCTATCTCTTTGCTCATGACTACTTGACAAAACACAGCAGCAGGGGAACAGCAGCCACTGGCCCTCGCAGGGTTCTCTCATTTATACCTTCTCCAAGAGTCCCCAGAATTCCAACTGGCAAAAATCACAACCCCTCCTAAGGCTTGAAAACAATCATAGTTAGCTGCTGTGGACAATCTGAAGCAGCTCTATATCCCACACCTGGGGTTAAAACAAAAGCACACTTATATAACATAACTGGATTTTTTTTTTTTTAAGAAATCAAAATTCTCACTATGAATTCTATTTTGAGTAGCCTGGTTCTTTAGAATTCGTTTCACAAAAGGGGAGTGCGTCCCACATGAAATCATGCCCTCTTTAAAATGCCTCAGACCTATGATTACTGTAAGACCCCATCCTATCTCATCTTGGCCTGTTTTACATTGTTAGCAGCTGTATGAGTACTGGGAAAGCTAATAGTGGTAATCTCCTAACCCTGGGCCACCCATCCCCTGGCAGCCTGTTTGGCTTGAGATTAACCTTGAAATCTCCCCAGCCTTCTCAGCTTTTCTCTGGCCTGTCCTCCCTCTTACAGTTTCTTTCCCTCTTTCCTCTTGCACAGTCACTGGAACTTTTTGTTCTCCTTTCTCTGGTGCTCCTCACCTCCCCAGTGTGTCTACTTCTACCTGCAGTGTTTCCAGTTGCATAGACATTCTCACAACCTTTTTTGAAACAGAATATAAGAAGAAGAAGAAAAAAAAAAAGAAAATCCCCTCTGGGAGCAAAGTGGGGGATATCCCAGTAGAAGCAGACACAATAAACATTTTGCTGGCATCTTGAAAAAAGAAAATTCTAACCCCTTCTCTAAGGCATTTGAAATCAAGTTCCCCATTCCGCCCAGCCATAAGTCTGGGCATCACTTGTAACTTATCTTTACAACTTTATGGGTTCTTCTTTCACTCTTCTCCACCCTTTTTCTTCCACCCTTTCAGCCCCTAACATTACATGGGAGTTCTAGATTACTTCCTGCTGATCCAGAGCATTGAGTTCTTGGGACAAGTTTGATCTTTGCCAATAATTTCTTCTTTGCATGCAGGACTACTTAACAAACAACCACTAATCCACAACCCACTAACAACCTCACCTCTAGGGGCCCTAGCATTTACATATCCTCTGAAAAGTCCCCAGAAGTCCAAATGTCACACAATCTCAGAAACTATCTGCTGCTGGCAAAGTCACGCCCCCACCAGAGCACAAGGCAAATCTTAGTTGCTGTGAACAATCTGAAGCCACATATCCCCACACCAGGATTACAAAAAAGCATATACTATTTCTGTGGATTTTTTTTTTTAAAAAAAAAGCAAAATTGTCAATACAGGACTGCACACCAGAGGGTATGTCACCCAGTTTGCATATACTTGTGGTCTTCAGCATGAGACTTCTTTTAGTATATTGTAAACGCAAAGTTTAATATACTCACAGCATAGCCCTGCTTCAGCCCTCTAGAGAAGATAGACAGGGGGTCAGTCTGCAGTTCCTAGTGGTTGCCTCTGAAGTCAACATGAGCAGACCTAATATTCTAACATCATCTGGAAGCACTTTCTATTTCTTGAATTGTGAAGAAAAGGGCTTTCTGTTGCTCATATCATTTTGTGGTGGCTTAGAGCGAGCTTCCGTGTCTTCCAAAGGCCCACGTCTTACAGGCTCAGTGCTCAGTATGAGTTATTAGGAGGTCTTCAATCACAGACACATTCTTGAAGGAGATGCTGGAATGTTGGCCCCTCCCCCTTCCTCTCCCTTTGGCTCCCTGAGAAGGGAGCAGTTTCCTGTGGCATATGCTTATGCAGTGATGTGCTACCTTCCCACAGTCCCAAAAAGGTGACTTGAGCTGATACCTTCAGACAAAAGCACCCCACCTCCCTGTTCCTGGGACACAGGGAAAGTCTGGGGATGGGGAGTGAGTCAGATGACTTAGAGGAGCCAGCGCCTGAGAAGTGTGGCCTGCTGGGGAGCATCCAGCAGGTCAGTGAGATGAAGGGAAAGGCTGTGGAGAGGTAGATGACTTATGGGCCTCATCAGGGCCCAGCTCTCTTTTCTTCCAGGTGGTGCTGAACAGAAGCTTTACTTCTGTTGTTTTATTGGTCTTACTTAATTATAAACAAACGTTTTCTTTTTTAAAAGAAAAAAAGGAGTTTAGTTCTGGAAAATATAAATTTAAAAGTGCATAGGAGAAATATCTCAGCAGGTAAAGGAAGCTGTGTCAACCCTTATAATCCACGCTTAGTCCTAGAACCCACATGGTAAAAGCAGGATCTAATTCCTGCGTGTTGTCCTCTGACTTACACATGTTTCCCACAGCACATGCATATACACACACCAAATAAATAAATGTAAAAATAGTGAAGTATATGCTCCCTACCCACCTCCCACTCCTCACAGGAAATACCACCTCCAGCTACTTCATGGAAAAGATCAGATGCCATAAAAAATGCATTCATTTCTCTGTGAAGTTCTGGCTTCAACAAATTTTAGGGACAAGCTATTGTCCATTAAGACTAAGAGTATCAAGCACTCAAAGACCAAAGCTGTGGTTGTAATAAAAACAGAATTCTGCCGGGTGGTGGTGGCGCATGCCTTTAATCCCAGCACTTGGGAGGCAGAGGCAGGCGGATTTCTGAGTTCCAGGCCAGCCTGGTCTACAGAGTGAGTTCCAGGACAGCCAGGGCTACACAGAGAAACCCTGTCTTGAAAAACAAACAAAAAAAAAAAAACTAGGAATTCCTCTTCTCACCAGCTAGAAAGGTAGAGAGGGAGTAGGGTGTAAATTGTGTTTGAATGTGACTGTTAGAACCTACAAGAACAAGTAGTTACAGGAGAAAGCTCTCCTTAGATGACTGAGTGACTGTTAGAACCTACAAGAACAAGTGGTTACAGGAGAAAGCTCTCCTTAGATGACTGAACTTTACAAAAATATTATTCAAACATGAAAATAGAAGGCTTTTTCATGTGGACAAAAGCTTAAGGAGCTGATGGCTTTATGACCTGGATAGTACACAAGGAATGAGAATAACTAAAAATAGTTAACTACACAACAATTAGAATTAAAATTAGTATTATTTTAATTTTTTAATAGAGCACTGGCTGCTTTGTGACTCATATGGAATGTGCACCATGACAACATGGTGTCTGTCCTACTTAGGGTTTTACTGCTGTGAGCAGACACCGTGACCTAGGCAACTCTTATAAGGACAACATTTAATCGGGGCTGGCTTTCAGGTTCAGAGGTTCAGTCCATTATCATCAAGGTGGGAGCATGGCAGCATCCAGGCAGGCATGGTGCAGGAGGAGCTGAGAGTTCTACATCTTCATTTTCAGGCTGCTAGCAGAATACTGACTCCCAGGCAGCTAGGATGAGGGTGCTAAAGACCACACCTACAGTGACACACCTACCCCAACAAGGCCACACTTACTCCAATAGGGCCACACCTTCTAATAGTGCCACTCCCTGGACCGAGCATATGCAAACCATCACAATGTCCTAAGGGAAGAAAGGAAGGTATCCACACCAAGACAACAGCATGAAGTCTGTCTTAGTGTTCTATTACACCATAATTCCAGCAACTCTTATAGTGACATTTAGTTGGGCCTGGCTTACAGGTTTTGTTCTACTTTTACAAGGTCACACATTTAGAAACATTTAGAAAAACATTTAGTTGGGCCTGGTTTACAGGTTTTGTTCTACTTTTACAAGGCCACACCTCCTAAACCTTTTCAAATAGTGTCACTTCCTGATAACTATTCATTCACATATATGAGCCTATGGGGTCATTATTATTAAAAACATCACATTCCTCTCCCTGACCCCAAAATGTAGCTATATCATACTATAAAAATACATTAAATTCAAGTGCAAAAGCCCTTATAGTCGATCAGCCTCAACACAGCTTTTGAGACTATGGCAATCTCTTAACTCCCTGTAAAATCAAAATCAAGAAGCAGATCACGTCTGTTCAGTATACATTAGCACAGAATATACATCACCACTACAAAAGAGAAGACAGGAGCATTGTGAGGAAATACTGAACTAAAAAGCAAGACCTAAAACCAGCCAGGCAAATTCCAGCCTCTGAGTCTCCAGGTCTGATGTCAAGACCCCTCTTCAGATCTCCAACTCCTCTCAGCTTTGCTGACTGAAACATAACTTGTCTCTCTTGGGCTGGTTCCCTCCCTGTTCGCAGCTCTCCTTTGGCATCTCCAACATCTTGGGGTCTCTAAGGCAACCCAGGCTTTACCTTCACAGTTTTGCACAATGGCCTCTCTGGGCCTCCATGCAGACACCGCCACACACCTGGCCTCAGCAACTTTCTTTCACCACGGAGGGAGATTCCACAACCACTTTCTTGTTGCCTCAACCCTAAAGCAAGACCCCAGGACTAAAGCTGTCACGTTCTGCTGCTGGGCTGGAACTCAGCACTCTCTCCCCACCCACCCCGGACACACACCCTGCCACATTCAATTTAATCTGCCCCAACTTTCAGTTATTGGGGTTTCCCTCACTGCCTAAAACTTTGTTTTTCAAGTCCTTTTCATAAGTTGGAAGCTTGGCTGGGTTGGGCTCTTCCCTTCACCTGGGCCTTTGCCGTTCGTAACCACAGCATCTGTTGCAGTAGGTTGTCCTCTGAACAGGTTTCCTTTGAGGCCTGTGCCCTCCTGTTCTGATGTGTGCTGAGCCTTTGCTAGGCTGCTGCATTGGTTAGCGTTTAACTCTATTGCTTTTCATTGGGTTTGAACACCTCTGAACCTCCCTGTTTGGTCCTTTCTCTGAGTACGTGTATCATATGGTTTACAAAACATACATTTTTCAGTCGTCTAATGTTCAGAAATTTTGTTTTCAGATTTTGCTGAAAGTTTGGCAAGGCTTCTAATGCTGTGTCCAAAACCGTTTTCTCTCTGAATCTTGAAACCCTGCTGCATTTTCCTCCTGTGGTGAACATATTTATTTGTAACTTACTTTTTCACTTTCCCGGGGACTTTTTCTTTGCATTTACTTTACTTCCTGCAGTCCCCAACAGTCATGGCAATGTAGACTGGCTTTTTCATTCATCTGTCCAAAAAAAAAAAAAAAAATTTTTTTTTCTATTATTTTTAGAGCGCCTGAAACCTGAGAGGCTCACCTCTTGAAAGTCTCATTCTGGGTCGATGGTGGGTGGAAGAGATGATCTTAGAGACATTGAGTGCTTGAGGTGTTAGCAAAAGTGACACCTGATATGAAACATGAATGACAAGGACCCGTGGAGGGACACAGGACAAACACTAGGAAAAGTGAGACATGGCCCACAGGACCGAGGTCGGAATAGACAGAGTGCACAGGTCAGAAGTGAGACAATGGCTGGCAACATGGCAAGAAGACAGAGAGGAGGGTCGCAGAGCCTGTGGTCACTAGAGAAGGTGACCTGGCTTCTGTAGAGTACAGAAAGCGAGGCAGGAATGGCCTCCAAGCCACTGATGTGAGCCAGGGGAGGGAGGGGGCACAGGGCAAGAGACATAATCAACTCCGACCTCACTTTCACCTGGGCAGCAGAGGCAAGGACCTAATGCAGATCGGAGAAGGCTTGAGGGGGGTGGGGGGGAAGCAGGATCAGACGATGACATTGAAAAGTGCTGTTTGGACTTGTCCAGATGGAGCTAGGCGCCTGGATCTGTGTGTATGCAGATGCTAGAGCAGGCTGGAGCATCATCGATGCCTGCTTCGGTAAATGCCCTGGGTAACTAGACATCAGGTAAGCACTCTGTCACTGGTCCACATCCAGTCTCCAGAGCCCTTTTACTCCCCTAACTGTTTATGTAGGTATACCCTCTCCAATTCTGTTTATTCTTTCTAGAACCCTCCTTGATGGACATGAACCTCCTGGATCAATCCATGCTCGGAGTCCACCCACCCACCCCATTTCTTCCTTAGCTTTTGTTCTGAGTCTTAAGTTTCTCAATTCTTGCTTTCTGTCAACTCATCCTTCTTATGACAATCTGTTCTTATTTTGTAACATTGGAACCCTTGTAAACTGCTCTCTTTCTGAGGCGTTTCCTTTCTGAGCACTTCTGTGTGTCTTGGGCTTCCTCTCGGTACTGGTCTTCCATTTTTAAGTCAGAAGGCATGAGGCTGAGGCTCAGCTCATGCTTCTAGGAAAGAGGCACTGATAGGCGTGTGTCTGGGGTGCTTTCCATACAGTCTGCTGCCCTCTTCCTTCTAAGTGAGGACACTGAGATTCTGTGTAGAGTGAGTCCTTTAACTGCACATGCGGAACCAGCAGGCAAGATGACGTCTTAAGTGGTTTTCAACTTCGTGAGGCATGAGCTCTTCTGACAGAAAATTAATGACTGATCCATAGACAGCTACTGTCAGCTACATGTCCGCCATGACTTCCCGTTTTCTCAAAAACAAGGTACCTGATAGCTCAGAGCCAGGAACTCACCTGGTGATGGTGTCTCATGAGACAGGGCAGGGGCATTTCTTCTGTAAGAAAGCCTGTATTTCTGGGGGCAGTTTAGTGTCAGTGAGGGCTGGGGAGGGTGCAGTACAGCCAATTGCTTTAGAGGGGCTGCTGGTGCACAGGTCATTTATCTGTGCCTGGTGCCTTGTGCCTAGAATCCTCAAAGTGGAGAGGCTGAGGCACAAGAGTCGCTTTGAGTTCAAGACCAGCCTGGTTTATGTAGTGAGTTCCAGGACAGCCCACCCTCGGCAGTCATAAACTAACTAGAACAAATAAACTATAAAAATTGTAAGTTGATTTTATGAAATTTCTACTAATTTTGTAAAGTTAGAGAAACTAAATTATGGGGAAATTTTCTACTAAGCAGGACTTAGGAGGAGGTGACCGTACTTAGAATGCCTTCCTTTCCCATCAGGGATACCATTTAAGTGGATTCAGAAATAGAGACGAAGACACAAAACAGTACCTATACTGGGATGGTGGCCATTACTGGGGTCTCCTTTTCATCTCTGGAGAATGGGAAGAAAGAGTAAACCTTTGATGGTGTGTGTGTGTGTGACAGTCTTGTCTTTTCCTCCTTCATCGATCATTGGCTTGTGGCATTGTCTGTGCCCAGAAAAATATGTAAAATCAGTGTGACTGACAATTAAGGGAAAAGGCTAAGTAAGGTCTGATTGTAAGAGAGCAAGGCGGGACCCCTCGAGATGCAGGTGGCCTCTCCCAGTCAGCAGGGATGTCCTGCAGGACACCACAGGATAAAGGTGCAGTCCCAGCTGGTGGGAAAGTCTCGGGATCCGCATCCACGCTGTGCAGCTACTTCCACTTGCTGCCCTCATTCATTATTTAAAACCTAAATAAAAATGAAGGCTGGCAGTCATTCTGAATTAATTAGCTTTTCTGGCAGCTGCCATCTGAGAATTAGGAGTTATCCAGAGCCAGTAAATTCTAGCTGATACTTTTTTTTTTTTTTTTTTTTGGTGTGGTGTCAGATTGGATTAAAGGAAATGTTGTGGGGAAATTAAATGCTACGCCTTTCTTAATGCTTTGGTTGCCTGTAGATAACCATTTTTCATGGTGATAAGTAGACCATTACTTCTTATAACAATAACACATTCAAATAAACAGGCTGAAGAGCCCACATCGCTCTGAGGCTCGGATTTTACTTCATAGGCTTCTTGTTTACTGTTTACTGAAGAGTGTCTGAGTTTCACCTTTGAGAAATTTTCAAGTCCAAGCTTGGTCTAGATTTCTCAAGAAATCTCCCAAAATGAGCTTGTGTGTTTGCCTTTGGTCACCTGAGGTTCCAGGACCATGGAGTTCTTGATCCTGAAAGAAGAACCAAACACAGGAGTGATCCTGAGATGAGAGTCAGGAGCTCAGAGCCGGTCTGGGTGCATGAGGCCCTGCCGACCCTGCCTGAGATACTAGAATCAGCCATTTTGAAGATACACCTTGACAGGAGATGAGCTGGTTTCCCGGCATACAATGGCTACTCTAGGCAACAGGCCCACGCGCTAAGATGGCTAGAAGAGATTGAAAGAAAAGTATAAGGGTAGTTCTGATGCTGAGGTCCTGTTCCCCAGTTGATTCTTGGTCTGTCAGTAAAGAAGTAATGAGCCAATTGCTGGATAGAAGGTGTGGAAGGACTTCCAGGTTCCAGGAGGCAAGCAGACAGACACAAGGGAGGCGAGGACAATTCACCAAGCTTCTGATGGAGAAAAGTTGACCAGTCATGTGAGATCTCAAAACAGACTGGCCACACAGGCTACTCCTACAGGCAGGAGGTCTCGGGTGTAACTGAGCAACTAAAGTTACAGCAGCCGGGAGGTGTGGAGCTAAGGGCACGATTTTCCAGGTGGAAGATAAGAAGCGCCTAGCAATTGTGTCAAGTAGGCAAGTTGAAAGTGTGTGTGTGTGTCTTTTATCTGTGGATTTGAGGGAAGCTAAGTGGTGGCTGGTAGTGTGGTCTGCTCCTCAAGCTTAGGCAGGGTAGCAAAAGCTACCCACAATAGAAAGGCCAGTCAATGAGGGAGGTTGGCTCAACTTGGGATCTATCCCATGGGTGGGCACCAAACCCTGATATTATTACTGATCCCATTTTGTGTTTGCAGACAGGAGCCTAGCGTGGCTGGCTAGCTGTCCTCTGAGAGGCTCTACCAGTAGATGACTGAGACAGATGAAGATACTTACAGCCAACCATTGGACTGAGGTCAGGGACCCTGATGGAGGAATTAGGGGAAGGATTGAAGGAGCTGAAGGGAATAGCAACATCATAGTAAGACCAACAATATCAACTAACCTGGTCCCTGGGAGAGCCCAGAGACTCAGTCACTAACCAAAGAGCATTCATGGGTTGGTCCATGGTCCCTGGCACATACGTAGCCTTGTCTGTCCTCAGTGGGAGAGGATGCACCTAATCCTCCAGAGACTTGATGCCCCAAGGAAAGGGTGTGTGTGGGGGGGAGTGAGGTAGAGGTCGGTACATGGGAGATAGGATAGAGAGCACCCTCTCAGAGACAAAGGGGAGGGGAGATGGGGTGAAGAACTCTTGGAGGGTGGACTGAGAAAGGGGTGCAGCATTTGGAATGTAAATAAATAAAACAATTTAAAAATAAAAAGCAAAAAAAAAAAAAACCCAAAACAAAAGATGATTGGAAGGAGGAAGAGTCTTGGGATTCATAAGTGAAATGTCACTTAATTTATACTGAATGGGAAGTTTAAATAGTGCCCACACACCAAGACAATGAGTTGGAGGCTTTATGTCATAGTAACTGAACTTCAAAGTCATAAAGCCCAAGTTAGGTGACATTTAGAGATATCTTTAAAAAATCAATAGAGTCCGATGGTTAATCTTGTCAACTTGTCTTGACTGAGAAGTGCCTGGGGTTGAGAAGGCTGCCCCGGGTGTCTGTGAGGGCATCTGCAGAGATGGCTGGGCTCTCTGGCTGATGAATGGTAAGAAGACATTTAGGAAGGAGGTGAGAGGTTGGCAGTGGGGCCTGCTTGGAGGAAGTAGACACTGTGTCTTTTCCTGGCCCCATACTATAAGGCCTTTCCTCTGCTTCTTGTCTGTCTTACTCCAGGACCAGAAATATGGAACCAAGAGACCATAGCCCAAGTCCCCTCAACTTCCCACCACAACCAACCTTCCCTTCTTGTTCCTGTCAGGGAGTCTGACGTAGCACCACGCTAAAGCAAGAGAGGATTTGTGAAGAGATACAGCTGGGGGAAGATGGGCACCTCACCCGAGTTCCCTTCAAGGAGGCAAGGCTGACACAGACACTGAAGAAACCCTGACCTGTGAGCTATTCTCCAAGGATTCATCCCAAACTCAGTGGCCTGAATGACAAGAACCCATTCGGCTAACAGGTCTGGGCTAGTGCTCTAGGTCACATGTTAAGGGCAGGGCAGGAGATCAGGCATGCTGGTCCTAGCTTGATGCTCTGGGATGTGGAATGGAGCCAACTGGGTTTTGCCTGGTACTGTCTCTCATCATAGGCTGGGCTTCTATACACTGGTAGCCTGAACTCACGTAGCAAGCGGCCACATACGGGACTCTGCAGGACTGAGTCTGTTGAAGGCAGGCCCATCTGTCCTGCAGCTCCTTGCTAGCCAAAGCTAGCCATTATGCCAGCCCTGATTTGGGAAACATTTCTCCTTTATCCCAGCGGGAGCAACACTGAAAACATACTGGACAGGAGAGTGGCTATTGGAGGGGTGGGGGACCCAGGCTGATTCTCTAAGAATCTATGGAGAACTAGGATGGTGTAGCTACTGAGTTCAGTGGATTTCATGTCTTCATAATTTAAGAGTGTGGTGTTGAAAGACTAGAGTAACCTGGAATAGATACACACACACACACACACACACAACCCTCTACCTCATGGAAGAAAGAGAGGGACAGAGGGAAGGACAGAAGAGCCAGAATCTAATCAAGTAGAGAAGGGCAGTAGACACTGGGGCACTGACTGTCCTAGGACACTAGACCTGAGCTAGGTTCTCCTGGATCTGGATCTGGGGGAAACTTACCTGAACCCAGTCTAGAGATTCAAACAATCCTTAAGGTAAAAACCAGCAAGGGTGAGAGAGAAATCCTGTCTCAGAACTAAACAAAAGCACACCTACAAGCAAAAAGGCCTTCCCTGGGCAGAGTCAAGGGTTAAAGAGAAAGTTGTATTTGTGTGGTAGCCTGCATTACAGGCTATCTGGCAGGTTGACATTAAGTGTGCTTTCGTCTTCTCTGCCACAACCAGTATTACTAGAGTACCTTAGGGCTCTGCATAGCTTATTCACATGTGCATGCACACACATACACACACACACACACACACACACGCAGTGGTGTATGTAACTCTGTCATGTTGTGGTTTTCATGTTTTAAGTGTAAATTTCAGTTTACAGACTCCTTTCTGATCAGGATGTAAAGCTCTCAGCTCCTTCTCCAGCACTGTATCTCTCTGCATGCCACCATGTTTCCTGCCATGATGAGAATGGACTAAACCTCTGAAACTGTAAGCCAGCCCCAGTTAAGTGTTTTCCTTTGTAAGAGTTGTCTAGGTGTTTCTTCAAAGATACAGTCAGCAGCTTTGTTTGTGATGGCAAGAGAATCCCAATAGCCAAGAAGTTCTGGGGATGAACAGATACATAAGCTGTGGTATAGCCATGTCCTGGCGTGCTACAGAGCAATGAAAAGGGGCAAGCTGGCAGTTTACAGTAGGGTGGAAGGGCAAATGCATTGGGCTAAGTGAAAAACTCACTCAAAGTTAAATACTGTAATTCTACCACATAGACTGTCTCGGCATGATGAAACATTGAAGACAGAGGGTAGACGCCAGGTACTGGGGGTCAGGGACACAAGACCATCATGATCACAAAGGAGGCATGGAAAACCCTTCACAGTGATGGAACTTTCTGCATATAGACTATGGTAGGGTTACATGAGTCTACATACTACATAGAGAGTAAAATTCCGTGAAGCTACACAGTGGAACAGAGTGCGTTTAAAGAGGGGGAAGCTGGGCGTTTAGCTTGGTTGGAGTCTTATGTAACACACAGGGAGTCCTGGGTTTGAGTCCCACCAGCACATAAACTGTTAGCCCACACCTGTCATCCCAGCACTCGGGAGGTAGATACAGGAGGATCAGAAGCTAAAGGCCACTTTCAAGTTTCAGGCCGGCCGAGACTGTCTAAAAAACATTAGAACTGAACGTTATAATTTGAATCTAAAAATGTTCCCTGAAGGCTCATGAGCTGAGAACTGGGTCACAGACAGTGGCAGTATTGAGTAACTGGGTCATGCCGACACTAACATCACTGATGGTATAATTCACTGAAGAGTTGGCTCTGAAAAGGCAGTTGGGAGATGCAGACAGTAGGACATTGAATAGGCTCTGAGGATTTATCTTCTTCCCTGCCCCCACCTTGCTTTCTGTTCCCTGGAGGTCCTGAAGTGAGCAGCTTCCTTCTCCTTTATCATAGACTTCAAAGGCATGGATCTCTGTGACCACAGGTTGAATCCATGAGCCAAAATAAATTTTAGTTTACATCAGTTTTGTCATAGCAAAGAAATTCTGCTAGTACATTGGGTGGTTAGCAGCACCAGCCCCTGGGTCCTTAACTAATGATAAGTAAGATACCAGCATTGGGGAAGCTGAGGGAAGGGCACACAGGTGCACGGGCAGGCACATAGATGCACCATTTCTGCAATGTCTAGACATGACTGAGATGATTTCTAAATGGAAAGTTTATTGTTTAAGAAAGTCAGTCATCATGACATCAGGATATCCATTGGGTCTTCATAACTTATTTGCCATCTTCCCTTCTAATGGGGGTTTGTATATGCATGACGTTGCAATAGAATTTATCTTGGTAGACTACGTCCGTCCCCCAGTTTTCACTTTTCTGATGGACATGTACCGTCGAGTGTGTCTGTAGGTTCAGTGTACTGTATGCAGGATTTCATTGCATGCATGTATGTATGTGTCATGGTTAAACTGGGCCATCTCCGTCTCCTCAGTGCTTCCCATGTCTTTGTTTTGGGAATCTTTGAACTCTTCTCGGTCTTTATAACATATCCAACTACACTCTCCTGGTAGCTATATTTTCATACTTCCAGTCCAGTTTCTTTATCTCCAGTCCCCTCTATTCCCTCTGACCCCTGGATGCTGCCCTCCACTTTCAAGTCTCCCGTGATGGGTGGCTTTATCTCCCACATGTGAGACTCTGTGGTCTCTCTGTGCCTCCCTTATCTCACTTGACATGGTGTGGCCCAGTGCCATCCATGCTGCTGCAAATGACAGTATTCCATATTTTTATGATTACTATTCCACTCTATACACACACACACACACACACACACACACACACACACACACACCCCACAGGTTTTTATTCATTCACTTTTTAAAGGACACCATTTTTTTTTATTAATCATTGCATTTGTTTACATCTCAAATGATATCCCACTTTCCAGTTAGTTACCCTCCACAACCCCCCCATCCCACACGCCCCCTCTCCCCCCTCTCCCCCCTCTCCTTTGCGTCTATGAGGGTACTCCCTCACCCACCCCACCACTCCAGCATCTCCCTACGCTGGGGCATCAAACCTCCACAGGATCAAGGGGGTCCCTTCCCATTGAAGTCAGACAAGGCCATCCTCTGCTACAAATGTATCTGGAGCCATGGATTCCTCCCTGTACACTCCTTGGTTGCTGTCTAGTCCCTGGGAGCACTGGGTGGTCTGGCCAGTCGACATTGTTCTTCCTATGGGGTTGCAATCTCCGAGCTCAGTCTGATGGTTGGCTGTGAGCATCCACACCTGTATTGGTCAGTTGCTGGCAGAACCTCTCACCTCCCAGGGAACAGTCACACCAGGTTCCTGTCAGCAAGTGCCTCTTGTCAACAGCAACACTGTCAGGGTTTGGAGTCTGCAGATGGGATCCTCAGGTGGGTCCCCGGATGGCCCTTCCTTTAGTTTCTGCTCCATTTTTTGTCCCTGTCTTCCCTTTGGACAGGAACATTTCTGGGTTAAAAACTTTGAGATGGGTGGGTGGCCTCATCCTTCAGCTGGGGACCATGCCTATCTATTGGAGGTGGTCTTTACAGGTTCTACCTCTCCTTTGCTGTGCTTTATGGCTAAAGTCATTCTCATTGGTTCCTGGGAGCCTCTCACTTCCCTGGCATCTGAAACCCTCCAGTGGCTATCCGCAGTTCCTCATCCCCCACTGCTACATATTTTTATTCGATTTCCTGATCATCTGTACCTCTCTCCTGTCCCGTCCAGTACCTGATAATGCCCCCCTTATTTCCTCCCCTCCTCTCTCCCTCCCAGGATCCCCCCCTCTCAACCTCCCTCAATCATCCTGTTCTCCCCTTCAATGCAGGACTGAAGTCTCGACACCCTGGTCTTCCTTCTTAAGCTCCATATGGTCTGTGGGTTGTATCATGGGCATTGCGAACTTTTGGTCTAGTATCCACTTATCAGTGAGTACATACCATGTGTGTTCTTTTGTGACTAGGTTACCTCACTCAGGATGATATTTTCTAGTTCATTCCATTTGCCTAAGAATTTCATGAAGTCATTGTTTTTAATAGCTGAGTAGTTCACCATTGTGTAAATGTACCACGTTTTCTGCATCCATTCTTCTGTTGAGGGACATCTGGGTTGTTTCTAGCTTCTGGCTATTATAAATAAGGCTGCTAAGCATGTGTCCTTGTTACATGTTGGAACATCTTTTAGGTATATGCCCAGTATAGCTGGGTCTTGAGGTAGAACTATTTCCAATTTTCTCAAGAACCACCAAATTTATTTCCAAAGTGGTTGTACAAGCTTGGAGCTCACCAGCAATGGAGGAGTGTTCCTCTTTCTCCACATCCTCGCCAGCATCTGCTATCACCTGCATTTTTTATCTCAGCCATTCTAACTGGTGTGAGGTAGAATCTCAGGGTTGTTTTGATTTGCATTTCCCTGATGACTAAGGACGCTGAACATTTCTTTAAGTGCTTCTCAGCCATTCAAGATTCCTGAGTTGAGAATTCTTTGTTTAACTCTCTACCCCATTTTTAATAGGAGTATTTGGTTCTCTGTAGTCTAATTTCTTGAGTTCTTTGTATATTTTGGATATTAGCCCTCTATTGAATGTAGAGTTGGTAAGGATCTTTTCCCAATCTATGGGTTTCTAATTTTTGTCCTATTGACAGTGTCCTTCACCTTACAGAAACTTTTTTTTTCAATTTTATGGGGTCCCATTTGTCGATTGTCAATCTTAGACCACGAGCCATTGGTGTTCTGTTCAGGAAATTTTCCCCTGTGCCCATGTATTTGAGGTTCTTCCCCACTTTCTCTTTTATTAGACTCAGTGTATCTGGTTTTATGTGGAGGTCTTTGATCCACTTGGACTTGAGCTTTGTACAAAGAGATACAAATGGGTCAATTTGCATTCTTCCATATACTGACTGCCAGTTGAACCAGCACCATTTGTGGAAAATGCTGTCTTTTTTCCACTGGATGGTTTTATCTCCTTTGTCAAAGATCAAGTGACTACAGGTGTGTGGGTTCATTTCTGGGTCTTCAATCCTATTTCATTGATCTCCCTACCTGTCTCTGTACCAATACGATGCGGTTTTTATTACCATTGCTCTGTAGTACAGCTTGAGGTCAGGAATGGTGATTCCTCCAGATGTTCTTTTATTGTTGAGAATAGTTTTTGATATCCTGGGTTTTTTGTTATTCCAGATAAATTTGAGAATTGCTCTTTCTAACTCTATGAAGAATTGAGTTGAAATTTTGATGGGGATTGCATTGAATCTGTAGATTAGATTCATTAAGATGGCTATTTTTACTATTTTAATCCTGCCAATCCATGAGCATGGGAAATCTTTCCATCTTCTGGGGTCTTCTTTGATTTCTTTCAAGTCCCAGAAGGATCTTGAAGTTCTTGTCATATAGATCTTTCACTTGCTTAGAGTCACAGCTAGATATTTCATATTATTTGTGACTATTGTGAAGGGTGTTGTTGGCCTAATTTCTTTCTCAGCCTGTTTATTCTTTGAATAGAGGAAGGCTACTGATTTGAGTTAATTTTATATCCAGCTACTTTGATGAAGTTGTTTATCAGCTGGAGAAGTTCTCTGGTAGAATTTTTTGGGTCACTTATGTATACTATCATATCATCTGCAAATAGTGATATCTTGACTTCCTCTCTCCCAATTTGTATCCCTTTGATTTCCTTTTGTTGTGTAATTGCTCTGGCTAGAATTTCAACTACTATATTGTATAGATAGGTAGAGAGTGGGCAGCCTTGTCTAGTCCCTGATATTAATGGGATTTTGAGTATTTATGTTGTTTAGGTATAAGGGTAATTGTGGCTTCATAGAACAAATTGGGTAGTATTCCTTATATTTCTATCTTGTGGAATAGTTTGAGAAGTATTGATATTAGATCTTCTTCGAAGGTCTGATAGAATTCTGCACTAAAACCATCTGGCCCTGGGCTTTTTTTTTTTTTTTTGGTTGGGAGATTTCTAATGACTGCTTCTATTTCCTTAGGGGTTATGGGATTGTTTAGATGATTTATCTGATCCTGATTTATCTGATCCTGATTTAACTTTGGTACCTGGAATCTGAGTAGAAAATCATCCATTTCATCTAGATTTTCCAGTTTTCTTTAATATAGGCTTTTGTAGTAGGATCTAATGATTTTTCTTAGTTGAATTTTCTTGGTTTCTGTTGTTATATCTCCCTTTTCAGTTCTAATTTTATTAATTTGGATACTGTCTCTGTGTCCTCTGGTTAGTCTGGCTAAGGGTTTATCTATCTTGTTGATTTTCTCAAAGAACCAGCTCCTGGTTTTGTTGATTCTTTGTATAGTTCTTTTTGTTTCTGCTTGGTTGATTTCAGCCCTGAGTTTGATTATTTCCTGCCTTCTACTCCTCTTGGGTGTATTTGCTTCTTTTAGTTCTAGATCTTTCAGGTGTGCTGTTAAGCTGCTAGTGTATGCTCTCTCCAGTTTCTTTTTGTAGTCACTCAGAGCTATGAGTTTTCCTCTTAGCACAGCTTTCATTGTGTCCCATGAGTTTGGATATGTTGTCCCTTCATTTTCATTAAATTCTAAGTCTTTCATTTCTTTCTTGATTTTTTTCCATGACCAAGTTATCATTGAGTAGAGTGTTTTTCACCTTCCATGTATATGTGGGCTTTCAGTTGTTATATTGAAGACCAGCCTTAGTCCATGGTGGTCTGATGGAATACATGGGATTAATTAAATGTTCTTGTATCTGTTGAGATTTGTTTTGTGTCCGATTATATGGTTGATTTTTGAGAATGTACCATGAGGTGCTGAGAAGAAGGTGTATTCTTTTGTTTTTGGGTGAAATGTTCTATAGATATCAGCTAAATCCATTTGGTTCATAATTTCTATTAGTTTCACTGTGTCTCTGTTTGGTTTCTCTATCCATGATCTGTCCACTGGTGAAAGTGGAGTGTTGAAATCTCCTACTATTATTGTGTGAGGTGCAATGTTGTTTTAAGCTTCAGTAACATTTTGTTGACAAATGTGAGTGCCCTTGCATTTGAGGCATAGATGTTCAGAATTGAGAGTTCATCTTGGTGGATTTTTTTCTTTGATGAATATGTAGTGTCCTTCCTCATCTTTTTTGATAACTTTGGTTGAAAGTCTATTTTCTTGGACATTAGAATGGCTACTCCAGCTTGTTTCTTGGGACCATTTACTTGAAAAATTTTTTTTCCCAGTCTTTTACTCTGAGGTAGTGTCTGTCTTGGTCACTGAGGTGTGTTTCCTGTATGCATCAAAATGCTGGGGCCTGTTTATCTATCCAGTCTGTTAGCCTATGTCTTTTTATTGGGGGGTTGAGTCTATTGATGTTGAGCGATATTAAGAACCAATGATTGCTGCTTCCTATTATTTTTGTTGTTAGAGGTGGAATTATGCTTGTTTGTTTCTCTTCTTTTGGGTTTGTTGCGAGAAGATTAATTTCTTGCTTTTTCTTGGGTGTAGTTTCCTGTTTTGTATTGGATTTTTCCTTTTATTATCCTCTGTAGGGTGTCCACTTCCATATTTTTTAAACTCTAAGCATTGAGTCATGAGCAGGCTATGGAGTGAGTTTGAAGGACACCATCAGTACTTAGAATGGAATAGAATAAACAAGGTGAAGTAGACATGACAGGGTGGAAGGTTCCAGAATCAGAAGGGATTATCTCCAAGATGGGCAAGGTTATTTCCTGACCATTCTGGAGTTTAGTGTGTGATGCAGGCAGCTGACTAACACTACTTTCTTCTCATAGCCATAGTTGTGTTCCTAGGAGGTCCCATCCTGAAAGGATGATGCCCATATCCAGTTCTCCAGGTAATGTTATGGAAGGCGCTATTTTTCTTCTAGGTGAAGCTGCCTCTGACACTGATGGGAAATTCTTGAATACTAGAACCTCACAGTGGGCTAGGTCCCCCAAACCCCATGTGAAGAACAATGGAAAACTTCCTCCTGACACTCAGGTGAAAGGCAAAAAGAACTTTCTTTCAGCCTTAAACACTTCAAAAATGTACGTTCTCTTACTAATATACTTATGTTTTTATTTTAAACAAATTTATTTATTAGATTTTTTGTGACAGGGAATAGCCCTGGTTGACCTGAAAATTGCTATGTAGCTCAGGCTAGCCTGCACCACCACAGTGAACTTTTAAATTAAAAGTTCTTTTCAGGCTTGCTACTTCTGAATATGATGTCTGCCCTGGAGTATGGTTGATATACCCAGAGTCACTCCATTGAGAAAAGGGATGCTCCTCTCTCAGAAGGTATCATTACAAAAAGCTTCTAGGTCAGGGGTGGGACTTTGTGCCTACCTCCACTGCTCTGTGCTGAGAATTTGCCTAGCTTGAAATTATATGGGTCTTCAGTGTTGTCACAGTCGTGAATTCACGTGTGTATCAGTTCGGTTGTGTGTGGAAAATGTTGTGTTTTTAACAAAATCTTAGTCGCTCAATTTTACCAATGGAGACTTGGGAGCCAGGTGCCTGCTATTTTACAGAGGCAGAGAGTACCCATCTGACCTTCCCCCACAGCCAACATCCTAAAAGGAAGTTCTCTTTGCCACCTCAAACCCTCTCAAGCTGAATGCCACTGCCTTCTATTTCCTGTGCACCCCTCTATTCCTCTGGACTCCCTCTTACTCAGTATGTTTTCCTCTTAATAAATCTATGTTCATTTCCTGTCAACTGATTACTTACTCTGCCTCTTGACCCATTGTTAACTTCACTAAATCAAGTTTACAATATTCAAGCAGAAAGTTCTTGGATTAAAGGTATGTGGTAAGACTGAGCCACAATCACAACTGGAAACAAGTTTTTCCAGTAAACAACACAACCTTGGGGTTCACAGTATGAGAAAATTTCCCCTTTTCTCTAAATAAAGAGGAAATATTTTAACTCTAGCACAGTAAAACTATTTATGATGATGAAGCTATTTCTGATAAGGTTTTCACAATGTCCATCTTGGTTGTATTTGGCAGTCTTAGTATTAAGGTTTTTCTTTGAGTTCAAAGTTCTGTAAAATGTGAATGTCAGTGTCCTATGAACTCAGCAGTATGAATGTCTTGAGCAGTTTGTATTGGAAGCTGGTCTTTGGGTGGTGTTCGTCAGCTAGGTAGAACACAGCAGTCAACCCAGAGGTGTCCACTGTTTGTGTAGAACCTGGCGGCAGAAGAGGCATGGGGCAGTTTTACCCAGTGGTTAGCATTACCACAGTCTACACAGGTTCATCATTGCAGGACCTCATCTTGAAGATCTCAAAGGTTACCATTAGGAAAGGGTGTAAAACTTAAAACATGTTAAGTATCATATATAGCAGATCTCAGAAAGCTTTGAGGACCACAACCTATTAAGTACATCT
Organism: Grammomys surdaster; assembly: GCF_004785775.1. NCBI lineage: Eukaryota > Metazoa > Chordata > Mammalia > Rodentia > Muridae > Grammomys > Grammomys surdaster. Next base: position 5,055,381 of record NW_021604617.1, on the reverse strand, counting down.
GAGGTACGCAAACTTTGTTCCTAGCTACCTGCTTCAGACTCAAACCTGAAAACACAGACAGGGAGCTCGATGGAGCTTATTTTGGGTTACTTCTTGTAAGTATGAAGTTTGGTTATAAAACGAACAAGGAGGACTTTTCCTTATTAATTTCCTTGGCCTGTTGCCAAGTGGTAGAAACAACTCTTTCTTCAAATCTTTGCTGTTAACAGGGTGTTTCTTATGAAATTCTGAGGCTTCTAGACTTTCCCTATTAATACCTAATCAATTTCATTGTTACATTGTGCTAAAGGGCCTGGGGAACCTGTATAGGATCTGATATGTGTTATATACAATGGATGACTTCTATTTCTGATTAATTGTTGTAGTTGAATAAATAGCAAAGTTAATTCTGAACCATCAGGAATGAGTTCAGCAGTTTTAATTTGTAAAACAACTCTTTCTGCATATTGAGAGTCAGTAACCATATTAAGAGATTCAGGGAAATCTAATAATACCTAAGAATGACATACAGCTCTGATTTTTCATCTGAATCATTAGGACTCTGAGTCACATCACTTACTTCCCTGGCTTATACCCTCCTTTCTAGATCTATTTGCATCAGTATAGAATGTAGGGGCTCCAGAAATTGGTGTCCCTTTTACTATATGAAGGAGACTATAACTAGTTCTTTTAATATTCTGAAGACCTTTGCTATTGGGACATTTGTTGTTCATCTCTCCCCCTAAAATTACTGCAAGTTCTTTGCCAAAGTTCATTTTCTGCCCATACTGAGACAATTTCAGCATCAGTGAAAGGTATCACAATTTCTGCTGTGTTTATTCCTGCTAATTGATAAAGTTTCATTTTCCATCCAGAATCAATTCAGAAACTGTTTCTATACAGGTCTTTAACTTTTACTCTGTTTGTGAGCTAAAAATATCCAGTCTAAGATGTTATCTTCTCTCTGCATAAGAATTCCTGTGGGAGAACGAGTAGAAGGCAAAATACCTAAAATACAATAATCAAGCCTTGGATCTGAACAGTTCCCATGTGCATCCTGTAATCTCTTTTCTACCATACCTAGTTCTCTCTCAGCCTCAACTGATAATTCTTTATACTAACTAAGTCCTTATTACCTTGTAAGGTTTAAAATAAATTACTTAGCTCTTGAGTAGTTAAACCAATTATAGGCCATAGCTAGTTAATATCTCCTAGCAATTTTTTTGTGTGTAAAAAATTTAAGAGTTTGTAATTGATCTTTCCTGATTTGTACTTTCTGTGATTGAATTTTCTGTAGGATCTATTTTATGTCCTAGATAATTAATAGAATCTTAACTTAGAATTTTTTTTTCAGAAGCAATTTTATAAAAAATCAGTGAAGTCTTTTTTTGGGTTTTATATAATTTTAGTAAATGACTCTGGCCCTTTTCCTGACTCTTCAACCTTGTCCCAGTCATTTAAAGCTGCCAAGCAACATTGTACCAAGGTGTGGTTATCAAACTCAAGCTACCTTTGTAGCACAGCATATTGACCTTCACCTAGCAACTGACCTTGGGAAACAGTAATACCTCCTTATGATGCTCTTCTGTAGCTCTAGCTTCCTCCCTTTACGATGTTTGCCATTGTAACGAAGGACCAGCTTCCAATACTGCAGTTGCAAAATCTTTCCTGTCTTGGCGGATAATTTTGTTCTGAGTTTCCTATGAAGTTAATATTTGCTTCACATAGGGTGAATGCATACCATATGAAACGATTGCTTCCTTGAATATGTTCAAATCTAATCTAATTCCATTTAACTTCTTCATAACCTTGGGGATGCCTGTCATCTTGTATAGTGACTGGATAAAAATGTTGGTTTTCTAACAAACTTGGATCACTCCCCTTCGGTTTCATTATGTGGCTGCTCAGTAAGCATAATGCACCTTGTATTATGGTATTCTCATCTTCAACTCTGTCCTTGATGACTTCCAAACTTGATGGCTTCTCAGTTTGTCATAGCTGGTGTGGATTTCTCTGTGTGGTCGTGCCTGTTTACAATATGTAGGGGGAGGTAGGTATTGATTCCTTAATTGGTTCTTGTTTGTGTCAATAAAGGAGGTGGAAGCCAATTGCTAGGCAAAGGGATAAAAAACGGTGGTATGTCTGGGTCCCAGGGGGAAGAGAAGGGGATGAGAGGGAGAGCCAGCAGTGAAGCAGAGAAAGCGGCAGGCATGTAGGTCTCGGGGTACCTATAGTTTGTAGCCTCTGCCATGGGCAGAGGCCAAGAAGGATGGGGCAGGATGGTCTTCGCCCAGCCATTGAGTTATCTGGATAGTTTTAAAATATTAAGGCTGTCATTTTTTTTTCTATTCACAGCAACTAAGGTGGGCAGGAGAAAGGGCACAGCCAGATCGATCATTGGCGGAGTGGTTGAGCTGGGGTAGAGCTTCAAAGGTGGTTGATTACTGAGAGCAGTGACTGACAAGCAAGTTCTTTTAATAAAGGAATAGCAAAAAGTAACCTTTCTGTTATTAATAGCACGATGATAGCTTGAGTTTGGTTTTACACTGAAACCTGTTTTTTGAGTTTATCTCTTCGTGAAGCCAGTGAGTCTGCCTTTCTCACTAGGAGATCTGATAGCTCTAGAAAAGGCAAGGCCTGATTTTTCCACTTGCTTGGGGAGGAGCTGGTTTGCTTGCTGCTGCTAAACTGGGAAAGCTATAGTTAGCCATCAACACAGAGATCGGAGAAGGATAAATCTGAGCATTAAGTGTTGTAGGGGATGATATTAAAGTCTGGTTCCCTAATTGGTTCTTGATTTGGTCAACAAAGGAAGCCAGGAGCCGAGCACTGGGTGGAAGGGTCAGGTGGGACTCCCAGGAGGAAAAGGAGATGCAGGAATAGAGAAGAAGGGGCTTTTTCGGCCAGGCTTTGGAGCGAGAAGCATGCAGCTATCATGTAAGATCTCAGGGAAGCTATATCCAACGGCCACCAGCTGATATCCAAGGAGGCTAGCTGATAACTTTAGGGCAGGAGATTCTGTGCCCAGCAATTGTGCTAGCTGGAAAGTTCTAAAGGGATAAAGCTGAGTGTTTTTTATCCGCGGAGCAAAGGTGGGTAGAGAGAGAAGCTAGGTCGGTGATGGCAGCCTGGCGAAGCTAAGCTGGGAGGAACAAAAGAGAAGCCCAGAGTGAGGCAGTGGAGTGGAGCAGCTCCTAGGCAAGCCAAGAGTGGGGCTGTTGGCAGAGATCTTGGAGCTAAGCTGGGAGGGGGCCACTGCCCCAAAGTCAGGAGTGCGTTTTATAAAATTACACATTACAAAGTGTAATACAAATGGCCTCTGTGTCAATTAAAATGACAGACTTATAACTACCTGGACAGTCTTCCTCTACGGCGATCTCTATGGCTGATCGATAGTATATATATGGTAGCATGTACAGAAGGCTAATTGATAGTACATATACGGTAGCATATGCAGAAGGCTAATTGATAGTATATATACGGTAGCATGTACAGAAGGCTAAAGCTTATTCCTGTAAATGAATTACATTTGCACTCAGGATAACTGCAGGCATGATTCTGAGCATGTGAAAGAATTTGACCACTTATAAGACCATTGACTTGCATGTCTTAATTATTTTTAACATTCACAAGTTAGTAGCTTTTATAAGATTAGGAGTTTATAGTTTTATCCCCGTTAAGTTTGAGTCGCAACATTTTGAATGGAAGACTTTGTAGATCCTTTAGCATTAAAATATAACTTTAAACCACAAATATAGTCCACAGAGAAACTGGGAACCTTACTGTCCTGGTCCTTTCATAGTGTAACTTTACAGAATATCATGGTTTGTTGTATAAATAAATTTATTCAAATTACTAAAGTTTAATAAAGTTATGAAAGACAAAGGGACTAGACGTAAATCTTCAAGTCAGCTTCTGTTAGCCTGAGTAGTCTTTAGTAATTTTAAACCTTATCTATACAACCTTATGTATAAAAACCTTATCAATAAAAAAAAATTCATCAAACTTACATCATTCCTTATCTAAAAAGTTTCAGAAGCCTGGTGTTGAACACAGTTAGCAAGGCAGTTAGGCATTTATCTCTAAGTCAGTTTATATAACCTGAGTAGACTGTTATAATCTCAGGAGTGGATGAATCTTAATCAAACATATTTTATTCATCAAATATGTGTTGTTCATTATCTAAAACTTTTATTCTTGGGACAAAAAAATCATACAAAAATCTATCTGAATCCAAAATATCTTTGGAGACTTGGTGTTGTCTCCTTAGGAGAGCTGATAAGCAGAGGGTTCAGTATTATAGGCACTGCCTTAGTTGATTTATACCACGTGGTCATCTTATTCAAGAGTAGTGAAGAAGCAGGGCAGTGGTGGCGCATGCCTTTAATCCCAGCACTTGGGAGGCAGAGGCAGGCGGATTTCTGAGTTCGAGGCCAGCCTGGTCTACTGAGTGAGTTCCAGGACAGCCAGGACTACACAGAAAAACCCCGTCTCAGAAAAAAACAAAAACAAAAAACAAAAAACAAAACAACAAAAAAAGAGTAGTGAAGTTACATGGACTCTCTTTAACCTTAGGAAGGATGGCTGCCAGCTACATGGTCACTATGTACTCCAAGGTAAGCCAGTCAGGCATATACCCATTTTTTTCTTTCTTTAAAAACATCCATTTTTTCCTAAACAATAAATCCAAGACACATATACAATATACAGTAGCAAACTAAGATCACACACACACTATTAATTTTTTATTATAAGTTTTAAGCTAACTTTTTGTTACAGATTCTATAGAGGTTTTTAAACTGCAACCAATGAATGTACAAATCCTGAGATACATATCTTGATGCAAAGCTTTTGTATCAGAAAATGTTTTAGAGATACAAGCGGGGGAGTGTGTAGAGTTGAGTAAAACCAGCAAGGAGTAAGAGATAAGCAGCCATAATCCCTACTGGGGATAGTTCCCTTTTTAGCTGCTTTTAAGTGCATAGTGCCTTTTCCTGTCCTGTCCTGTCCTGGTTTGCTTCTCTTCTTCCTGTTAGAGTCAGGTAGCCCGTCTGATCCAGGTCAGAGATTTTAGAGAAAAGTTTTAAATAAGCTTGCTCTGATCTGGAGAGAAGGGTCTTAACTTCAGAGCCAGGATTTTATAGAATGGAGCATTACATCATGTACCCATGTCCAGAAGACATTTGGATCTCTGAGGACTGAATCCAGTGTCAGCGTACAAACAGAGAGCAAAGAAGACAGAGACAAAAGCAGGAGCAAAGGAGGCTGGAAGGGAAGAAGCCAGCTCAGAGATGGTACAAGTAGGAAAGTGGACATCTGGGAGGCATAGGGAAAAGGGTTAGAAACAGGAACTTTGTCAGAGGGAGGGTTCTGTATCTTAGAGAAGTATCCTAGTTAGCAGGCTAACAAGGACAGAGAGAGACAGAGACAGAGCAAGTAGCTCCAAGGTGACACATACCTGAGTGCTGGGACAGAGACGGAGAGCCTTTCAAGGTGCCCAGGAGGTGTAGAAGGCTCCAGGAGCCAGAGAGAAGGAGAGATGTCCTGGAGGAGCATAGTGGGTTGAAGGAAGAAGTGGCTGAAGAGTTGACTCTAGAATTTGTAGTCAAATATGGTGAGAGGCAGAAACTAGCAGAAAATAATCCATACCTTAGGAGAGCTGACTAAGCAGATTGATGCAATTAGGAGAAGTTGGATTCATTGGAAAGGGGTCCATTTGTGCCTCTCCTGGATTGCTGGAGGAGACGAGACTGAGCTAGAGGGAGTTTAGGGTAAGGGAGGAGGTGAGAAGAGACAATTGTCCCTTCTGTCATTTGAAATTTGGGGAAATGGAGCTGTTGTTTTGTTTTATCTGACAGTAACCAATAACATTGGGATTAGCCTATAATGTTTTGGATAATGTTATGGGACCCTTTTGGCCAATAACTCAAGAATATGTAACCCATTCCTGATACTGAGGGGGCCTAGCTGGGGAAGGGGAAAGAGAATACAGTATTTTAAAGAGATAAAAAGAAACTAAAATAATAGGTGTGGTGGTTTGACTAGGTATGCCCCCTTAGACTCACGTGTGTGAATGCTTGGTCTATGGGGGAGTGGCACTATGGAGTAGGTATGGCCTTGTTGGAGGAAGTGTGTCACCGTAGGGGTGGTCTTTGAGGTTATATGAGCTCAGGCTACACTCATTGATACAGTCTCCTGCTGCTTTTGGATCAAGATGTAGAACTCTCAGCTTTTTTTCCAGCATCATGTCTGCCTGCATATTTCCTGCCATAACAACAATGGACTGAACCTCTGAACCTGTAAGCCAGCCCCAATTAAATGTTTTCCTTTATAAGGGTTGCCTTGGTAATGGTGTCTCTTCATGGCAATAAAACCCAAACTAGGACAGATGGGTTAAATAGAGAGGTGTCATGGTTTGAATATGCTTGGCCCAGGGAGTAGCACTATTTGGAGGTGTGGCCTTGCTGGAATAGGTGTGTCACTGTGTGTGTGGGCTTAAGGCCTTCACCCTAGCTTCCTGGAGGTTGGTATTCTGCTAGCAGCCTTCAGATGAAGATATAGAACTCTCAGCTCTGCCTGAACCATATCTGCCTTGATGATAATGGACTGAACCTCTGAACCTGTAAGCCAGACCCAATTAAATATTGTTCTTTATAAGACTTGCTTTGGTCATGGTGTCTGTTCACAGCAGTAAACCCCTAAGACAGAAGTTGGTACCGGGGACTGGGGTATTGCTGTGATAGGTCTGACCATGCTTTTGTTTGGAGGAATGTGGATTTTGGGACTTTGGATTTAGAATACATTGGAGTGCTTTAAATTGGGCTTAATGGGCTATCCTAGTAGGAATATGGAAGACTGTTGCTGTGAGTGATTTGAATTGTGCATACCTGGCCCAAGAAGTTTCAGTGAAGAAGAACTTCAGTATGTGGCGTAGAGGCTGTTTCTGTGGTATTTTGGTGACGAACATGGCTGCTTTTTGCCCTTGTCTGAAGAGTCTTGTCTGAGGCTAAGGTGAAGAGACTCAGGTAAATTGCATTGAAAAGGACGTCTCAGAAATGCCCATCATAGACTTTGTTCTCTGGTTAAGTCTCATGAAGAACATTTTAAACAATCCTAGCAAGCTGAGAAATGAAAAATATAAAATATGTGTTTTGAGGATTAGAGGGGCACCAGGAAGTGAAATGGAGCTGAATCCTTTGTTCAAGGAAATTAAACTGAATTAAGGGAGTGGTGACCTTGGGGCAAGATCCCACCCAGCTAAATTTAGGTCCAGGCATGGTAGTCCAAGCCTTTAATCCCAGGAGGCAAAGTAGATCTCTGAGCTAAGGCCAACATGGGAAAGAACTAGTTCTAGGTGTAGGAAAGTTTAAATCTAGGTGCAGTGGTACTCACCTTTAATCCTAGAGACAGAGCCATGCAGATCTTCGAGTTCAAGGTCAATCTACTGAGCAAGTTCCAGGAAAGCCAAGCTTAGGGAGAGAGGGAGCTGGTAACAGAATAAAGGGGGTGGGGCATATTTCAGCACAAAAAAAACCAAAAAAACAAAACAAAAAAACCCCAGCAGAATACGGCAGCGTCGGCCATGTGGCTAGGGCTTTAGAGTGAAAAATAGAAGGGACTGCTGGGACAATTCATGCTGGTTCGCTGGCGCCAAGAAATTAGTGGTGATTAAGAAGAGAACAACATTATTGAGGTGAAATCTTCTGGGAAGTGTTTTCTGATAGCACAAAGAAGCTCTGTTCCAGGGATAGCCAAGGTTGTACCAAAAACAAGAGGTAAATGGGAGGCCAGGGTAAAGAGGGAATATGAGGAGACAGCAAAGCCACCCGGAAACCTACTACTGTAGAAGCTTCCACAGACATACACATATATAAAAGGAATCTAACGAAGTCACCGCAGAATGAGGAGACAACCTCCTTACTTTCGTGATGGGTGGAGGGTGGATACTGTTTCCTGGATGACCAAACCACAAGGTGGGTGGCTCTGAAATTATACTCTGTATGCCTCAGTCCCCAGAGCAGCTCAGGAAGGCACAGTGCTGGCTGTTGTTTGGCCACCTCTAAGTGACCCTGTGGTTAGCCTCTCTGCAGAGCCTGCCACAGGCTTTCTTTGAATCTCTGAGAAACAGGATTCTGAGAAACCAGCAGCAGCCTCCTCCCACCCAGTCACAGCTGTAGGCCTCACAGTTGCTAGCCCAGCGCTTTCCTTCCTAAGCCTTTGAATTTTTTAGTTTTATTTATGTGCACGGGTATTTTGCCTACACGTGTGACTGTGTGGGGGTGTCAGATCCCCTGGAGCTGGAGTTACAGACAGCTGTGAGCTGCCATGTGGGTGCTGGAAATTGAACCTGGGTCTCTGGAAGAGCAGTCAGTGCTCTTTAACCACTGAGTCCTCTCTCTAGTGCACGTTCCTCCTTTAGGGGGCCAGAGGGTCTGCGCTCTGGTGCAGGCTGTTGTGGATTGAAGCCACAGAAGCTGCTGCTGCTATACAGAACCTTGAGCTCAGGGCTGAGCACAGTGTCTGAGACTTACCCTGTGAGCTATGTGGGTGACAACCAGGTGTAACCACATACTGCTGCAGGGAGCCTGTTGGAGGTAGAGAGACAGGCTCCAGAGCTAACCCTCCAGTGTCCCTCTTAACTGGTAGAACAGCATCTCCAGGGTGACTGAGGCAGGCAGGCTTAACATTTAGCCTTTGGCCTTTGTCATGTTCCTGCTGAAGCAAAATGGCAGTGGCCTTTCTACCCCATCATTGCTGCCTGTGCCCCGTTTGCATCTGCCAAGCCCTACATCTCTCTGGCTAGACTTTAAGTTCCAAAAAGCTAGAGGCCCATTTTTCATGGTGAGTCTTCAGCTCTGGGCAGGGTTTGACATATGCCAGATCCAGTTCTGGGCCCTGCTCTCAAGGAGGACATGGTGACCGCTGACTCTGCTATGAAGACACACAGTACCAGCAGGGAAGGCTGAAGAAAGACCTGTGGCCTCAAGACAGCTCGGAGATAAGTCACACTAAATTGGACATGGGAGTAAGATACCCATAATTACCCATACCCAAAGCTTAAATCTACCTCCATCAGTCTGCTTGTGATGTAAAAGGCTTGGTTGTATACCTTTGCTCTGCACTGTCTGCCCTGTTTTGTGTGACTTGGGTCCTGGAACTCTAACAGAAGCAAGGGAACAGAGGACACACAGACACCCACATAGTATAAAGTTGGAAGTTGGCTACTGCCCTACCCAGAAACTATTAGGCCCAGCACAGAGGGAGGAGTTATCTAGTCTCTGAAGGAGGCCTCTGGAGGCAGGTGCAGGCACACACTGGCCAATCACAACCACTGATACTTGGACTCAGTTGGGCTGAGGCCTTGGGGAGGTCTCAACCTGGCAATGTCTATGCCAGCAATACACATCTAATCAGGTCTTGGTTCACTCAGGGCGAACTGTTGCATAGGCAAAATGAGACCAAACTGAGATCTCGGGATGCAATGTGGGTTGGAGCCAGATGGAGTCTCACCTAAGGGCTGCCTGGCTGGGACGGTTGGCACTTCTAAAGTGGAGGCTCGGGAGCAGAGCTCTCAAGAAGAGGAAGTGGAATGGGTGTAGCTTTAGTGTGAGGTAGGCTGGAGTAGGAGCATGCCCTATGGGATGAGGAGGGTACTTCTGTTTTTATTAGAGGGGTGAGCTGGAGACTTGGGGGACACTCACTGGCCATGCTTGGCAGACTGGGATAAGGACAATTAGCCCTTATTTACAACGAGCTAATTAGAGGACAGGGTGGCTAAGAACTTGACATCAGGGCTTGGCTTGGGCAGCTGAGTGGCTGTGGACCAGGAGAAGGGACGAGGAGGCAGGAGGTGGCTGTACCATGTTGAGGGGCAAGGATGCTGTGGGGAGGTTGAGGCCATATCTGTGCATGGTGGTCTTAACTGTAATTCTATCACAGGAAGATGGCCCCACTGTGGCTCCCTTCTTCTCAGTTTCCTTAAACACAGCCGGTATCCTGACACTGTTCCCATGACCACTGTGGTCTGAGAGCTACACTGGCTGTCACTGAATGGTCAGTCCTTGGTGAAGGGCCAGCCCTTACGGCAAGTGAACCTGGGTGGAATACAACCTATGAAGCTGCAGCAGAACATTTGCTGAGCAGGAAGTAGGTGTGTCCACAGCTCGCCACATGGGGGGGAGATGGCTGACACCAGATTCCTGCCCCTCCTCCTAGGCTGAACAGAGGCCTTCATCTGGGCTCCCTTTGTCTACGGGTGCCTCTTCCTGGTGCAGACATGTCTCTCCATAGACACAAAGGGCATCTGTGGAAGGAGCCCTCCATGTGTGGATGCTTTCTGTTGCTAAGTCCTTCACAGCAGATGTGCTCAGAGTTCACAAGCGCCCAGTGGCTCAGATACTTAAGAGGATGTTGGCTGGCAGATGCAAACTTAAGAGCCAAAGTGTTCCACTTTGGAGTGCCAGAAGCCACTCCAACAGGGCATTGGCCACAGAGGCCAGCTGGCAACTGGATAGGCCTGGGTTAAAAAACTCACATGTAGAGGGACTGTTCTGGCTTCAGATGGGCTCTGTGTAATTGCTCCTGCGTTTTGAGCTAGGGCACCCCTGCCTTGCCTGATGGCCTCACCTAGCCTGGCTGCCTCACCTAGCCTGGCCCTTATGCTGCTGCCTCTCCCTTCAATCTGGGCTCAGCTTTTAGCTCAGAAGCTGGAAGGATGGAGCTACAAGAGGAGGTTCAAAGGGGAGGAGCCTGCAACAGGAGCCCAACCCAACAGGAAACCCAGGGGAACAGCCTAGGATGTCCCTGAGGGAGGAGTGAGGTTCAAAACCCAGATCCTCTGAGCATCTTCAGGTAGAGCTGAAATTCGTGGAACACTGGTTAGCTGAGGCACTTCTGGCACACGTGTGGCTATCATAACCAGGAAAAGTTTGGGTCAAGTGAGCTAGTAGTCCCTGTACCCCAGGAATGGCTTGTGGATGCTGGCACATGCTGTGTCCACTGGCTGTCTAGGTTGGGTACATGTTAAGTGACTGTTCATTTACTGGCTCCCTGGCTTCATCTAAACCCCAGGTGCCCTTCTCTACTCCCCATCTTTCCTTTGTACCATTTAAGGTGTAAAGTGTTCTGATCACCTCCCCTATCCTGATCCTGGGGCAAACCATGTACTGCAGGGGACTGGCATGGGAGGGAAGGGCAAGCTGTCTTGGAACAGTGGCTAAGCAGGGCTGCTTCAGGGTGGGGCCACACATCAAGAGGCCTCTGCAGTCCACACTGTCAGGGGGTTGGGCTTCTTCCTTCAGTGGCTCCTCCAGAACCACGATGATCACCTTGAAATGGAGGGTCACTCCACTTACCACATCTTAACCTGTGTAACCCTCGCAGGAACGGCAAGCGGTGAGTAGAATTGGTAGTATCTTGGTTACTAGGAAGCAGTCTCAGGAGGCTGGGAAGGTTGCCCATGTTGCAAAGGAAGGAAATGCAGGGGAGGTCGAGGCACGGCCAACATCAGCCCTGCTGGCCAGGCACATCCATGCTCGCCTGACCCTGCAGCTAAGTGACTGGAAGAAGTGGACATTTCCCCAGTTCTCAATTCTCTTTTATTAGTACACATCATGTGGGGTCACTCTGCCAAAGGAGGGTCATTTCCTGCATCAGGAGGAGTTCTGGCGTGACGACTCATGAGGACATTGTTGGTACTGCTGGGACATCAGCTAAATGAGCTGAACCAAAGGACAATTTCTACACCAGCCTGGCTCTATGACCACCGCCTCTTTCAACAAGGTAGAAGCAGTGCTTGAGCTTACCATGGAGCAGGCCGTGAAGAGGTCTGCCTCCACATCTCCACACGCGTGTCCTCCTCCCCAGCTCTCATTTCCCAGCAGTTCCTGCTCTGGGTAAATGCCGAGGTCAGGACTGTGCTCCCAGGGGAGAGATAGCACTGGCTGATGCAGGGCCACAGGTGCTCCCCACTTTGTCCGTTAGTGGTCACTGGGAGAAATTTTTAGCAAGCAGAAAGCAGCCTGCAGTGAATGGCAGGTCACAGCTAGAGCTTTACATTTGTTCAGCTTTTCTGACGCTCAAGGCAAGGCTGGCAAGCTTGTCCAGCACAGCCAACCCCTGTGTAGAGGAGATTCACCCCTACCAGAAGGGTCTACAGGGAGGCGGCTGCCTTCCACTGTCACACTTTTTGGCAGTGTGGTCACTTCCTTTCAAGCTGCAGTTAGTGCAACAGCAGGTTATCTTGCCAAACTAAGCCAGGAAGGTCCCAAGAACTGAACTGAGGCACACCCGGGAGACAAGGCAAGTCTGTGACCCTCTGTACACAGGTGTGTTTCACCTCACAGTTCACTCTGATCAGAGAGGACTGCATGAAACACAGAAATGAGTATGGAAGAGCAGAAGACAGTGGGTCTTAATCTAAGTTTGGCATTTATAAACTATATTAGCCACTATAATCAAAATGTGAGCGATTAAAACTGATGATTACCATGTGGTTAAAGAAAAAGGTTCTCTAGATCCAGGACTTTAAAATGTACAATTAGACAGAAACACCTGATAAACTAACAGGGCAGGAATGCATCCCACACCAGCAGTGTAGGTAATCAAGGGAAGCAACGAAGCAATGTTCATCAGCAAAGAATGGACTCACTCATAAAAGAGACCTCTTTCCATCCTTGGTTTTTCCAAGGAGAGAGGGGCCTGACTAGGGACCACAGGCACCTCTCAGTGTGAACCTGGGGGTTCTCATGTGGCACCCATGCAGGCACAGGATGGGGGGGGCACATCACGGGCATGGGCAGGGCAGGTAGGTTGAGGGACTCTGAAATGCCCATTCAAATGGCAAGGAGTCAGCTATCACCTTCGTGTGGCCTGGTGGGTAACCAGTGACAGACATCTGTGGCTCCTGTTCTTAAAGCAAAGGGAATGCTGGGGACAGGGCTCGGCTGAGACAGACCTGGCTGGCACTGTCCCAGTCAATACTTACTACCCTAGCTCTAAGGTACTGACACCTTCCGTCAAGCCTTCAAGTGGAGTGGCTGCTGACAGCCCTTCCGTCAGGGGATGGATGCCTGCTACACAGTGGCCCTGGTTCTTACAGAGCATCTTCATGGGACACGTGTGCAAGCAGGCTTCTCAGAATGCTGAGAGGACTGGTCAGAGGCAGGGGGCAGAATTCATGAGGCCATAACTGAGCCTTGCCACCATGTGAGCAAGCCATCAGACCTGCTATCCAGCACAGCTAAGGAGAAGCCGCAGAGCAGCTGACTGGGATGTCCCCCTTTTCTAAGATTGAGAGCATTATGGCATTAGCATCCCTGTCTGAAGAGAATTTCAATGCTATTAATGAGAGGGCACTGGCCAGCTGCTCTCTGAGGATGACAGAAGGCAGAGGTGACATCTAACAGATGCTCCATCTATCCACAATCCCCACTTCCCCTAGCTTTATGTACAACACAGCTCTGTACTCAGCCAATAGACAAGGGTGTCTCACATATACCCAGCCCAGGCAGGGGCCCTGAAGCAGGCAGGCTCACTCTTGCAGTATCTGGATGCGGAGTTTACAGCTGAGCTCTAGGAATGGGGAGGGGTTGAGTAGGAGCCCTGCATCCTTGTGGCACCTGGAATGTTCTACAGGAAGCCTGTTCCCACAGAAGAGACCCCAGGTCTAATTCCTGGGAGGCCTGACTCGGGGTGGTGGACTATGGTTTTCCTCTGAGCCCTTCACTTAACAGGCTACTGTAGCTCTGAACCATGTCAGAAACCTGACCATAGAGCTCTGGACACATTTTTCTAATTCAAGGATGTTTTAGTCCTGTGGTTCTTAAAACCACTTCAGCATGGACTAGCTTAGAGCCACCGCACTCCTGGCTGTGGGGACCGTAGGAGGAGAAATAGTTGTTCAAGGAGGAATAGTTGTCGCTGAAGTTTAGGTAGCCCAGAGTCCAGGAATGTATTCTTGTCAAACAAGAATCTGAGACTCTGCTCGCTCCTACAGTTCACTTTGACTGCAGTGCTGGGAGCTACTTGCTCTGCTCCTTTTGTGTGGCAAGTCTGTGGTAGGGCTTCCAACTTGGGAGTGAGGCTGCCTGTCAGATTTTCACACAGCATCACAAGTTCCCTGTGGCTGAAGCTTTGATAAGGGGAAGTCTTGAAACCAACTTTTCCTTCTGAGGGTAAACTGGCAGAGCTGCTGGAGAGGGGGGATGGAAGACATGTGACTCTGTTGTGGTCTGGTGTGTCTGACAGTGGGTATGGCGTTGGGGACCTGACCTGGCCCTAATTCAGCAAGGATCACAGGGTCAGGTAAGGGCCTGGAAAACTATCTGCATTTTGGTAAACAGTGCATTGAAAGAAGCATAGTTGCCTCTTTGTAAAGAGTTCCAGTGGGTTGAACCAATGCCAAATGCATGCTGGGAAAAAACACTGGTTCAGCAGGGTCTCCGCTAGTGGGGTTCCTGTGTTCAGATGTCCAAGGGGCTCACGATGGTGAAGCCAGAGTCCTTGCTGCTGTCATCATCAGGGCTGGAGCTGGGGTTGCTGGAGGAGGCTGAGGCTGGGCCCATCAATGGGTCTGAGAACACCAGTGGGGAACAGGCTGGGACTCGACCTCTCCCAGACGTGTTTCTGAGGGTGAGAAGAGGCTGGGCCTGGCCTGAGAAGGACCCCCTGGTACGGCGCCCCTCATCTTCTTTGGAAACCAGAATGAAGTCGTCTGAGGTCGCTCCACCTGTGCAGCCTGGCATCTCTGAAGAGGCCTGTGAAGTAAAACCAGAGAAGGACTGTGACTGGAGGAGTGACTGACAGCACTGAACAGAGGCCCGAATAGAGTGCCCCGGAGGCCAGGTGGCCACCTCACCTGGCACTCAATTTGGAAAGATGGCTGGTTGGTCCTGCTACTCTAAGGCCTGGAGCCCAGCCATGAGGTGGTGGTGCTGGGCCAGTCAGTCTTGTGAGCCCCTCTGAAACCAAACACTTCCCTGGAGACAAAAACTGAGCTCCTGTTTGAGAAGCTGCAAGGAAAGACCGCATCTATGCTGTAGGAGGGCCAGGCCCAGAAGCTAGCCACCAGGCCATAGGTGCCACTCCTGGAACTAGCCTCACAAGAAACCCTGGTAAGCTTAAATCTCCCATCTGTGAGACAGGGTGAGGACTATATCTCCTGCTCTGTGGTCACAGTGTTACGTATGTAGAGAGCTGAGATGTCCCCAGAGTCACAACCAGTGGTAAGGGTCACAGTAGCCACATAGGCCTGGGAACTTATGTCACATTTTAGAGCGGTTCTTGACACTTGATAAAACTCCAAAATTGGCTGTGGGTCAAGAAACTAACCTTCCTCGACTAGATATTCCTTTTTAAGGTTCCAACAGTGTTGATGTGGCCAAAGAAGATGAGGATGCAGGCTGCCTTGTTGGCAGTCACCCTCTAGGCATTCCAAGACACGCCACCATAGAATTTGCTGGCTTGTCTGCACAGCTGGGGGCAATAGAAGGGACAGAGAGAGAAAGGAGGCACAGACTGTCCCTGAGATGGGGGCTAGAGAGCACCCCTGACTCCTGTTAGCTGCTTCTTGTCAGCAGAAGATGAAGACAAAGTCATGGGGGGTTCCACTTAATGCAAAACAGATTTCCACAAGGAACCCGGCATGGTCTTGGATGCAGCTACTGAGGACGATGGATTTCTACACCACAGCAAGTCATGCATTTTGTGCTGACTACTAACAGTGTACTTTGTCCAGGAGAGAAGCGACATAGAAAGGATAGCAGGAAAAGGGAAATGAGCCATCTCTCCAGGGTCTGACTTGTGAAGTGGTTCAAATGTTTCAATCACTCGTTCCCACATGGATACATGCTAACAGAACACTTCCTCTTCAGCCCAACAAGTCAAATACCCAGGCTCTAGGGCACACGGTGGTGTTCCATGAGGCTCCTGTGATCTCCCAAACTCTCCCTGAAAATGCACTAACTTAAGTCAAACCCGAGGTCTGGGTATAAGACCAAGCAGGACCAGTAACTTCCAGATTATCTTATAGCAAAGTAAGAGCTGGCCTCAAGCACACTGGAGTCCATGGCTGGAATCCAGGCTATGCCTGACCAACTTCTCAAGCAGGGTTTAGAAACACCTTGATCTCCAGCGGTTAAACCAGGAGGGGAGGACAGGTTTGTCCAGGGCTCGCCCACATGAAGCTGTGTGGGGAGTCTGACCCATAGTTTCCAATCTTCCAGAAGGATTTAACAATTCCACTGCCATTTTTGAGGAAAGCCTGGGCAAAGACTAGAGGAGAGATTAGAACTTTGCCACAACATGCAGACAGTCATATCCTAATTGCAAGCTTGTATAAGGGGATTCAGACAAAAGTGTTTTAAATTTAAGAGGTTTTAAATTTCTTGGCTGAAAATGGCTACAAGATCTCTAAAGGAAAAACACTAGTGTCCAAGACAAAGGGCGGACCTGAGCTTTGTGACTGAGTAATGGTCGGTTTCTCAGGGACAAAGCCTTAACCAAAACAAGATGCTGGCAATCTGCCAGTTAGTCCTTCTACTAACCTAGGAGCAGTTGTGAGACCTCCTCCTAGGCATGGCTGGTTCCCAGTCTATTTGAATTCCTAAATATTAATCACAAAGCCTCACATGTAGTAAGTCACATGGAAAGACTCTTCTTTCAGTGGGGCAGACAGTACAATCAAGCTTTTAGGATGCTCAAGGAGCAGCTGGTGAGTGCTATTGCTTTACCTGGACTAGACCTGAGTAAGTGATTTGATCTGGATAGACAGGAAGGCACGGTCACGGCTGGTGTGTCAATGCAGATGTTCTGCTCTCTGAGAAGAGTGATGGTCAGCTTCTGTGAAGAATTATATACTGTGTCCCAAGGATGGACATCATGCTTAATCAAAGGTAAAACAACAGCAACCAAGCCAAACTTGACCATGGGAGCCACTAACAGTGAGCACTCAACACCAGCTCTTGAGTGCTCTGGAGACCTGGAGCAGTGCATGACTGGCTGACAAATGGCCACAGGGTATAGTACCAGGCCCAAGAGCTAGCCATCCTCCATGTAATGCTAACGCCTTGACAGAGATGCACCCCAGTTATATCGCATGGAGGATCCTAGGAAATATTAGTGCATGACTGCACTGGTGTCCTCATGCAGAAAGGCCTCTTCAGAGGCTCCTGCTGAATGCTGAAGCAGAAGAGGGGTGGGCAGGAACAGGTCTGTAGTTAAGTTCTCTCTAGGCTGGCTTTGTAGCACCATCTCTTCCCATAGGCCCACTGAGGCAAAAGCACCTGCCCTTCAGAACTTCAGCTCAAAGCGCTCAAGAAATAGATCTGAGTTGGATGCTGGAATTAGGAAAAGGAAAACTGCCTATATAGATTTCAGCATTGTCTTCTTCATGATCCATACAACAGTCTGGAAACAGAGGCCCCTGTGCCAACAATAAGTTAAACATGGAAGGGGACTGTCAGACTGCCCTAGGCAGGAAACGTCCTGAGAAAGTAGCTGCAAAGGGCATCTGAGGAGAGTGAGATAAAAAGAAATGGCACAGCTGCTACTGAAGACAGACCCGTGGCCTTGGCCTTGTCTATAAAGAGTCTGCAGCTGCCTTTGATTCTTGCCCTGCTCTAGAATAGATTTTTACCCTTTACTCACAGGAAGTAAGGACAGACGGGCTTCCAAATATGTACTGCTTTATAGGGTGGATGACAGTCACTCAAGCAAAAAGCCTGCCAGCTAGAAACAGTGGGATGGACAAGTTTTAGTGATTCAAATAATTAAACTCATGGAACATGGTCCAGACCCCAGGCTTAGAGAGCAAAGGCAAAGTCACAGAATACACTACAAATAAAACTACCTTCCAAAAGAGTCACCCGTGTGATCCACTGGTGAGGGTGGTGCAGGCCAGGGCATACTGTCAGAAGAGGCCTGGCAAGTAAGAGGCACAGTTAAGCTAGACTTAAGTGCCTACAGATGGCTAGAGGCCTTCCTCTGCAGAAGAGAAAGAGCAGAAGAGGCCACATGAAGACTTCTAGAGGACATCAACTAAGGACTTCCTTAGTTTATCCAAGTGATAAGCACATGCTTTTGTTTCCAAGACAGGAGTTGAGGCTCCCTAGATGCAGCATGGAGACCTTAGTTACCTGGCAAGCCTAGAAGGGTCAATTGCAAGTTCAGGGTCACCTTGTGCCAAGCTGTGTCTGCACCACTCCATTACTTATGGGAACCTAAAACTCAGCCCCTTTGAGATGCTACATGGGAGGTTTTTCCTAAGGACCCTGGTTTGAACAAATCCAGAAAGCCTAGCACTAAAATTCAGAGTTTAACTTAAAAAACAAAGCCTGTTTGGGATCGTGTGCATTGTGACAGGACACTGCTTCTCAGGGGCTATAAGGAGCTCCACGGGCACACACTCCTAAGCAGGTGGAGAGGGGACGTGTCTGCTTTGGAAGTCACTCCTCCCATGTGCTAATTCCTTCCCATAAGAAGCACTCAGTAGCATCTTTGCAGTGGTTACTGGCTCTGTACTTACCGAGGGGCCAACACACTTGCTCTACATGTCCTTACCACTACGGAAGGCAGCCAGACCTATCCCTGGAACAGTGTAAGTGCAGCAAGTGGTTAGTGTTCCTCCAAGAAGTTTTTATGTGCTATTTTTATAGTCAACTAAAAACTCATGTTAATTTTAAAAGTTCCAATTAAAAATAGTGGTGAGTCTGTGTGCAACAATGTTTACATACAGCTGTGAAGGGAAATCTGGAGAAATGTATCAAATTAAAATGCTAATGTTGCATTTATGTGGGTAAAAATGCACTCACACAGCTTTACGAGTTGGCTAGAGTTCTGCATCTGGAGGAAAACCCTTGAAACAAGAAAATAAAACATTCCAACACCAAGATTTTGCTAAGGTTCATTTTTAAGGATGAATTTCATAAGCTGCCTTTTAAGAAACATCACTGACACACCAGTCCTGATAGTGCAAACACACCTGTGATCCCAGCACTTGGAAGGCTGAGGCAGGAGTATCTCATGTTTGTGGCTAGCCTAGGCTATATAGGGAGGTACCAACTCAAGAAACCAAACAAAATCATAACTTTATTAGGAGTCCTGAAACTCCTCTAGTCATAACACCCTGCAGAATGGCTCCTGGATGCTGACACCTATCAGGAGAGATCTGCAACCCAGGCTCTCAATTGGAGACAGCATCACAGTTTTAAAGAGTTGTTAAAACCAACCAACAACCAAACAAAGCAGAAAGAAAACCTAAATGTGACTGAGACAGTCCTATGTGGTGGTAGGTTCTAGAGGATGCACTCAGCCGTTCACAGAGGACATTTGCTGACCCTGTCTTATCAGGTAGACAGTAATGTAATGAGAGTTCTTCCCCACGAAGGTAAGAGAGCGATTTAGGCAAAAAGGGAACTAGCCAAGAGAAGCCCACCCCCAACCCCAGGCAGCATTAGAAAGAACACAGAGTCCTTCCAGTGTTAGTGAACCGGAGATATTAGCTGGAAGCAACTGGGCCATCATCTCTCTAGTAGATAGCTGGCTTCTCATCTCAGAGGGTGGCTGGAGGCTCAGACTGATGACGGCACACACAGGCTCACGCAGCACGCACTGTGTAACTCTCAGACCCAAGCCTTACTGTCACCACTGTGAGTGTCATGACCTCTGGAATGCTCAGCCGGTACAAGAGTACACAGTACTTAAGGCTCAGATGTGTTAGCTCACAGCTGAACTTCCTGTAGAAGAGCCTGAGGTACTTTGACAGAACTGTCCTTATTCAGAACTCTGAGGAACTCGTGCTAACTTCATGAAAGCCCATTCTCCTCAGTACTCAAGACTCCTGTACCTGCTTGGTGGCCCTAGGAACTTGGCTGCCCTGGTCCTGGCCGCTGGAGCAGTAGTGGTCATCAGCGATGGTGATCTGTTCATTTTCTTCGGCCTCCAGCTGGCTCTGGTTGAACCGCAGGGAACCTTTCAGAATGTCTTTGATCTGTTTTCAAAGGAGACAAAGATAACGAAAAGATAAATAAGTCTGTAGCTAAACACTGCTAGATAACATCACAGGTATTAGAAGCAGACTTGCCATTGACCTGCTTTCCTACAGCAATTCCCTTCATTTGTAGCTCCAGTGACCTTCAGTTGCTGATGTTCTAGAAAGAATAGGTTCTGGGTTTAAGCTGTGTGCCAGTGTGAAGTCTCTTGCCATCTCCAGCAGAACAACTTGCAGCGAGCTAGGATGGGAATCAACCCTGCATGCACACTGCCCATGCTGGTCCTCTGCGGTCCTGCTCGTCAGATCAGCTGTGCCGCATCACAGTACTTCTACACAGGGGCCAAGCACAGCATCCCAGCCCTCACCACCCTCTCCTCATGTCGTCAGGGAGCACTGTATCACTTTGCATCATTAGAAGAGGAGAAAGTACTATAGGTAGTTTTGAGAAAGAATATACACAAACCTTATTATGTTGTTCCAGTCATCCTGTTAATATTTCACTGCATCTAGTTGTTAAACCTTACTTTAGGTCAGTAGGAAAAAAAACAGTATATGCAGGGCACAGTAAACTTTGTGATTTTAAGCATTCTTGGAAAGATCTTGGATGAAGTGGAGGCTTCTGTAGTATAAATGCTAACATCTTATTCTAAGAAATGAACCATTGGTAAAAATCCAACTGTTTCGAAGTTATGGACTTAGTAATGGCCAATTAAAATTTGACCATGTTAATGTCAGATTCTTCCAAGTTCACAAACAGGTGCCTGCACCACTGTGCTGATTTTTACTCAGTAAGAGGCACCACATGCCTTGATGCACAACTAGGAGGCAGTTCCACGTCAGCTGGCCTGTTCAGATCAGTACAGGCTCCTTTCCACCGATACGTCATCTGGCTTAGCCCTGTCAGGATCCTGAGGGACTGCTGAAAGATGTGACCGTGACATGGGCTTCCACCAATACCCACGTCTTTGTAGAGACACAGCCAAGCCTGATGTTGAGCTAAGGTGCAAACAGTGTGCCTGCAAAGAGTTAGTAGGGGTAGGTGATGAAGGGAATGGAAAACCGCTAGGGCCACAAGGCACTTCAGACAGAATCACCAGGAGTAAGGAGGAGGTGGAGCTTCGGAAGGAACTCCCTCTGTGGTGATATCGGTGAGAGAGAACAATGGCTTGACTGTGTCCTACATACTCTGGTCACCTTCCCCAGAGCTGGCAGCGGGTGCTGGCCTGTGACACACACAGTAGTGTCAGAATGGTGCACATACCTGTTTTAATCCTGCCAAGGACACCAGAATTTGATCTTCTTTTTCCAAATTCTCTTGTAATACCACATCTTGAATATTCACTGAAAGCAGAAAGATGACATTTTATAACAAATGCTCTGTGTTCACCTTACATGCTGCTACCCGACACCTTTAGAGACCTCTCACCGAGGATGCTCTGCAGGCTGCAGGCGGCAGCAGGGAGGCAGCAGTGTGCCCAGCAAGCACATCCTGCATGCACTCTTACCTCTTGCACTTCCTGAATGTGCTGAATGCCGGACGGTGTTCAACAACTATGAGACAACGGGGACCTCTCACTGACCTATGGTGTGGCCAGGAGTCTGGAGCCCTCAAGTGCCCTGGAGCCTTTTCTAGGAGGAAGTGTCCTCCCTTGAGCTTTCTTCAGTGGAGCCTAGCCTGTTTCCTTCCAAAGACAAGGTCCTCCTACATATCTAAAATGAACACATAGGATTCCTCTTCGGGGATTTGTAAAATTAAATGGTGCTGCCAACTCAATGGAATATGAATAGCAAGAGGACAAGCTCGTGACAATGAGGCCTTGGATGCCAACAGCTACAGAGTCAGTTTACAGTGACAGTGTCTTTGAAGGAGAATGCCTCTGGTCTCTAGCAACCTCAGGACCATAGTCTTTCCAAGGCTATATTTCAAGGGACCAGCCAAACCAGTACTGACCACCAGTGACACTAAGTCACCTGCTGACATACTGCAATGAGATGTACAGGAATACTGCGGCGTAGGAAGACACAGTTAAAACACATTCTATACAGAATGCTGACAGCTATGCCACTTATGAGGCTCACTCGGAATAGTTTCATAATCCTAGAGCTAAACCTTTTAAACTCTAGGACTCCCACGGCCTAGGAAAATATCCAACGTATAATTCCTTAAACATTTACATTCTTCCCTTGGGACTGCCTTAGGAACATGTGGTCTGTGTGTGCCTGCCTTCTGGAGCCCCCCTTTCAAGTAGAGCCCCAACACACACCACTAACCGTATCTCTCCCCCACTACTAGCGTCCAGACTCCCACCACCCACCCTGCCCCACTCCAAGTCTACTTCACCCATCTCTGTGTTCACACATGGCCCCTTCTCTAGACATACCCTAGAAGCATGCCATAATTCCACTCATCCTTGTAGC
Source organism: Grammomys surdaster (assembly GCF_004785775.1). NCBI lineage: Eukaryota > Metazoa > Chordata > Mammalia > Rodentia > Muridae > Grammomys > Grammomys surdaster. The sequence goes on along the minus strand of NW_021604617.1, from coordinate 5,032,994 downwards.
CTGTAGACTGATGTTCTCTAGGGAGAGGAACTAGACCCACAGCACTATTCCACATGCCCTCATGACACATGCCCCGGGCCTGCCTTCTGAAGGCCTAACTCACATTGCTAACCCCATCCACCTCTGCGCAACACCCTCATCTTCCCATCTCCAGGCAGGGAATCTAGAGTCCCTTCACTAATTGAGCCCACCCTCCCTTGCTGCCCACACCAGCTCCTCTCTAGCTAGACAAAAGATTTACACCACCAACACTGCCCATCCTTAAGATCTGAGGACCACCCTTCTACAGGAAATTCACTAGATGTGTACCTGAAACTCCATTCACCCCATGATCTTCTAGAAGAATGTGTGGCCTGTGTGTCTCCTACCATCCCCTTGCCTCTCCCCTTCTGGTAGGAATCCTTGCCTTGCATTGTCAACTCCACTAGCACCCTGTGCCTGAGAGAAAGTTCTGAGTACTCCCTGGACTCCTGAAGACTGGCTATGAAAATCCTTTGGATTTATAGAAGGTCTCTGCCTGGGCTTAGAAACATAACTTAGCTCAAGTTAAAATCAGAATATCTGTAATACTCCATTCAAACATCAACACTGCTTTTCCAAAGATTGAACCTCAAGCCCCATACAGCTAGTCAACCTGACAAGTTGGGGCAACAGGAAACAGAGCTTCAGAAACACACTCAAGAAAATAAAGATAAGATTTCCGTATCAAGAAACAATCCTAACTCCAGATGCCAAGCTCCCATCATAAATGCACAAATGTGAAAAACCAAAACAACTCTCCACCAAGAATTAGTACTTCTATAGTAATATCCCCTGAGACAAGTAATTAGCACAAGACACTGGCTTTGGAATGGCAATAATAAACACGATGAAGGAACTCAAAGTGAATGTGAATACATGCTAGAATGAAGATCACAAAGATACAGTCATGTGAATGAAATAATGAAAATAATTCAGTATGTGAAAATGGAATATAATAAAGAAATATTCTCTCTGAAGAAAAGCCAGAATGAAATAAAACTTGATAAATTCAGGAATCAAGAAGTCAAACAAATAAAAACAACTCAGAAGGAAACCTCATCAATAGATTGGATCAAGTGGAACAAAAGTGTCAGGTCTTAAAGGTAGAGGAATTGGCTCACTCAGCTAAAGACAGTGTCACAACAAAGCACAACAAACAAAACCAACAGCAGCAGCAGACAAGAAGAGCACATGCCTGAGGTTTGGAGCTTTGTAAACAAAAAGTCAAACCCATGAATAACAGTTACAGCAGACAGAGAAGAGACCCTTGTCAACAAGACCAAAAAAAAAAAGCTTCCCTAATAGTAAAGACATGTCTATCAAGATCCAAGAAGCACATAGAAAACCAAACACACAGGACCAGAAATTCCCTGTGACATGTAATAGCCCAAACCAATAATGTACAAAACAAAAAAAGGGTATTGAAAGCAGCAAGAAAGAAAAAGCAACTCGCATACAAGGGTAAGTGTATCAGAATCACAGTAGTTTTTTCACTGGAGACATTGAAAATGAGAAGAGAATGGACTGAAGTTTAACAAATTATGAGATATCACAGATGCCAGCACAGAATGTCATGCCTAGTAAAACTATCAGTCAGTCATTATAGAAGGAGAAAGGAAATTTTATATGATAAAAACAGACACAAGAAATTTATGACCACTAAGCTACCTCTACACAAGGCACTGGAATAGATGTCTATGTCTGAAGAGAAGGTTAAACACAGACAAGGAACAAATAATTCTGCCACACTAAATTAAGAGAGGTCTAGCTGGGGCTGGAGAGACGATCTAGTCTAGAAAGCACCGGCTGCTCTTGTAGAGGCCCTGGATCCAGTTCTTAGCATGTACATGGTTGCTCACCACTCTCTGTAACTCAGTTCCAGGGGCTGGACACCGCCTTCTGCTCTCGGTGGGCACCATGCACACATGTACGGCACCTTGCACACATGTACTGGAGAGACATTCGTGTGAGTGAAGCATGCACACATATAAAATAAAAATAAACTATTACAAAAGAGGTCTGACTGAAAGCCACAAAAGCAAAAAAACCAAACCAAACCAAAACGTAAACGTCATGTTAATGATTTCAACTCTCCAATAGACAGACACAGACTAACTGCGTGGGCCAGAAAATAGGATTCCTTTTTTAATTTTTTTTCTGTCTGCAAAAAACAGATCTCATGACCTATATCTATACCACATTAGGGTAAAAAGATGAACAAAAAGTATTCCAAGCAAATGGAACCAAAGACATGAGGTGTATTCTACCAGTATCTGACTAAATAGACTTTAAAACTGGCCAAGGCTTCTGACATGTATCCATTCCCGGAGAGCTGGGATGCAGGGGATATATTGCAGCATAACAAAGGTTATAAACAGGAAGCCTATAGCCAACATCATGTGAAATGGAGGGAAACTCCACTAAAATCTGGAACAAGACAAGGATGTCCATTCTCCCCACTGTACTTCAACACAGCCACTGAAGTCTTACCTAACAGGAGAGGTGAAGGAGATAAGGAGGTACAACTAGGACACTAGTTAAAGTATCTTCATTTGCAAATGATGTGATTTTATGCTGAAAGGACTCCAGCAGAAACATTCAGCAAAGTAGCAGGATATAAATTAACACACAGAAACAGTAGTAGCCTTCCTGCATTCAAATGATATATGCACTGAGAAAAATAAAGGAAAAAGTACCATAAATAATAGCTTCAGACAAAACAAAATAAATCTTCGAATAAATCTAACCAAGGAAATTAAACACTGGGACAATGAAAACTGAGGAAAAAAACTGAAGAGGATACCAGAAGAGGCAAAGACCTCCCATGTTTGTGGACTTGCAGGACACTGTGAAACAGCCATCCTCCCTAAAGCAATCTGCAGATTCAAGGCAATCTCCACCAAAATTCTAATGCAGTTCTTCCCAGAAATTGAACAAATAATCTTAAAATTGACAAGGACATATAAAAGACTTAAGCTAGCCAAAACAATTCTGAACAATGATGACAACGACAAGGAAGACAAAGCTGCTGGAGGTATCATCACTACCCCAGATTGCAAGCCGAGCCATAGCACTGTCATCATAAACACAGCATGGCCCCGACACAAAGCAGACACACTGATGAGCGGGACACAACTGAAGAGGAGAACATATAATCCCACACTCCTAGAGCCACCGGATTTTTGATAAAAAGGCCAGCAACACAAATTGGGGAAAAGACTGCATCTTCAGTAAATGGTACTGGTCAAACTGGGTAGATAAATGAAGAAGAATGAAACTTGGCCCTTGTCTTTAAACCATGGGTGAAACTTGATTCCAATGAATCTTAAGTGAGGGAGGAGGAATTGTGGGAGCCAGAGGGGCTGAGTATACCAGGAGAGCAAGGCCTGCGGACTCAACTAAGCCAGGCTCATGGGGGCTCACAGAGAGTGAAGCAGCACGCAAGAGTCTGTTAGGTCTCCTGCATATATGTATGGTTGTTGGCTTGATGTCTGGGGAAGACCCCTGACAGTAGGAGTGGGGGTGTCTGAGTCCTTTGCCTACTCTTGGGACCATTTTCCTCTTACAGGGTTGACTCACCCAGCCTTGATGTGAGGGTTTGTGTCTGGTCTTATTGTAGTTCGTTGTGCCATGTTTGACTGATATTCTTGGAAATCTGTTTTTTTCTGGGTCTTGGATGAAGGAGGGGTTTTGGTGAACTGGGAGGATTTGAGGGGAAGCTATGGTTGGGATGTACTGCATGAGAGAAATATAAATAAAAAGTAAACAAAACAAAACAATGGAACTGAAATCTGCTAATAAATGGATTGCGGTGGAAACAATCTTCTCGTGGGAAGTCACCCAGACACATGTTGTCTGTGATTCCTCAGATGTTTGTGTTTCAGGTGGAACCCCAAAAAGGTCTCGAAATTACCAAGTGGCCATCAGGAGGGACTTTTAAAGGAGGAAAGATAAAACACACAAAGATATAAAGCATTAAAAGAGAATATTGGAACAGGAAGCATTGAATTGAGGTGGGAGAAGAGGAGGCAGAGGACAGGGTAGAGGAGGGAATATAGAGAAGGAAAATTACACCAAAGACCTTCTGAAAATGTCATGTAGAAACCCACTTACTACCATAGAACCTTTCATATATGTGTATGTACACACACACACACACACACACACTCGCACTCGCATAAAAAGAGATACAAATGAGGTTACTGTATAACAGGATGACACCAGATCATTAATCATACACAACTGTGAGCCCTGCAAGCTACAGTGACTTTCCTGGAAAGACATATCTACTGTTGTAATAATGGCACAAACATCATAAGAATAACCAACTACTTTCCGATTGGACTTGAGACCTGCTCTAGTAGATGAAACCCGTATCTGATACCATTACTGGTCTATGAATCTATAGACAAGTCATAGGCCCTAGGGGAGAGCCTAATACTATGATTCATTAGACAAACGTAGCACTAAGTTGACTCCTGATCATTTACTTATCCTTTGCCCATAGATCTGTGTCATATTCTCAGCCCTCATCCGAGAAGCATCTGTTAGCAGTAGATGATGATTAGTAACGAGACCCAGAGACCACAGAGTGATCAGCTCTTAAAGGGAACATATGTATTCCATGTGTCGTATGGTGACACAAGCCTTCAATCCTAGTACTTGGGAAGCAGAAGCAGCTCTGAGTTGGAGGCCAGCCTGGTCTACAAAGTGAATTTCAGGACAGCCAGGGCTACACAGAGAAACCTTCTCAAACCACCACCACCACCACCACCACCAGACACGAAGGTGGGTGGGTAGAGAGAGGGGATCTGGGAAGAGTAGTGGGAGAGAGGGTGAATATGATCAACACATTTATACGCAATTCTCAAGTAACTAAGACAAATATTAAAACAAAACAAAATGAAACATTGCATTCTTATTCATTCAACAAGGTTGTCCCAGACTCTATTTGCACTGGATTCCATGCTGGGCCAGTAAGGCCACGAGAATGTATCCCTCTTATTTGTTCAGTGTCAGAGGCACAAGTAGTACACCTGTACTCCTGTCCTGAAAGCTCTGCCTACAAATCTGTACAAATCTGAGCTAGGGTTTCTACTGCTGTGATGAAACACCACGACCATAAACCAAAACCAGCATGGGGAAGAAAGTATTTCAATTCCACTACCGTATCAAGGAAGTCAGGACAGGAACTCAAACAGGGCAGGAACCTGGAGGTAGAAGCTGATGCAGAGGCCATGGAGGAGTGCTGCTTACTGGCTTACTTTTCTTTTTTTTTTTTTTTATAGACTCCAGGATCATTGGCCCAGGAGTGGTACCACTCATAGTGGTCTGGGACTCCCCCATCAATCTCTAATTAAGAAAATGCCCTACAGCCTAATCTTTCTCCTTATTTATTTATTTATTTATTTATTTATTTATTTATTTATTTATTCACGTTACATTCCAATCATAGCCCCCCTCATCCAATCCCTCCCCTTTTACCTCAGAGGAGGAGCAGGTACCCCCCTTGGATACCAACCCACCTACCCTGGCACCTCAAGTCACTGCAGGACTAGGCATATCACCCACTGAGGCCAGAGAAGGCAGCCCAGTAAGGGGAACAGGATCCACAGGCAGACCACAGAGTCAGGGACAGCCCCCAGGGAGACCCTAATGCAGACCAGACAGCACATCTGCTACATACGTTCAGGGGGCAGGGGATAAGGGGGTATAGGGAGGTAGGGGGCAGGGGAGTAGACGGTACAGGGGGTAGGGGGTACAGGAGGGTAGAGGGTGCAGGGGGTAGGGAGTGCAGGGGGTAGGGGGTGGGTTCTAGGTCCAGTCCTTGTATGCTTTTTGGTTGGTGATTCAGTCTCTGGGAGTCCCCAAGAGGCCAGGTTAGTTGACTCTGAAGGTCTTCTGTCCCTATCCCCTCAGGGCTCCCCAATCCTTCCCCCAACTTTTCCATAAGACCTCTAGAGCTTGGCTCTAGAGCTTCTAAGGTTTGGCTATGGTTCTGTTTTGGTCAGCTGTTGGGTGGAGCCTCTCAGAGGACAGTTATGCCAGGCTCCTGTCTGAGAATCCAGGGCTACAGCCTGATCTTACACTGGCAGTTTCTTAACTGAGGTTCCTTCTTGTAATGGCTACTCCTGGTTGTCAATTTGACTATATCTGGAATGGACTACAATCCTTAATTGGAGGGCTCACTTGTGATCCAGATCTTGAAGCTGGAAGACACAAGTTTCTGACCTGGATCCTAGCATGGAGATTTTGAGGCATAGTGGCCATGAAAAGCTTAGGCCCAGGCAAGGTAGTACACACCTTTAATCCCAGGAGACTAAGGCAAGGAGATCTCTGAGTTCAAGGTCAGCCTGGGACAAAACAATTTCCAGATCCAGGCGTGGTAGGGCTGAGCGAGGACTAGAATCTTGGACTCCAATCCACAGCTGACTGACCATTGTTGGGGAGTTGGACTATAGACTGCAAGTCATCATAATAAATTGCTTCACTATAGAAAGATATTCCGTATGTTCTGTGATTCTAGAGAGCCCTGACTAATCCACTTCCTCTCAGAGAACACACCACCTCTTCTCGTTGAGCAGCCTTTTAGCACACTCATACAAACCGCCCCTCCAGTCATTTCCTAGCAGTAGTTACAGACTCGGTATGTCTTATGTACACATATACTTTGACGTTATCACATGCATGTGCATGTGTACCTAGTATGATATAATGTCCGAGCTTTTCCAGCCCAGGGCTCTTTTTAGCCCTGCAATAATGCTTCATGTATTATGTTATGGGCAAAGAAAAAAAATATTTCCCAAGTAAAAACCAAACATAGAAAAACACAGAAAACCACTCTTGGAGCTTGTATTTCAAAACACTGTGATTCTAAACATGTCTAAAAAGTATTTTCAAAAAGGAGCAAGGCAAAGATGGCTCAGACTCTAACATTTACTAGAATTTTCAGTAAGAATATCTCTCTAAGCCATGCTGGCAAGTGCTTTTCCACAGTGTAAGAACTGACAGCAGCTCTCACTGAGAAAATGGACTGCAGTGCTTTGCTAATCAAAGTCTTGATCCAAAACAAGAAAGCAAGTTGGAGTAACAGATTTAATTAGAAAACAAATGGTTTTGATTTTCTTAAGAGTCTAAAACACCTTTGTTATCTCTCAGTTAGACATATTACCAGGATCCACTCAGCAAGACAGTAACAACTACCTGGGGGAAGTTGAGGGAAACTGCTTTGAAAGCCTGGGGCAATCCCGAAAGGTTACTGTTGCTTTTATGACTGTGTGTTTTGTTTTAAGGCAGAGATTTGAGGAGCTGGGTGGTTTCATAAGACACTGAACTGCAAAGGTCATATTTTTCAGCACCTACTGGGTCAACAGAGCCAGCTGTGGACAACTCCTAGGTCTGAGAGGAAGCTTTGGCAATGGGTACAGGATCATCAAAAGAAATATGGGGGGAAGCTGGCTCCTGGAGGCCACATCCACAGTGCAGGAGCTAGCAGACATCTGCAGAGAGTGCTGCTCTTTCTGGACCTCTACCTTTTACAGTCTGCTGTAAAGGCAAAAGCTATGGCCACATTACCTAGCTCCTACCTCTAAAGTCATGGAGAGGCCGGTGGTCAACTGTAACAAAGACCGAAGACTTTGGAATCAAACGCAAGATGGCTTTGGGTGTTCCTAATGGCTCCTGTTGCCCTAGTGGGGGCAGAGATCCAGAAATGTACAGGAGCGGAGCTTTCTTTAGATCCAAGCAGACATTCAAACGGAGGTGACAGCTGAGCCTTCTCCAGGACTCCCCAGAAAGGGAGAAGAGACAAAGCAGAGGAGTTAGCACGGGGCACTTGCCGAAATGGGACCAGTAGGTGACCTGGACAGGGTCGGCTGCATCCAACCAACAAGTTCAAACCTTGGGATTCCCATCCAGTTACCAACCATGCCTGACCTTGCTTTTTTTTTTTCATAGACACATTTAAGCCCTTAAAGTGCCTTTAGTGTCATGGAGCTTTACAGTGAGATTTCTGCACACCTGAGCTTAGGCATATATACTTACTCTCTTAATATGACAAGGTCCACATGGGATCTTACAAACCCAAAATGGCTACACTGCTACAAAATATTATGAACCATAAAGTTCAGACCTACTTCTCTTGGATGCTGCTTTGCTATAAGCCTTCCAGGAGCCCATCACCTCCAAAGTGGCAACGATGGCTCACAGGAGCAGGGACAGGGACAGGTAGAGAAGGGGAGTAGGGGAACACAACATGTGGTGTTTGTCATGACAGGTCTGAGAACGAAACGATGTTTTACATCCCAAAGGTCACTTCCCCTAGAACTATTACTTGGTGACAGCCCCAGGAGTAGAGGTCCTGAATCCCTACCACTGCCATGACTGTCAGGTCTGAGGCTGCAGCAGCAGTCACTAGGGGTCTCCCTTCTCACCGGTACATTCTGGATGACACTGTACAGTGTCCTTGCAGCTGCAACTGGGCATGTAGCATCACTCAGGCCAGTGAAGTGTTAGAGAAGTCGGTAGGTGGAGCTCATGGGGAGGCTCCTCTAGGGGAACTGGCTCCATTCTAGCCTTCTGGGTCTTTGCTCTTCTCTGCTGTCGCCTAAAACACTATCAGGAGCTCCTCAAGCCATCCTGCAAGTATGTGAGTGAAGAGCACCTCACAGGGCTGCCAGGCCTGAGACAGGCCTACCACTGGCCTGCTTTTACTTGAGGGAAAAATGAGCTGATTCATTCTCTGCACCTCTCCACTCACAGCTTAATTACGTTGGATTAGTTTCCTGGGGATGTGGTTATAAAGTACTTCAAACAGAGAGAGGAAACGTACTAGAACTGTATTCTCTCACAGGGACAGGGCTAGAAGCTGCAGTCCTAAGTGAAGGTGTTGGTATGGCAGGCTCCTATGATGGCTGTAGGCACTTGTCAACAGTTCTTGGTTCTTTTTTTTTGGCTTACAGTGATCTGCTACAAACAAAGCATGCTCCCTGTGAGTAGTACTTACTGAGTTTGTGCATATACTAATCTAGTAAGGTCTCACTTGATTGTGCCAGTAAAGCCTATTTCCAAGTAAGGTCACACCACATGTTTCAGTGACATGAAGATCTGAGATAATATTCTGCCCAGTACTGTAGCCACAGCTGCCTGTCACACTGGATGAAAACCATTTGGGTTTTTCAAAAAAAGTTCCCATCTCTGCTGCAAGCACAGATGTCCTGTCCAGGAGAGGACTGGCCTGATGTACAACACTTCTAAGCAGTACTCAGTTCAGAAAGGGAGAGGGGCAAGCCCACAGCTTGGCTTTACGAGCAGTGTTGTTCTTTCATATAGCAGCTCTTTACACTTAGTTTTGGTAAGGGGCCAAGCATTACTTTTTAGCATCTGATGGAAGTCTACATTATACATTAAATATTCACTTCACTTCAGGAATAGAGTTACTAAGCTGACTGACTCACGTTAAGAGTCTCATGGTGAAGACATTAAAAGGATAACGAAAGTGTCTCTTTAAGAGGCTATTAGATGTCTTGGTTGCAAAGTTAAGGCAGCATTACTACATCTATTAACCAGTGACCTCCTAACAACACACTGGACGCTCAAGCTACAACTACATGAAAACACAAAGAAAAGTCTTTTCATGACTTACAATATTAAAGAGAGAAATGGGAAGGGGGGTGTTTAAATGTCCATTGCAATATACTCCCCTCTTCATGACAAAAGACAAAATACATTACAGTGTAAACGTCTTTCATTGTGTGTATGTGTGTAGATGATCACTCTTGATATCGTAAACTTAAATTATATATATTACATTTGCATTGAAACTAAAGGGAACGACATGTTACTAGATTTTTTTCCTGTGGAAGTTACACACTAAAACATAATCCATGTAAATCTCAGTGCAACACATACAGACTCCTGGGGCTGGAGAGAAGGCTCAGCAGGCAACAGCACTGGGGCTGTTCTTCCAGAACTTCAATTCCCAGTACACACATGGTAGCTCAAAACCATCTGTAATTCTAGTTCTCAGGGACCAGGCATTCTCTTCTGGCTTCCTTGAGCCCTCTGGACCATGGTGTACATACTTACAAGGAGTCAAAACACCATAGATACAGAGTAATTTTAAAAACATTCCTTTAATTCTGAGGGTAATGGAAATGGTATACAAACCATTCTGATTCCTCAAAAGCTCCAGATTTGTTTTTAATGATGGAATAAAGGTATTTACATCTTTACGTTTTAAATGGCTGGTAGGAAGGTAACAGAGGCCCTCTCAAGGAAAGGGTGGAAAGCAGACATCTGTCTAGGAGGAGTAGCAGGGCATGGTGTTAAACTTCTTCATGTTTGTAGGCAGTAGACACAGTGACCTCCTCACAGAACTGCTGTGAACAGTAGCTAGGACAGTCAGGTAAATCTTAGGACAGTCAGCTAACTGGCTAAGATCCTTGGGTGGCCATATACCTTGTAGACACTTCAACATTAATGAAAACCATCTTCCAATTGCCAGACATGGAGTCAGACTCCAACCTGGCATATCACCATGAAAACATATTTTTGCTCCTGATCTCTATGTCAAGGCTTTTCCTTTGCACCCCCCCACCAGACTCTACATTTGATTAGAATCTTAATCCTCTTTTATACCTGTTTCCTAAACTACTTCTTCCAGAGCCCATGTTTCCATTAGCAAGCAGGTACTTAATAAATATTGGCTGTGTGAGCATTAGGGCTCAGTTCATCTCCCAAGGAATAGATGTGGAAGGCATCTCCCAGATAAGAAGGGAAGGTATGAATATGATCATGACTCTAAATGAGAAGTGGCAAAAGAATGTGAGGGAAGCAACATTTCGTGATGGCCTACTGAGGTGAATGATTGAGCTGGGTGTTCTCTTTGTCAGCTATGGTACAATAAAACCTTTTATATCTAAGAATGCTAAATACTGTATTTTATTCTGGTGAGCAGAGACTTGTATAAAATCGCCCAAGAATCCCCTTGAAAATACAAGTCTTTAGAAAGTAAACTGCACACTGCACAGAAAATATAATCAAGAATTCTTTTTTGCATTCATCTGCCAGAACAGCTGAAGATCCTAAACACAGCAACTAGGGGAGGACCATTACTTATTTAAATGCTAGGGTATGACTACTCAAATATGTATACTACACACTGAGTCTTCATGCTAAAAGACAACTCATTGTCATGATAGTTTAAACTAAAACAAACAAAACAAACCAGAAAGATGGTGTGCATACATGCACACTCACTGAAAAGCACTCATAGAAGAAGACACACTTCACTGGAGCATCTCCTTGTAGGCTCATGAACTGATGAGGCTGCCACGCACTGTGGCAGTATTATCCCAGGGAGCTGAGCCATGACATGACATGGCCTATTATTTTCTTCCAGAGAGAGAAAGATGGAGTTTAAGGGCCAGATATCAAAATGCTGACACTATGAACTCAGGGTAAGGTTAGTGAAAATGAAAAATGTGGATATAATCATTTCCACAGATATCCTTTCAATATTGTGTTTATAAATTATCAGCAAATAAAATTTATAAAAGTTCTAATAGAGGCAAGTAAGTTGAATTTTAACACTGACCTTTGCAACTAGTTCTAGCATATTATGATGTGTGAAATCGGTAATGAGTGTGTGCCACAAAGAACAGATCTGAAGGAGCCACTGAACTGAGAGTCCGAGTCCCAGGGTTTGGGCTGGACTCAGGCTGTCCTGAACCTTGGTTTTCTCACCTGTGAAACAGAACAGCTGAGGTAGTTCAAGGGCACTTATATGTTTTAATATTCTTTAAAAAATATTTTGTGGGCATGTTTGTATGCAACTACCTGCAAAAGCAAATAGAGGGTGCTGGACTTCCTAGACCTACAGTAAAAGGTAGTGTGCACCCTGTGACGTGGGTGCTGGGAACTGAACTCTAGTTCTTTGCAAGAGCAGAAGTGTCTTTAACTATTGCGCCATTGCTCCAGCTGCAAGCATCTTTCCTGTCCTCTGATGCTGTTAGCTACTGCACTTTCAGCAAGAGTAGAGAGACAATCCCTTTATGTCACTGCCTAGGATCCTTCCATTGCAAGTGTGACATATCTGCATAAAGACAGACTGTGACTTGAAAAGAGGCTCTCCCAAACAATCTATGGAGGCATGTCAGTGTGGAGCTGCCTGCTGTGGGCACAGGGATCTGGCAGAGTAGGCAGCTAATTTGTACTGGAAACAGCAAATGCACAGTCCAGCTCCTTAAGATCACTCAAGTTCAGGCTGCCATTAATGTACACATACATGTGAAATTCAGCAAGTTTTAAAATACCTTGAGCTCAGCCACAGAGGTTAATATTGTCAATAGCTTTCAACTCAACTGTCAGGATGGTGAGCAGGGGAGTAACTATAGCAACAGAATAATGAACATGTAAAAAATAGTCTGGAATTGACAGGGAAAGTTTAGATCTAATAAAACTATTTTCAATTCTAAACCTTTGCATTTTACAGAGAGTTAATAAAATTAGGACTCTGACAAAACAAATCCTCCTTCAGTGCTGAGCTCCAGACCAGGAGATGAGCCAGCCTGCCAGCCACTGAACAAACATCACTATACACTGTTTCTTCAAAAAGCTTTTTCTTTCTTTGCTCTGCTATCAGTTATAAAACAGCCTTGATTAGCACTTGACATTTTAAGTCATTTATTGCACACAAGCTGAAAACAGAGAATAATAAGGAATTCTCTTGAGATGACAGAACATCAGAAACGTAATGAACAAGAACAAAGAATCCTGAGATATGACTGGTGTAATGACGCTCTCAGACGGCACACACCTTGGTCGCCTGCGGCCTGCACAGAGCCACGGCTCAGCAGCTGCTTGTTAGGAAGTGTGAGGCACCAAGTCGTGATTAAGTTATTCTTGTTCACAAACTAAGGTTATGGCCAACATATCAAAATCTGAAAATCTTTTGGTATTATTTGATAGATCAGTGTGTTAGGTGTATAATGCTGGCCTCAGGTCCTCAACTAACAAGCCCTGGGGTCCTGGATAAGCCAGACTAAATACTATGACCCTGTGCTGGCTTCCTGAGACTCAAAAGGGAAAGAGGAACCGGTCCTGCTGAGTATCCCATTAGAGTCATGTCCCTGTCCTAGTGTTTAAAATAAATGTTGGCAACAAACTGGCAAGACTGATATTCTTTTCTTGTTGCACTGAGGCCACTCACAGGCAGGCAGAGTTAAGCACAGAGCCAGGACCAGCTTCTCTGTCTCTGTGGTATCACCTGACACTCTTAGCAGTGTCTCCTGCACGCTCTGTACACAGCCGGACCTCCACGCGCAGCCCACACTAAGCTGTCCACACATTTTCCGTGACAACTTTATAGTTTCAAGCATATAGAGTAGGTTCCTTGGAAAGTTCTCTTACAATCTTTCTTTCAGCCAAGCAACTGCTGTAAATGATTATTTTCATCTCAAATACATTTTGCTACCTTCTTTTTAAACTTAATCCATATGAATTAATAAAAACTAGTTTAATCGTTATAGGCTACATTGCTATAACATAGACAAGATTTTACTAATAAATTTTCAGCCATCCCAATTTTGATCTTTTAAGTTAGAAATTTAAAAGTCATCATATGCAAAGAAGTAATTAATATAGTACTTGCATAAGTTAGACAAATCAAGAACATCACCTGAATCAAATTTTTGTGTTTTATACAAATCTTTCTTCAGGTGAAAAATCAACCACAGCCAGAAGTAACTGCTGTTGGTTTGTACAGCTGCTCAGATGCATCCAAGGGTGTTGGGAAAGGCAGTTCTTCCCAGTATCCTTCAACCCTACTTTCAAAAATGCAGCCATGCTATTTATATGGATAAGGAAGCCAACAGTTCTGTGAAGGATTCTGAGAGAGGATGCACAGAACAAACCTACCCCTGCAGGTAGCTGGACACTCCCAGTTGGCATGGGCTTTTCTTTCCATTTGAATGAAGCCCTGCCCCCTCCCCATGCCTCCAGAAATGCTCCCTTAGCACTGGTTAAAAGATCAAAGTTTTTAGATGCTTCTCGGCCATTCGAGTTTCCTCAATTGAGAATTCTTTGTTGAGCTCTATACTCTATTTTTTTTTATAGGGTTATTTGGTTGTCTGGAGTCTAATTTCTTGAGTTCTATGTATACATTGGATATTAGCCCTCTATTGGATGTGTAAAGATCTTTTCCCAATCTGTTGGTTGCTGTTTTGTCCTATTGACAGTGTCCTTTGCCTTACAGAAACTTTGCAATTTTATGAGGTTCCATTTGTCAATTCTTGATCTTAGAGCATATGCCATTGGTGTTCTGTTCAGGAACTTTTCCCCTGTGCCCAAGTATTCAAGGTTCTTCCCCACCTTCTCTTCTATTAGTTTCAGTGTATCTGGTTTTATGTGAAGGTCCTTTATCCACTTGGACTTGAGCTGTGTACAAGGAGATACAAATGGGTCGATTTGCATTCTTCTGCATGTTGATCTCCAGTTGAACCAGCACCACTTGTTGAAAATGCTGTCCTTTTTCCACTGGATGGTTTTAGCTCCTTTGACAAAGATCAAGCGACCATAGTTGTGTGGGTTCATTTCTGGGTCTTCAATTCTATTCCATTGATCTTCCTGCCTGTCTCTGTACCAATGCCAGGTAGTTTTTATCACTATTGCTCTGCAGTACAGCTTGAGGTCACGGATGGTGATTCCTCCAGAAGTTCTTTTATAGTTGAGAATAGTTTTTGCCATCCTGTTTTTTTTTTTTTTTTGTTATTCCAAATGAATTTGAGAATTTCTCTTTCTAACTCTGTGAAGAATTGAGTTGGGATTTTAATGGGGATTGCATTGAATCTATAGATTGTTTTTGGCAAGATGGCCATTTTTACTATATTAATCCTGCCGATACATGAGCATGGGAGATCTTTCCATCTTCTGAGATCTGCTTCAATTTCTTTCTTCAGAGACTTGAAGTTCTTGTCATATAAATCTTTCACTTGCTTGGTTAGATTCACACCAAGGTATTTTATATTATTTGTGACTATTGTGAAACATGTCATTTCCCTAATTTCTTTATCAGCCTGTTTGTCTTTTGAGTAGAGGAAGGCTACTGATTTGTTTACGTTGATTTCATAGCCAGCCACTTTGCTGAAGTTTTTTTTTTTTTTTTTTTTTATTTATAAAAGGTTTAGGATTTCTCTGGTGGAAGTTTTGGGGTCACTTAAGTATACTATCATATCATCTGCAAATAGTAATATTTTGACCTTTTCCTTTCCTATTTGTATCCCTTTGACTTCCTTTTTTTGTCTAATTGCTCTGGCTAGGACTTCTAGCACTATATTGAATAGGTAGGGAGAGAGTGGGCAGCCTTGTCTAGTCCCTGATCTTAGTGGGATTGCTTCAAGTTTCTCTCCATTTAGTTTGATGTTGGCTACTGGTCTGCTATATATTGCTTTTACTATGTTTAGGTATGGGCCTTGAATGTTCAGCATCCTTAGTCATCAGGAAAATGCAAATCAAAACAACCCTGAGATTCCATCTCACACCAGTAAGAATGGCTAAGATCAAAAACTCAGGTGATAGTAGATGCTGGCGAGGATGTGGAGAAAGATGAACACTCCTCCATTGTTGGTGGGATTGCAAGATGGTGCAACCACTCTGGAAATCAGTCTGGCAGTTCCTCAGAAAATTGGACATAGGATTACCTGAGGATCCAGCTATACCACTCCTGGGCATATACCCAAAAGATGCTTCAACACATAGCAAGGACATATGCTCCACTATGTTTATAACAGGCTTATTTATAATAGCCAGAAGCTGGAAAGAACCCAGATGTCCTTCAACAGAGGAATGGATACAAAAAAATGTGGCACATTTACACAATAGAGTATTATTCAGCTATTAAAAACAATGAATTAGAGAAATTCTTAGCTAAATGGATGGAACTAGAAAATATCATCCTGAGTGAGATAACCCAATCATAAAAGAACACACATGGCATTCACTCACTGATAATTGGATATTAGCCCAGAAGCTTGAAATACCCAAGATTCAACTCACAGACCACATGAAGCTCATGAAACAGGAAGACCAAGTGTGGGTGCTTCTTCAGTCCTTCTTAGGAGTAACAAAATACTCAAGGGAGCAAATATGGAGACAAAGTGTGGGACAGAAACTGAAGGAGGGGCCGTCTGGAGACCATTCCACCTGGGTATCCATCCCATGTGCAGTCACCAAAGGTAGATGCTGATGTGAAAGTCAGGAAGTGCATGCTGACAGGAGCCTGATATAGCTGTCTCCTCAGAGGTCTGCAAGAGTCTGACATATTCAGAGGCAGATGCTCACAGCTTGCCATTGAACTCATAGGGTTCCCAATGGAGAAGTTAGAGAGAAGACTGAAGGAGCTGAAAGGGTTTGTGGCCCCATGAGGAGAGCAACAATACCAACCAACCAGAGCTCCCAGGGTCTAAGCCACCAGCCTGGGAGCACATAGGGAGGGACCCATGGCTTCAGCTGTATATATAGGGGAAGATGGCCTTGTCTGCATAGGTGGAAGAGGAGATCCTTCGTCCCATGAAGGCTGGATGCCCAGTGGGGGTGGGGGATGGGGGGAGCACATCCTCATAGAAGCAGGAGGAGAGGGGATGGGATAGGGAGTTCCTGGGTGGGGGAAATGGTGTAAGGGGATAACATCTGAAATGTAAATAAAATATCCAATTTAAAAAAAGAAAAAAAAAAAGACCAAAGTCAGAGAAAAGGCTGCTCAGGCATTCTGAGGCATTAGTAAAGCAGCTTTACAAGCTGCCATGTATAGCAAACCACTGGGGGATTAACTAGAAGGATTTCTTTCAAGTTTTGGTAAATCTTTCTCCCAAGCAGTTTTTACTTAAAACCAAATGCAAAATAATAAAAGCATCACTGACTCAAGTAGCTAAGAAACTGAACATTCACACACCGACACTTTAAAATTAAATTATATATAAACAACAAAGTTAATCATCTAGCACACATTATTTCTATATAAACTACTTCGTAAGTGCTTTATATTCTTTTGTGCATATGTGTGCTGTGCAGATGTGTGTGTGTATACCTGTGCCACAGAGGACATAAAGGTCAGAAAACAATGTCCCACGCTCAGTCCTTGCCTTTCTAACTGAGTGAGACAGTCTTCCCAGCTGTTTATGGCAGGTCAGTTAGCCCAGAAACTTCTGGTGATTCTCCTGCCTCTGCCTCCCATCTCTCCGTGGAAGTGCCTTTGTGACTATGGAGGCTTGTGTTAATGTGCAACTTTATTTTAAACTACAGTTCTGGGAATGTGCACTCAAGTTCTTAGGCTTGTGGGGCCAGTGCTTTACCCAGTGAGCCACCTCCTCATACCCACTGCTTCTTGTTGATGCATTTCCAAGTAGGATCACATTATGAGAATATGAAGAGGCATATAAACCTGGTCTCATATGCTTTTAAAACAATCATCAAGTACCAAGTATGTAAAGGGTTTGGAAGGAGAAGAACCAGACACACTGGGCTGTGGTTATGGTTGTGGCAGACAGCAGCCTCTCTGCTGATCTGCAGATCCCACCAGGACAGTCTACTACCTTTGCCTCTTCCCCATTTTTCCCAATAGAGGCTTGGGAGGAGAAAATGGCTTGGAATAGAGCAGGCCCTGGCCAGTTGCTTCAGGAGGCAATTTAGACTGGTATCTTCCACATCTTAAGACTATTACTCACTTGAAGTCAACATGGGTCAGGCTAATCCAAATGACAGCCCTGTTGGTCACTTGTTACAGACTCATGACCTCACAGGCTTAAAAGACTGCTTGACGGGGTCTGAGGGTAGAGAATTCATCACCAGAGCAGACTCCAAGGATGAGTGACACCTGCAGGAACTGCTGGTGGGAGGAGGCTTTGTTGGACACCCTCTGGTTTCCTCTCAGAGATGAACATGCTGTGTGTGTGAGTGCGTGTGTGAGTGCGTGTGTGTGTGTGTGAGTGTGTGAGTGTGCGCTGACTTTTTACAATGGCTGGTGCTGCCATGCTGCCATGTTATCCTAGAGCAGCGTATTGCACATGGGCTGAGAACAAGGAGTACTACCCACACGGAGGCTTCTACAAGCAGCACACACTTACTGCAGGAACACAAAGTGCCTTAGCAGACAACATAAACATGGGACCTTCACAAACGGTAATTCCAGAAGATCTCTTGGTGTGGCACATTTATGACTCACATAATCAGAGTCCTGCACTTATGACGGATAGCTCATACACCAGAGAAAGCATTATCAAATTAAGAACTGTATTAGTGCTTGCAGACTGGTGGCCCAAGCAATGTATCTGACTGGTTTCAAGAGCTCAGCCTTTTTATTTGCTGGAAACAGACACATCCACCAGCAGTGTGGCAGTTAGGAGGCAAAGTGTCCATTCATTTCCCTTTGGTTTGAATTCCTACTCTGCTTACCTGTGATGGATCTCAGCACAGTTTACTCTCTGTCCTTGTTTCTGCATCAGTGCAATGTAGGTAGCTACAGTTTCTCCACCACAGGGGTTTTTGTGAGAAGTGAAGGACAGGATTCACTCAGCAAGTGAATTCACTGTGGGCCTAGCACACAGCAGTGCCACCGTCACTCGTCTGACCAATGTTCTTTCAAGGGGCAATGTAGTTCACCTACCAAGATGCGTGTCCATGACCTTCGCACAATACTTGCACATGGCGTCTAGGTCATTCAGCTGTCCTTGCAGGAAGGAAATCTGGGCTTCTAATTCTTCTTCCTAATACCAAAGAGATAAAGACAAATAAAAAGTTAAGTACTATATGTGATTTTAACTTTTTTCATATTTTTATTGTTGTTTTATTTTTGAGACAAGGTCTTACTTTGTAGCCCTGGCTAGCCAGGAACTCTCTATGTAGACCAGACTGGCTTTGAACTCATAAAGATCCACCTCTGAATCCTAAGTGCTAGGATTAATGGTCTGCACCACAATGTACAGCCACCATATATAGACAGAAACAAAAAAAAAAAGAAAAAAGAAAAAAAAAAGAAAAGCCCACTACTGCCATTATCATCAAAATGAGTAAAAAAAGAGATTAAAAAACAACTCAAGGTGCAGGTGGGCTGAAAACATACAGAGACCCACCTGCCACCATACCATGAGATGTAGAAGACAACCAGAGGCTACTGCAATGTGCATGTAGGTGGTAGACAGAGGGGAGAGAGAAAAATGGAACAGTTTGAGCATCACAAAGAGAGGTGGAATTGGAGACATGAGGATGGAGAGGAACAGCTTCATGTGAGTAGCCTGCCCTGCCACCCGAGGCCATGGTGCAGTCCTAGCCCATGTTGCAGCTGAGACCATGTCAGTGTCTGTGGCTATGCAGCAACAGGGGTCTGTGGCTCATATTACCACTAAACACCATGCAGATGTCTGGGCTGCCACCTGAGACTAAGTAGGTGTCCAAGGGCTATGCAGAGCTGAACCAGGCCCCTCAATGGTTGTAGCACTCTGGAGAGCTGGCCCCATCTCTCACCAGCTGCAGCACTTGAGAGAGCCCTGCCCCTTGCCTGGACAGCACAGTAGAGCTTGTGGCAGGGGCACAGGTGAGCCAGTTCTGAGGCATGAGCCATGGAGAGCTGACCTTGCTCATGTCAGCTGCAGCATGGGGTGTGTGAGCCAAAGCAGTGCTAGAAAGCTCCCCCTGAAGGTGCGCGTTCAGGAGAGCTGGCTGGCTTACCAATTCAGCTACCATTCAGGCCAAGATACAGGGTATGACTTGGCCCACCCAACATCTACCCCATCTATGAACTGCTGGCGTGTGTGAAAGTATAGGTTCTGCAGATCCAAAGCTACAGGTTCTCCAAGATATAGGGCAACAACAAGGTATTTGAGAGGAGTCCCAGTGAGGATCCAGTATTGATGGGTTAGCAGAACCAGAGGCTGTGAACCAGACCAGTAAGACTCATTGCAGTGAACATCTGCAAGTGCAGGTGTGTGGATGAAGGTGCACTGTGTGACACACTGTGACACACTACAGCTTCCACAAGGAGATTTTTCCAGGTTCAAATTTTTTAATTTTAATTTTTTATTTTTTTGGGGGGGCTCCCCACATATACAAGGGCAGAGGGAGGATATGAAGAAACAGGGAGATTTGTGGAATTGGGATGCATGATGTGAGACTCACAAAGAATCAATAAAAAGGTGAGACAAGCAAGCAAACAAACAAACAGAATCTCAAGTATTCCTAATTAGATTCTATCCTTTGGCTATCTATAAACATACAAAGTTGCATAAAACATACATAAAATATACATTTTACTTCATACAAGATATTTTCATCATGTGTTCCCTCCCTCAGCTTCTCTTGGCTTTTTTCCACCTCCCTACCCACAGGTTTTATGCTCTTTCTCTCCTCTTTAAAACAAAACAAAACAAAACAAAACAAAAATCAAAATAAAAAAATAAAAAAAAGCAGTAAGTCATAAATGCCAAAACAAGATGAAACAGAAAGCCCACAACAAAACATGGAGTTGGTTTTGTGTGGTCAACTATTAATGTCTTTAAAAATACTAAGCAATAAAAATTAAAATGGAAAACTGGGGTTCACTACCCTATATTTCCTAGGCAATTCCATTTTTCTACACACACACACACACACACACAGAGAGAGAGAGAGAGAGAGAGAGAGAGAGAGAGAGAGAGAGAGAGAGGAGAGAGGAGAGAGAGGAGAAAGAGAGAGAAACTAAAGACCTCTGTGACTTTGTCACAGAAATCTTATCATTGTCTAGACAATGATAATCTCTTAAAAACTCGAGCTTTCCCAGCAGCTGATAAGTAGCTATTCTTACATTTCCTCTCTTGATATGAAGCTGGGGGCATTTTGTTTGATTGTTTCTAGAAAAAGGTACCCTGGGCAGAGTCATTAAATTGCAAAAAAAATTAAGTAGAAGAAGGAAAAGGAGGAGGAAGAGGAAGAGGAGGAGGAGGAGAAGGAGGAAGAAGAGGAAGAAGAGGAGGGGGAAGAGGAAGAGGAGATAAAGTCTTCATTTTGAAGGAAAAAATTAATCATGTGAACAATTTCCTAGAGAAGTTTGTAATACTTTGGGAGTTTTATCTCAGAAAAAGGGAATACTCCATATAATTTGGGAGACTTTAGCCAAGACAGAGTAGAAAAGCAAGGATGTGGCTAGGGCTCCCACAAGTGAGAGCAAGGGTTTTCCAGTCTCAGATGCCTTTGCTCTTATATAAAAGTCCTCTGTGCCATGAACAAAAAGGGAGAGAGACCTCCTGAGGCATTTCTCGTCTTCTGTAAAGAGTAATTATAATTTGACTAGTTGGGTGGAAATTATAGTTGAAAAGGTCCCCTGTAGGTGTGCTGCATTTTGAAGACACATGTATGCAGCACTGAAAAGCACTGATTTGAACTGCAACCCCAAGAGGTCTCAGCAATATGTACTGAAATGTGTGACACAAGGCCAGGCAGCAGTGCTCAAAAAGTGAACTGTAAAATGTCTACTGCAGGATGATTCAAGCACTTCTCGTGTTCTTTATGTCTCCTATGAAGTTCAACAGCTGCCCCTACTCTCCAGTAAGGATAAAGAACACCAGGAGCTCAACCAAAGGGTGCTAATGGGTATAGGCAGAGCTACCTATCCAACTCCAACTGGGCATCAAGGTGAAAAAGCATGGGCTGTTTCAGGCTGCTTCTCTCTCTCCCCCTTGTCTATCCTTTTCCACATCTCTGTTCTGTATGGCAATTAGTGAAGACTGCATTTCTTGGTCTGTGACAGCTGCAGTCAATCTGTGGAGATGGCACCATATATTCCTTCTCTTTGAAAGTGCATATGGCCTCACTAGCCTGCAAGAATCCCTCTTCTTGCATCTGTACTGGCCTCACTGACTTAATTTGGAGACTGCAGAAAAGTCAAACTATGTCAAGTTGGGGAAAGTTTAAGAAGCTTGGCAAATTTTGCTTTCCCTAAAGGAAGATCACCTTCCTTCCGTGGTTACATACACGGCTCATGTTAGAGCATCTGAGAGAGAATCATGGTGGAAGAACGGCCATAGGAGAAGCAGTGAGACTCTAGACACGTTAAAATGTTGTTCTGGCATCTTTTAGTCCATCCTAGCTATAGCCAGGCAAGAAAGAGACTCAGTTAATATTACCTGGAGCAAAGCCCAGTCTAATGAATCCTGTCCAAGTTCTTAACTCACAAACCAAAGGGAGTAACAGAGCTTTATGATGCTAAATCCTGGAGCTGCCCCTTATGCATCAAGAGACAGTTGAATGAGAGAAACTTAAGTTCTATTCCTGTCTTGTCACTGACAAGTCATGTGGCCATGGCCATCTCCCTCTTTAGCACTGGTGGGAGCGCAACCCTCTGGAAGAGATAAACTCAAACTTTGCTCCCAAGGCACTTAAAGTGGTAAGGAGCTGGGACATGAAAGCTGACTGTACAGTAGAGAGCACAGGTCTTATATGAAACAAGAAACCTTGCTCTGGGAATCTTGGCCACAGCCTCTTGCTGCCTTCACCGAGTCATATTTTAGTTATATTAACAAACTCAAACAGCATCGAGCCCTGGACTCAAGCTAGAGTCTGGTTGTAGCTAGTAGTTAGTGTGTTGACAACTCAAGAGTACACAAAAAACACCAGAAAAGTGAAGCTTCCTGGTTTAAAATCAACTCCATTTACTCAGGGTAATAGTTTACTAGATTAGCAACAACATCCATTAAAACACAGTAGTCCTTAGGAACTTTAGTCCCTGGTAGACACTCTTATTCAGAAGCGTTTGGAAAGCTGGGAGGGACACATTTTAGAGGAGAGACATGTGGTCTTCTAGTTTGAGGCACTGGGCAGCTGGAGAAGTGTTCACAGCTCACAGGTCCTCTTGGTTCATGCTCTGCTGCTCTGCCATGCTAGATACTATCACCATCTGATAGAGACCATGGGCAGTACAGTGTTTGAAACTGTGTGAGTTGCCCTGGGTACTTGGCTGCTAAATTTAGAAGGATAAGAAAGTGCAATTTTCCCAGTTTTCGTTTTCATGCAGAGCTCTGTTACAAACCTAGAACCTAACTGAATCTGTGTCCACACAAACACTGTGGAAAAGGCAAATTTATTCATTCAAACTTCATTTTCAAGGGAAGCTGACAGAGACTGGCTGAAGCAGATGCAAAGGGCCAAGAACCTCTTATATTTGCCAGTCTGAAATACAGTTTCTCATTCCTACTGAGGCTGCTGAATGTGAAAAACATTCTTAAAGCCTTCAGCTATCACTCAGAACTTATAAATAGAACCGGGACCACGTGGGAACAAAGGGTGGCTTGCTGCTCACTCTCCTCATATTATATAACTGCAGTTCTGAAGCTGTCAGAAGCCACTTTAATCTCTATCCTAGTGTCTCGTGCTGTGCACTCCTTCCAGCTAACAATACTCTCTGCAAGGCAGCTTCATTCACTCGCTTTCATTACACTGGCCTTCTAGAATACAAAAGAAATGCTTGCTCAATCACCCTGAGGTCATATGAAAACAACCACTTAAGGTCCTGAGAGGAAGCCCTCACTGTGTTTACTCTTGCTTGCATGGTCTACTTTCAGTCATAGGAAGGAGTGTGGTGAGGTCATGATGAAATTCTCGTGTAGACATTGAGTTCAAAATCCATTTTTCCCCACTTACTAGCTGAATAACTTTGAACAAATTCTTTAATTCTTCTTTACACCTCTGTCTGCCAGAAATGGTGGGAGAAGGAAATGAATATGCATAGAGATTACTGGCAGAACATGCACCCAGTAAGTCAAGTCATACAGTTTCTTTTTAAACATTAAGCTAAAACAATGAAACAGGCTTAAAGAACAGAATTTTACGATTCACTGTCAGAAAATACTAGTTTCTAGTTTCAAAACTTCATGTGGACAGCACCCGGAGCTGATCCTGTGCTGCAGTACTCCATATCCAAATACCACTGGGACAGAGCGGGTCTCCCATGAGTGTAGACACACCTGTGAGCACAGGTAAGATCACCACTTCTGCTCAGAGGGACTGGCCCGGATCCCTCAAGACACAGGAATTGAGGAGCAGCCTGGGACAGGATCCTTCAGGTTTCCGTCTGCACCAGGAGCTGACCCTGTGCCAGAGCGCTCCATACCCGAATTCCTCCTGGAGAGAACTGGTCTCCCAGGAGTACTGACATACAGGCTTACAGGAGGGACAAGCCACAGAGTCAGCAAGACCAGCTAACATCAGAGATAACCAGATGGCGAGAGGCAAGGGCAAGAACAAAAGCAATAGAAACCAAGGCTACTTGGCATCATCAGAACCCAGTTCTCCCACCACAGCAAGCCCTGGATACCCTAACACTTCGGAAAAGCAAGACTGATTTAAAATCACATCTCATGATGTTGATAAGAGTACTTTAAGAAGGACATAAATAACTCCCTTAAAGAAATACGAAATACAGGAGAACACAGGTAAACAGCTAGAAACCTTTAAAGAGGAAACACAAAAATCCCTTAAGGAATTACAGGAAAACACAACCAAACAGGTGAAGAAGTTGAACAAAACCATCCAGGATATAAAAATGGAAATAGAAACAATAAAGAAATCACAAAGGGAGACAACCCTGGACATAGAAAACCTAGGAAAGGGATCAGGGGTCATAGACACAAGCATCACCAACAGAATACAAGAGATAGAAGAGAGAATCTCAAGTGCAGAAGATATCATAGAAAACATTGACACAACAGAAAAAGAAAATGCAAAATGCAAAAAGCTCCTAACCCAAAACATCTAGGAAATCCAGGACACAACGAGAAGACCAAACCTAAGGATAATAGGTATAGAAGAGAGTGAAGATTCCCAACTTAAAGGGCCAGTAAATATCTTCAACAAAATTATAGAAGAAAACTTCCCTAAACTAAAGAAAGAGATACCCATAAACATATAAGAAGCCTACAGAACTCCAAATAGATGGGACCAGAAAAGAAATATCTCCCATTACATAATTGTCAAAACACCAAATGCACAAAACAAAGAAACAATATTAAAAGCAGTAAGGGGAAAAGGTCAAGTAACATATAAAAGCAGGCTTATAAGAATTACACTTGACTTCTCACCAGAGACTATGAAAGCTAGAAGATGTCATACAGACTAAGAGAACACAAATGCTAGCCCAGGCTACTACTATACCCAGCAAAACTCTCAATTACCATAGATAGAGTATCTTTCCACAAATCCAGCCCTATAAAGGATAACAGATGGAAACGCCAACACAAGGAGGGAAATTACACCCTAGAAAAAGCAAATTTGTATATTACAGAATATACAGCCTTGGTGAGTCTCATCCTCAGACATGCTGGACTGACCTGCTCTGAACTCCTGATCTCTTGGATTTTCAGCCAGTCAGAACACAGACATTAGAGACTAAAGTAATTGTTGGTGTGGCCTTTTTAAGGCCAACAAATTCCCCCATTTCCCCTCCCCTCCCCTACTTCAAAGATATGTTGACGCCCATATTCAGCTTGAAGAAGTTATGAAGAGCCCTCTTTTGTGGGTTCAAAGAAGACATTGAGTGTCTCTATCTCCAGGAGAGGTAGTACATTGTGGCTAGGTGGCCACTGGACAGAAATTGCCAATCTCTCCTGCAGACCTGTACCATTCTTGAGAGGAAACAAGTTACAGGTTAGGGCAGCTTAGTTCTGAGACAGAATAAGCTAGTCCTTAATAATTCCTGTTTTTCAAAGGTCTGTCAAATTACCCTGGACCAGAAGACAGAGGACTGATGCTCCACCCTCCTGACTAGGGCTGTATGGGAAGGCAACTGTCTCTACAGCTTGTCTCAGTTCTGGAAGCTGAGTTAGGCTTCCTGTATTTTCAGATAATGTTGCTCGTTCTCAGATTTCTAACAGGATTGAAAGACCACTTATATTCTCATAGCCAACCCAGGCTATTTACCACTGAGAAAATATATTTTGAGAAGATAGTTCTCAGATAGTATACTAGCTAAACCAGGACATAACATATGGATTTATAAGTCTTTTAAGTTAGGATAGATGACAGGGTGTTCTGGTGTTCTATTTAATTGTCAAAGATGATGTACTGGATGTTAGGTATATCTTATACTTTATAAATTACAAAATGGCAATTAAGAAACATGTCTGTTCTAAGAAGGAAAAAGGTTATAATACTGGTAACAGTTTTGGTGGGAGAATGGGCAGCCAGAACTGTGAGGAAACTTTAGAAATCTTAGCAATCCCCATGAGCTACTTAGTTACAAATTAAAGACAATGATAGGATTTCACTTTTCAGGTATTTGGTGTTAAAGGACATCAAGTCCACCTACTGCTCATCTGTGGCCTGTAACGGACCACACTTGCTGAGCCTCCTCCATCCTGAGCGCAGAATCTGCCTTTGCCTCTAATAGCCTTTCCCAGCCACTGAAGGGCTTCTCGGGATACTTGGTGGTATGTTGATTTGTTATTTTTCCATCCCGCATGGGACCAGTTAGAGTAGAAAGAAGGATATGATGTCGGAACCCACTGTGTCATGCTTCCTGCTACCACACAGTAACAAAAATGTGAGTGTCAGTGAGAAATGCCAAGAAATAAAAGACAAAACAAACAAACAAGCAAACAAAAAACAAACAAAAAACCAAACAAACTTCATGTGGCAAAAGTTCAATAAAGGAGATAAGATTGCCTGAAGAGTAAATTCATATACAAGGCAAGAAATGGACACCTGAGGCTGAGGCTAGGCTACCTACAGACCACAGTAAAGGGTATTTGGAAGGCCTATAGGTAAGAATTAGAGGGCAGGGGCTACTTTACTAGAAAAGAGAAAAAGCTAACATCTAACTTTTTGGAGAGTGATATTAAAAATAGTGGACAATGAGCTTTGCATGTATGAATCCGTTTATTCTCCACAACAAACCTGTGTGGCAGATCATGTCATTTACTGACAGATATCCCTCTGTCAGCCATGTTCTCTGAGGATGCATGCTCCAAGTTAGGCAGCTAACCAAGAACCAGGTCACTTGGCCCGCTATCCCCTTTCTTCCCTGGGTGCAGTCACATTCATGCCCTATGGCTTTCCTAGCAAAGATCTCAGTTTCTTCTAACACACATTTACCAACTGTAATGGAGAGTCCTAACTTCTAGTGGCTTACTACATTATTTCCTTTCTAAAATGTTCAGAACAGTTAGGTTTAGAAAGTGAGGCAGGAAGATTGCTGGGAGTTCAAGGTCAGCCGGGGCTACACAGTGAGGCCCTACTTAAAAGAAAAAAGGCATATCTATAGGGGTGTTAAATTGGCTAAATATTATGAAATTTGGTTGTTTATAAAATACATCTTTCCTATATTAGTTATATCAAATGCTTCATTGCTTTTTGATATTTCGTAAATAGCAGTATAAGGTTTTGTAGTTTATCATTTATTCACTTACTTAGCAACTTGTTTAATAAATACATTCATTTACATTATGTTAAGCCATGCAGAAACTACAATACCAGTTAAGATGTGGGCCCCTGGCCTCTATGGGTTTAGAAGAAGACATGGTCTGTATGTTTTTAAAGTCAAGAAAGGAGTAAGAAGCTCTGGAGAAGATGCAGGAGGACTCTCCATAGACCTGGACAGAGGAGACAACTTCTAACATGGAGATGAGAGCATGCCTTCTAGATCATAGAATTCTGAAGGTATTGAAGGAGGAGAATCAGAAGCAATGATGGAAAAGCATGTTTCAGGAAACAAGGATCCAGTCAGCAAAGTTACGTGTGTGCGCGTGTGCGTGTGTGTGCATGCAGGAGATAGGAGAGTGGCAGGTGAGCAAAGAAGGAACCAGTAATGAAGTCAAGTCAGAGAACTGGGAGGAGCTGGAGCTTCAGATGGGCAGAAAGTCCTCTCTTCCATCCTTCCTTCCAGTAATGTGTTAGATGCTGGGGTCTGACCTGCAGTATACTGTATCCACTGTCCCTAATGGAGACCATGTTTCAGGGCAGCAAAGTGAGACAAGAAGGGTCATGGGGTGGGTTCTGCTCAGCTTCTAAGAGTGTCCTCAGATCACAAGACAAGCAGACATGGGAGCCAACACTGACAGCAGCAGCAGGAACCAGCCAAGAATAGCAGCTAGAGACAGGAAAGGCGCCCAGTCTTGCTTGAACAGATGGGTGAACAAGAAGTGGGAAGCACAGGAAACGGAAAGCCTTGATGAGAAGGAGGAAGGCTGCAGATGCTCTGAGGAAGCTGTGGTATACACAGGGTAAAACACACACACACACACACATATGCATTCGGTGTGAATGAAACCCAAGCCAGAAGCATATGGCAATAGCCCTGGAAGACAGCATCAGGAAAAATAGAAAAGGAACATAACAACTACATTTTACACTGCATTAAGTTACAAGGTATGGGTATGTGGAACAGTTGAGCAGCTGTACTGGAGAACAAGCTGGACTATGAATGCTACAGCCCTAGCATTAGTGTGGAAGAGGCCTGCCAAATACCACCTTTATGGCTTTACCAGTCAGCAACTCTTTGAGCCCAACTATAAGATAGTAATACTATTTAGTATGTTCTATAATTATTAGGGGATTGAATTATAGGAGAGTCTTGATAAAAGACACAGTCTGGCTTAATAAACACTTTATAAATGTTAACTGTTGTTTTATACTGTTGAAGTAATCATTTAAAATGGCAGCACCTGATTTGGCTTGTAGTTACGGAGCCACTGCCATGTTCCCAACTATGCTAGGCCTGAGGTCACAAGCAGTGGCTGCCTTGGCTCAGGCATGGGAGATGGCTCTGCCAATCTTCCACACTGTCTCCTCAAGGCTGGGCACTGCCCAGACCATCCCGCCATCCATGTGGTACCTGGTAGAAAATGAGACTCTAATGTTTAAAGATTGTCCAATAGCTTTATATATTTGGTAATGCTCAAATAACAAGATGCCCACACAATCAGAAGTGTAAACCAATTAACTAACCTAGATATAAGTTGTTACCTAGGGCTACTCCCAACACATGCATGGTTCTCCATCGCTCCTACATCTCTGCTTCCTTCCTAGCTCCTCCTCTTCCTCTCCTCACTCCTCCTCTTCCTCTCCATACTCCTCTCACCTTAGCTCCTCCCAACTTGCGGGGAAAATATACCGCTACATTATACTATTAACATAATCCTAGGAAGTTGTTCCAGGGAACCATGGGTGCATACAAAAACAACTGAAGATATTAGTCAAACATCCAAGGACAGCACATATACACACACGAACCCTAAATATTCTTTAAGAATATTCTGTTGAAGGACAATTCACAGACATGTAACAGATGACTAACTGGAAAAATAAGATTGCAACATGTAAGTAATTTTTTTTTAAAGTAACCTTGACTTTGAAAAACATTATGGGATTATAATTTTTTTTTTGGATTTTCTACAAGGACATAGGATTATATTTTTCTAAGAAAATAAGATTATCATGTGAATAACATACTAGGGAAGAGATTTTTAAAAAAGCAAAAGGGTTGGCTGGGGAGATGGCTCAGGTAGTGAAGTGCCTGCTGCTCACACATAAAAACCCAGCTTTGGACCCCAGCACCAACGTCTCATCCAGCTGCAGCTGTGTGTGACGTGATCCAGTGGTGATGATACATGGTCACAGATCTCTGAAGCTTGCTAGCCAACCACTCTAGCCAAGCTAGTGTGTGTGTGTGTGTGTGTGTGTGTGTGTGTGTGTGTGCACATGTACGGGAGAGTGGCAGGTGAGCAAAGGAAGAACAAGTTATGAAGTCAAGTCTTCCTGATCTACACTATTAAAGACTATCTGTAAAAGCTCTATAATTTCCCTTTATATAGATAAAATGCATACTGCATATCTCAGTAAGTTCTTAGCTCTATTGAAATTCAGGAGATATGGAAGTGTTGTTATGGGCTGTGTGTCTTAAACATTGTATCTGGGAAAATGCTCTCTTCTAGAAGGGCCTGCGTGTATGAGTTTAAATGACTCTGTTAGAGCTATGTTCCTATCTTTTAGACCTTCATGCTGTTTTTTTATAATCAGGCAACCTGAATAATCTTTTGTAACGGCAATGTGCTCCCTCTTCCACCAAGCCAGTGAGCCCAGATGATAACATTATTAAAGACAGTTTTCCTTTTTGCCACATTTGTATGTGATCAGACCAATGGATGAAATCACCCAGTTTGTACCAGGGGCTTTTATTGAAGTATTTCATGGTGCTATTGTCTGGGCAAGACCATCTGTGAGCTCTTCCTGGCACCAGAAGCAGACACCCAACACAATGGCTGACCCAGACAGAAAGACCTAGGCCAAGGGTTGCTTTTGTTGTTGTTTTGTTTTACTGTTTTAAAGATAATTGGCCATATGAGGATGAAATAAGACACTTGTATCACCATTCTCTAAGGTGAATGATCCCCATAGAAGTCTGCATTGAATCCAAGTTGAGGGTCAAGAAATGGAATAAGAAACACCCTGAGTTACACATGGTAATGGGAGCCGAGTACTAGAACCACTGGGATACTTCTCTTGCTAATACAAATACAAACAGTTATGACATTTTTGGGAAAATGAGAGGAAAAGTTCTCTGAGGTATCCATATGTCCACCGTGCTCACTGGTTTATAGGAACCCTACCTCTCAGTAATACCAGTTCTATTATCTTTGAAAAATGCTACTGGCCCTGGAAGATGTCAGACTGATTCCTGCTCTATCAAGTACGCGCACAGCACACAAAACCTTTAAGAATATGAATTTATTCCTAAATTTTTCTCGAGTGCCAGATACAACACCTGATTTAGAGAATACTCAGAGAAACCAGTCCTATGAGAGCTTTCAAGTGAATTCAATGGCACTGCCACATTTATTGCAGAATCAGCAGCTATGAATTAAGCAGGATACCCACCACTTCCAGATGTTTCTGCAGGTTTGGGGAGGGGCTTGCTTTCTGCTGTAAGAGCTGAATGCTTCCAGAAGTGACTAAGTAAAGATCTGTGTATATTATGTACTTCTATTGAAACCAGAAAGAACTGCACATTTTGTGGCCATATGAATCATTTTGGTTAGAAAAGGCAGGAGAGGAAAAGAACAAAGATGTATAAGATAGCACACTTTCCTTGAGAGAACTGAAGAGCTATCCCTGTGAGGCTGGAGAGAAGTTGGGAAAGAACTAACAACGAAGCTGGCCACAGAACGATCATCAAGGGCTCTACAGGTCATTCCTCACACTGAGGAGGGAGCTATGTAGAGTTCTGACGGAAAGTTAGAAACTATGATTCAAAAATATATACAGTAAGCAAAATGGTACATGGAATACTTTGGATGAATTTCTTAACTGAATGGGTTTACTCTAATTAGTATGACATTAATGCTCACTAAGAACAGAACACTGCACAGCATATCTTCCTATATTTTTTCTCTTCTAGCATGCTAAACTCAGAAGGCAAATACAACTCAGTATAGTTACTTGTATTGTAATGTTTGTTTTTAAAACTGTGAATTGGTTCCAATGAGAATTATGTATCAAGGAACAACTAGGATGTACCGAATTTCACATTTCCTAGTTTATAATGTCATTCTCAAGAAATGCTAGACAATCTAACTACATGTAGCTAAAACCAGGAATGCACAAAATGCCTGCCTTTACATGCTGCTGGCATCCAGCTTACTCTGTGTTATGGTGACACCTATGGCCCAAATCCATCAGAATACACACAACTGTCCACCACTTCACGTAACTCACGAGTATCAGTAAATACAGCCACTGTGTCATCAGTTAAGATCATTAGTATTGTGCCAATCCTATTTCCCAGGGGCTTTTGACTATGATTTTGCACATTCATAATTTGGAGAAATGTATTAGCCACTTCTGAACCAACTCCTCCGAAAATAATTGTTTCTAAGAAAACATATCTATCCCTTACAATCATGCTTACATTATTTTCTGCAAATTAGCTATTTTCAAGAAGTCTTTATTGTAGACATTGTAAGAGCACTGAGCAAGACAGAATGAAGTTTCTGGTGCCTGACTTCTCAAGAGACCATTTACACCTCCTCTCAAGGTGAACTTGATCCAATCCACAACTGAGGGGCATGGCAGAGCCTCTGCTGGGAATTTAGGTCAAGGACACATAAAATCCTGAGGAGTTCTGAAACTGTTTTTGTTATTTTCAGAAGTCACAGAATTTAGGAATAAGAACACTGTCTCAGAGTCTCTGTTGTGATGATCACCACAAGTAACTCAGGAAGGAGGACAGTTTATTTAATGCCACACTTCCAGGTAACAGTCTATTGCTGAGCGAAGTCAGGCACGAAATCAAGGCAGGAACATAAAGGCAGGAACTGAAGCAGAAGCAATGAATGAGTGCTGCTTGCTGGTTACTCATGGCTTGCTTGGCTGAGTTTCTTGTAGCATTCAGGACTACCAGCCCATGGGTGGCACTGTCCACAGTGATCTGGGCCCTCCTACATCCATCATTAATCAAGACAATTCCCACCAGGTTTGCCACAGGGCACTCTGGTTGGGGCATTTTCTCAGTTGAGCTTTCCTCTTCTCAAATTACTCTAACTTCTGACAAACTGGCAAAACCAAACCAAACCAAACCAAGCCAAACCAAACCAAACCAAACCAAACCAAACCAAACCAAACCAAACCAAACCAAACCAAACCAAACCAAACCAAACCAAAGTAATACAAACCACTAACAATAAAAAAGAACAATTAAAGTTGAATTTCATATAAAGAATAGTTTTTAGCATATTTCACATATTGCCTGATACCTATTCAAGCACATGAACAAACAAATAAACAAACAAACAAACTCATTGATTACTTCAAACTTAATAGGCGATTCTGTATGATGCAACAGTATTTTAGGAGGATGCCCAGTAAGACACAGTCAGCCTTTCTTCTCCAGATATGTCTTTAAATGCTGTGGTTATTTTGCTTTGAACCTAGGTAGAGCCTATCTTAAGTATAGCACTGAGACAGTGTGGGTCCTTGAAGACAATGAAGAGCCTCTAAAGCAGTGGTTCTAAACTTTAACTGAATGTCTGTATGACCTAAAAATAGAGTAATCGCCCATGGTCAGGATCGCTTTGTAGATTCTGACTCCACTCTGCTGACTGTGCTGCTTTAATGACTCCAGATAATTCAAATGTGCACCCATGAATAAGAATTCCTTCAGAGTCATTTATAACTAATAACTTTTGTAGGTACTGGAATGAGTTAGAATTTCTCCCATATGTAGTTTACAACATCCTAAATAAAAACAGTAATTTTCTAAATAGACTACCTTTGAAACTTAAGTCTTAATTCTAGGCAAAAGTAGAGGTGCTCATTTTCTTGAGAGAAAAACCTGGTGTGCCCGTCTAATTTCCTTTTCAAAGTAGCTCAGGGTCCTGCATATGAAAGGTTTGGTGGTTTGACTGAGAATGTCACTGTGTTGGTTAGAATATGGTTGACTCATTGGGAAGTGGCAATATTAGGAGGTGTGGCCTTGTTGGAGTAGGTGTGGCCTTGTTGGAATAAGTATGTCAGCTGTGGGGGTGGGCTTTAAGAGATCCTCCTCCTAGGAGGGCGACCCCATAGGAAAACCAGAAGTCTCAATTAACCCTGACCTCTGAGATCTCTCAAACACTAAGCCACTAACCAGGCAGCATACACTAGCTGGTCTGAGGCTCCCAACACATATACAGCAGAGGACTGCCTGGTCTGGCCTCAGTGAGAGAAGATGCACCTAACCCTCAAGAGACTTAAGGCCCCAGGAGTGGGGAGGCCTACTGGGGGTCATCTTCTTGGGAAGAGGGTGAGGAGAGATGGTATGAGAAACTGTGGGAGGGAGGACCATGAGGGAGGTAATGACTGGATTGTAAAAATATAAAAGTAATGAGAGAGAGAGAGAGAGAGAGAGAGAGAGAGAGAGAGAGAGAGCGCCTCCTCCTGGCTGCAGTAGGATCAGGATGCAGAACTCTGAGTTCCTTCTTCATCATCATGTCTGCCTGGACACTGCCATGCTTCCTGCCATGCTGGTAATGGCCTGAAACATTCAACCTGTAAGCCAGCCCCAACTAAATGTTGTCTATTGTAAGAGTTGCCTTGGTCATGGTGTCTCATCACAGCAATGGAAACCCCAACTAAGACAGAAGTTGGTACTGAGGACAAGGGCATTGCTGTGAGAGGCTTGACCATGCTTTTGTTCAGAAGAGTGTAGATTTTTGGACTTTGGAAAGCAGTGGAATGCTTTAAGTGGGGCTTAATGGGCTATCCTAGAAGAAAGCACAGAAGACGGTGGTGCTGAGGGTGATTTAAACTGTATGGGCCTGCTGGCTCAAGAGGTTTCAGAGAAGAATTTTACTATGTGGCCTAGAGACTATTTTTGTGATATTTTGGTAAAGGATGTGGCTGCTTTTGTCCTTGTCTGAAGAGTCTGCCTGAGGCTAAGGTGAAGAAACTCAGATTAATTGCTATGTTCTCTTTGAGGGGCCTTCAAGAGCAGAAGGTAATGAAGACTAAGAGGTCAGAGTGGTGACGCAGGGTGACCTCAGCTGCTGTCTCAAAGGCATGTTCTCTATGAAAAGTGAGGTTGAATGTGGTTTATCTAATGAGAGCAGGCCATTAGTATGAGTTCACTCAGAAAGGAGAACTAAGAAATGATCAGAATCTGAAAAGTAGACTGGGAAGAATATTAAAGGTGAAAACAAGGGTAAACAATGTAAAAGGTAAGACTCAGAGTCCAGTCTTGGGATTAGGGATGGGGGAAGGCAGAGAAGAAAGACAATGAGGGCACAGACAGAACTCTATGTAAACATAGAACACGAGTTGTTAAAATTTCCAAGGGAAACAGGCATAATATTAAAAAAAAAAGGATGTTTGGGGAATTTAATTCTATTATCTGTGGGTGATCCATCTACTCAAGAAACTTAAAATCCTCTCGCTAAACTGTAATGCCAGGGCCTAGAAATATCTAATAGTTATTTTTTCTTTTACAGATATTCAGAAAGTGTCCACAGCCAACTGTATTTTACAAACATCTCACACTGAGAGTTGTTTGTGTGCACCAATCCACCCGTCTAATGAGTTACAACTACAACAGATTTAGTGAGATACTTTTGTAACGACAGACATACTTGTAAGTAGGCTCAATACAACAAGAATGGGGAACTCTATACATCGACATGCTTAACGTGATTATGTCTACTGGAGTATGCCTTGTCACCCTGACCTTGGACAACTTCATGTTAATACTGTAATGGCATGATTTTCTGGTACTATCCTTTTGCTTTGTTTTTAAAATCACCACCACCAAAATATAGAAATGTCTTCAATCATCCTTCCAAACTACAGTTCTCCCTTCATTAAATTAACACTTTCATTAATTTAAATTATGATTTCAATTAGAAAACGCCATCCCTTTTAGGATAAGGTGTGTGGAGTGTTTCCTTTGTTCAGAGGAGAAAGTTCTCCCTCAGGCCAGTAGAGCTCCCAGGACATGCTGTGTCTGTGGCTTATCGAGCAGAGCATGGGCTGCCACCTGCCCTTTCTGCCACGCTGCTGTGACCCTTCTGACTGTATAAATTTCTGACCTGGGCACCATGAGACAGAAAGCTAAGAGGAGGGAGACTAGAGTTCATCTTAGTAGGCACTTTCAAACTCTGGAGCAAGTTTCTGTGTATAGGCACTCGGCTCAGTTAGGAGACGTAGCTATGACGGTTCCTTCCAGACCTGCCCTACTGTTAACAGGCCTGGAGATCCTCTGATGATATCAGCGCTTTCACTCTTTCTGGGAGAAAGCCCTGTAGATTAATGTAACTTCCTGGAAAAGCTGAACATAAAACATTACTTGTTAGGGACAGGTTTCTTGTTATTGTTTTGTTTGTTTTTAAAACCACAGATACTAAGGGGAAACAGGGAGACAGCATTACACCTCCACAGACTTCTGGCCTTTCTGACTTTCACAGAATAACTGAGAGCTCTCATCTCCTTCTATATCTGGGACATGTGTATTTTAGGGAACAAATACTATAGTACAGTGTAGCTTTGAGAGAACACATAAATATTAAGTTTCCAGAAAGGTCATTGAAAGGAAGCAAATGTTATCAATGACACATTTAATCTAGCATGATTCAAACCTATAGGAATCGCTGGCCAGGCATTGAAAATACATCCAACTGTTTAACTTGATCTCTCCTCAAATTAGTGTCTATGCCTCCAGGCAGGGCTCACTGTGGGTACAACGTGGCATCTCGGTATCCTGCAGAGTTGATGGAGATGAAGACAGATGATGGAGGAAGAAAGCCAAGCAGGAAGGAGTGATCATCTTACTTGTCTCTAAGGGTAGCATCCTGCCCAGGTAACAGTTAAGATGCAGCAACCCATTTCCTGAGTCTGTATTCTGTATTCTGTGTGTGTGTGTGTGTGTGTGTGTGTGTGTGTGTGTGCATTAAATAAATTTATCAAGGCAGTAAGAAGTTAAAAAGCAGATCTAAAATCCCACTTAAAAAAGCAAAATCAAGATAGCAGGCTCTGCATTGTGCAGACTGCTTGTGACAGTGCTCCTCCTGCCACCCCACGTCTCTGAGGTGGAATTACACAGATGAAGTGAATCCGAAGACAGAGATGAGCTCATGCACAGTCGTCTACGTCCATTCTGACTCACTAGCAGGGAGACTATGAACAAAGTTCCCACAACTAATTTAATGTCATGCCACAAATAAATGAATAAACTTAATTAGATTAAAATTCCTAAGTAAGTCTTCTAAAAAGCAAAAAACCAGCTGTGGCCTCTAAATTAATCTGTATCTATTGATGTCCATAAACTACATTAAGAAGGGAAGTCCTGGTGCTTCAGGAAAGCCACTCTGCCCACTTTCTCTTCTAAGTCACCAACCTAACTCAAAGCTTGAAAACGGAGCCCCCAAAGCTGACTGATTACAACACAACTTCTCTTCTGAATGTAAATGCTTCAGTGAAGGGCAGGATCAGCCATCTGGAAAACAACTGTCCACCAATTATTGGCTGCCCATTATACCCTGCCCCTCCCCTCACAGCCTCTTCACGGTGTTAAACTTCCATCTTAACAGTGACTAGAGTAGGGGTGAGCACAAAATTTAATTCTGGCCAACAGGAGGAGAAAGAAAGCCTGCTGGGTAACTCCTATGGGAGGGTCTTGATTGCTACTACAGCATTTAAGCGTCTAATGACTCTTGTATTGATATTTTTATTTACTTAGTATTCCACTTTACCACAAAAATCTACAATAGGACAATTCTTTAAACATTCCTCATACAGATAAAATGTTCATAATTCCAGTTCTAGAATATGGTGTAGACAATGTTCAAGTTGGCTATACTTCCAGAGGAAGATAGGAGTCTTCTTTTAAATCTGTCTTCACTTACCTGGTACCACTGTCCCTGTGTCATGACTAAGACTACGTTAATGAATTAACAAACGCTAAGATATTAAACTCTATCAATGTGATCACGTTTAAGCTATGAAAGTACAATAAGAGGATCCTCAGCGCCTGGGAGGAGCACCCCGACAGCCGCCCACGCGCTCGGGAGTTGGGATGAGCACC
>NW_021604617.1:4976154-4995405 GCF_004785775.1 Grammomys surdaster | reverse complement strand
GCTCGGGAGTTGGGATGAGCACCCCGACAGCCGCCCACGCGCTCGGGTGTTGGGATGAGCACCCCGACAGCCGCCCACGCGCTCGGGTGTTGGGATGAGCACCCCAACAGCCGGGAGTTGGGGACCTAGTCATCTATTCTGTGTAGCACAGACACTTTGATTTCACATGGTTTGTTAAGGACCCTCAATCATGGACACACTTAGAACTCTGGAGTCTGGTATGTAATCATCACAAAGCAAGTCAAAATACCTTGCAATACATAGGAGTTTAAAAATTGCTACTGGCTGATATATCAGTTTTAGAATTTTCCTGTTATTATTTTCTCTATCCTTTAATCTTAGCAAAAAACTCTAAGGAACAGGTGACAATGATAGTAGACCATGAGTAAACAAGCACAACTCACTTAACAATCAAACATGTGGCCAACAGAAAGAGTTCTACAACTAAAAACCAGGTATCAGTATGTAAAATAAGGCAAAAAATCAGAACTTAATTAAAATTAAATTTAACGAGGTAAGCCTTTTCTTCTAGTTATTTAGGGAAGGGAGAAGGAAATTTCTCTTCAAAATGGAAAACAATGCCCGAAACCATGGTAACTTTTTTCTTTTTTGATACAGGGTCACTCAGTGCTGTTCAAGGAACCCTTTGTTCTGCTTCTGCCTCCAGAGTGCTGGGATGCGGGCCTCACCACACTGGGCACTGACAGAAAGCACTTTACTGCTTTCATGTTCTAGTGATGAAGCTCATGAGGCCCTTCGCAGTGATTGTTCTTTTGGAAAGTGTCTATGCACTTCAACACCCCTAAAGTTATGCCTTTTACAACTTCACCTCTTTAAAGATTTAGCTCAATTTTGCCTCCTTTTATTTGCCAATCAAAAATATTAAATCGAATACAATGTCCCCTAGCCTAACAGCCCGTGGGACACAGGAAGGCTTCAGATGACACATGCATGCATGTCCAGGAGATGGAGC
Organism: Grammomys surdaster; assembly: GCF_004785775.1. Lineage (NCBI taxonomy): Eukaryota > Metazoa > Chordata > Mammalia > Rodentia > Muridae > Grammomys > Grammomys surdaster. Next base: position 4,994,432 of record NW_021604617.1, on the reverse strand, counting down.
ACCTGGACCAATTTTAAAAGCACTTTTCAGAACAGCACTAAAGCAGATTTTGTCACACACACAGTTTGCTGTGAGGAGTTCATCTTTGGATAGGTCTATCTTCTACTTATTTAACCTTCTCTAACTGATAACAATCTCTGTGCCAGGCAACTTCAAAGGGAGTCATGTAATCTGAAAGGCACTATACAGTCTAAAGTCTGGTGACTCAAAGTAAGGCTTGTTATTGCTTCAACTCATGCCAGCTACCTGCATAAAGAACTAACAGTGATAAATTAAAGGGAAACTATGCCGAGCCTTTTGAGGCCATGGAATATCCTTGTAACAAAACTAGGCTGGAAATGAAAGACAGGTGGGCATAATGATGGTAGGTCCTATGACTTGGGTCCTAATGAGGCTTCTTATGGCAGGGGAGCTTCCAGGGGAGAAGGATTTCCAGTTATGGGCCTGTACATCTGCTAACTGTGTACTGTTTTCCAGCTGACAGACCCCAGGGGACATGGATGTACTCTTGTGTACCGGGAACCACTGACTATAACAGTATTTTCTAACATACTAAAACTACTGCATTAGAAGAGCAAGCGCCTTCTCTCTTAAGACTAGCTACTTCCCCTCAAGTTGAGATATAATAAATTTTGATCGGTAAGTGGTATTGTTATGGTTATGTACCTTATGTATGGTATATATACTTTACAGTATATCTATGTGGGGAACTAGACTTAACCTATTTCTCTGTGGTTCAACCTCTCAATTTTATGTTATTCTATTATCTTTAGAAATAATTAACCAGCATCATAGACCAAACCAGATGCCACCAAATGCAGCACAAATGAAACAAGTCTCTATATGCTTTCCTCATTTCTCATTTTCCCATTCTAGCTCTTCAGATATATACATGTTCTGATTTATTATGGTAGTGTATTCTATATGTTTAGCCCTTGAGAAATCAAGTGGTGGTACAGGCTTGTTATGAAAAGCAGTTCTCACAGTCCTACTTTCTACTTTCTGCATCTCAGAAGCAACAAGTTCTAATGCTTTCCTGCCCCTGCCTCCACCCCGACTTTTATCACTACCTTAGGTTGCTTAATTCTTCATTTTCTTCTAGAGGGTATTCTGTACTGATTTCCCAGATATAAGATATAAGAATGAGAATTAGCTCTCCTGGCCACTGCCAGTTTGTCCCTCTTTCTCTAAGTACATGTATTATTTGCACATGCTAGTTCCTCAATAGTTTCAGCATAAATTGGTCTAGATTAACAGATAATAGGCTTACATTATAAAGTTTATATACACCCTGGCATTGGGAAACACCGAGAATAAGAGAAATAGGGACTGGGGACAAGATATATCCTTCAAAGCTGCATGTTCATTTATTTATTTCCTACAACCAAGTCCCATTTCCTAATAGTCCATTCAGCTATGAACATATAAGGATTGATTCACTGATGAGGTTAGCACTCTCCCAGTCAAATAACCTCTCCTGGAGCCTTCAAGCTCTGTATCATTAAGGGACATTTCAGACTTAAATCATAATAAAAGTATAGTTGGGTGGGGCATGAATTCATACAAGAACACTCAAGGTAATGGTCTACTGTGTGGCTTTTGGTATTGCTATAGATTAATCTGTGCCTCTCTGGTTCTTGATCTTTGGTTGGAAATCTTCCTTTTCACACAGTACTGTAAGTCCCGAAGATTTCTTGTATTCTCTCTTGTGAATTTCTTAGTTCTGAATATAAATGTAAAAAGTGTTTCTTGTATTTGTAGGACATTCAATCTCAAGATTCATATTTAAAATAGTAGAAACACACCTTGACTTGTATGTATGTATAGCCATAGGACAACCCAGGGTGTCATGTGTTCCGGTCCCTCTGTGTTTCTTGAGATGTGGTCTCTTGCTGGCTTGTTGGGCCCTCAAGGGAGGACATCCTTGTTGACTCTGGGGATGGGACTCATGTCCTCATGGTTTCAGAACAAGCCCCGTATCCATCAAGGCCTTTCAAGCCCTTTAAACTGTATTTACTGTTATCCCCCTCTCCTTTACTGCTGCCATTCTTCCTGGATACACATCTTTAGATGTTCTACCTCCTGGAGTAGCTAAGCTATTCTTTTTCTTATCTTCTGCTTCAATCTCATTTTAGATTTTGTTTTCTGGGAGATATTTCTTCAACTTTTTTTCCAATTCTTTTGCTAAGTTTTAAAGTTTGGATACTACATTTTCATATTTTGTTTCTAGCAGCTGCCCTCATTTCTGTGTTCTGTGAAAGAATTGCAGTCAGTCTTTCACAGCTCCAGGTTCTGTATCTATGCATTTGATCAACTGTCACTTGAAAATATTTTTTTTAAAAGTATGTGCACTGAACATGCATGAACTTTTAGCTTACTATTTCTTCAACAGCATTTAATTTACATAGCATTCACAATGATATAGAGGTGATTTAATTTATATTCGAAAATGTACATACCCCCAATACTATATGATTCTATCTAGAGGTTTTGACATTTACAGACTTCAGAACTAGGAATGGGTCTTAGATTCAACTTTCTGAAGTTGTCTTGCTAAGAATAGTTTTATTTTCTTATTTTCTTTTAGTTGTCTTTTTCTATTTTGTCTTTCATCACCTCATTGCATGATTCTTGGTTGTGTTGACCACAGAAGAGCTACAAGGAAGCACTGTGTTTAGATGGTCCCTATTGACAGCTGGGCCCACTGTCACGGTGTCTGGTTGCGTCTTTGGAGAACTCCTGAAGGCAGAGTGTTTGTGGTGTGTGTGTGCCCATGTGCATACATTGGGAACTCAGTGGAGGAGCACGAGGTGGGAGCTCCTCCATTTACTATCTGAACGCAATTATCATTCCCGGTCCACAGCACAGCCCCACATGGACTGTGTCTGACTTCTCTTTGTCTAGAGATATTACTTTATATTTTTCAGAGAACTAAAGTTCCAGTTTTCTGTTAGGCAGAGAAAAGAAATCTAGTTCTATGCACCATGCTTCCTGCCAGAACAGTAATGAGTGAACCTTTGCATCTGTAAGCCAGCTCCAATGAAACGTTCTCCTGTCCAAGAGTTTCCATGGTCATGCATCTCTTCACAGCAATGGAACACTAACTAAGACAGCAACTATTAATGAAAAGACAGGCCATGAACTTGAAAGAGAGCAGGGATGATCTGGTGGGGGAAAATGGAATGGGGGGTGATTCAGTTATAATCTCATAAAAATCAGATCAGGACGAGATTATTAAAGGAGTCCATAGACTTCATATAACTTCAAGGATTATTGAAGACACCACAATAGAGGGGCTGAGTGCTGGCTCAGTGGTCAAGAGCACTGGCTCTTGCAGAGGACTCAGGTTCTGTTCCCAGTGCCTACACAGAGGCTCAAGATTAGCTGTAATCCTAGTTCCAGGGAACCTGAGAGGCCTCTCTTTGTGGGCGCCAGGCACATACACAGTGATCATACATGCAATGCAAGCAAAAACTGAAACACATAGAATAAAAATGAATACATCTTTAAAACCAACCAAACAAAACCCTCACCATAATAGAAATGTAGTTAATATAGTTTTTAACATCAAAAGGGAAACTTGTATTTTTCTGGTACTACTTTAACATGCAGAGATGATCTTGTATTGTTTCACCAGTGTCATGGCCTCTCATCAACAACACATACTTTATTACATTTACAAGGATGGTGACACAGAACTGTACAACCGGTGACGATGGCTGAGGGCAGAAGGAGCCTTTCCATCCTGGCATAGTGCTTCCTTTTCTTTGTAGGTGTGATTTAGTAGTGTGCATCTGGTTCTAACTCTAGCTCAGGCCTGCGTCCTGCACAACAGAGCCTGTAATGACCAGTGCTGAGCTGTGTCTTGAAATATGGCAACTTTAATAAAAAGATAAATGAAGGACTTGGAAAATATTCCATTTACTTTGAACGGATGTTTCTGTTTTCCTCAGGTAAAAAAGATCTCGGTCTTAAAATATTGCTAAATGATAATAATAACACTAACATACTTTTGAAGAAATAGTGAGTTCTAGTCAGTAAAAGTTTCATTGAGCTTTGTAAGGCTGGGCATGAGAGGCGCTCTCCTCTAGGGAAAAGTGACAGACTGAAAACAAGCTGTCCTCCAACACTTACAGACTCCTTTCTGCCCATAGTCTTGCTGTGTGAGCGGGACCGGGCGATGCTGCTGAAGAAGGAGTCCCTTTTAGTAGCAGATGAAGGCGGGGAGCCCGTGGATTCTCTTCCCCCAGGCAAACTCTCGATGCTTGGAGATGAACTGATGGTTTTCGAATTTTGCCCTGTAAGAAAATTAAGTAGCAATAATTAAATACCAGATCATCACTAAGCCACTGACTATAACTCACTTTAATAAATCATGATTAGCTATGAAGTCACTTTCTCACAATGTTAACATAAAGATGCTATTTTTAAAACAACGAAGTACCAGTATAGTTTTCTATATGTAATGTATGCTACATAGTCCATGCATGTTTTAGGAAAGCCTAAAAAGATTCTAATTTTCTGTGATGAAGGGTTAATTTTAAGTAGCTGAATTTTCTTTCAGCAGCAGGATGAGTAATTAAGAGAGGAAGCAGAAGCTACTATACTATATATGAATACAATTCAAAGCTGTAATTCTTTCAGCAAGAGTTTTCAAAGAGCTTCTTTCTTTTCCGTAAGTGTGGAGAGCTACCGGCACTCCCCCAAGCCTATCACGGAATCCTGAAGTGGGCTAGTGTGCTGTTTCATAGTGCCTTTCACTGGGTCTGTGCCCTGATGAGTGACGGCATCAGGGACGCTCAGCATTAAGTACATGATTAACAGATGCTCCTCCAGACGGCAAGCTTCTCTCCTGGATGACTAGGTACAAAAGGTTATAGCTACTGAGTTATAGTTGGACTAGCAGTTATCTACCTGAGTCTTCTCTGCTCCTGATCTTAGAATAGCCATTTTCCTCTGCAGCTTCCGCTGTATTAGATACCAGGGATACACAGTGGGTGTGGCCTGGAGGGAAAGGGTGAATGACAAGCCAAGAGGAGTAACGATGCTCCCCTTTCCAGATTATTTGTGATCTGCTCAGTGTTTGCACAGAATGCATGCTCTTCCTGAGGTGGTTCCCATGCAGCGCCTGGCAGCAGGGACTCCCTGTTTGTACCCAGAGGTCCTCTCGTAGGGAACTTCTGTTGGTCTGTGTTCTGCTTTGACACTGCCCCTCTGCCCAATCCTGGTCCTTCTGCATCACAGTTTTCCCATAAGCCTTTTTTTGTTTCTAAGTCCACCTCAACAACTGAGTCTGTGATGAGCAATACTGTAATTTCAAGTTTAGTACAAAGTCCTCTGAGCTAGAAAAGGGCAGAGAAAACAGGCTCTCTTAGCCCTAGAAGCATCTTGTACTGACTTTAGGCCTAAAACAGAACATTTTACGCTACTTCACCCTGGCCTTTCCTCCCCTTTGCTTCCATGTCTCCTACCCACTTCCAGGGCTTTAGGGCTTAATTTCACTGGGTTATTTGTTTATGGTAAAACCCCATAGACTACGATATATCTGGATGGAAAAAGATTCAGGGAACCACCTATTAATTTTATTTTAAAAATCATATCCAACAACATCTAGAAACATTCTTAGTGTATCAGACTAAATGTGAAAGCTACCTTCTAAGAAATAATTTTATTTATGTTATGACATATAAGCATATGCTCATATGTCATATGCTTATATGTCATAACATAATGCATTTTAAACTGTACAATTCAGTGTTTTTTAAGTATCATCAGCAATTTAAAAACAATTACATAACCCCAAACTGAAATCTTATGTTATTAGCAGCTTTCCCTAATCCCACCAACATCCTTGGAAATTATGAAATATGTGGCCTTTTGTGACCACTGTGTTTTCAAGGCTGGTTTATGCTGCAGTAGTTATTGGTATGTCATTCTTTAAAGTGCCAAATAATGTTTCAGACCACATATGGGTTAACACTAGTCATCTCATTAACAGTTTATATTCATTTCTTGGCTGTTAGGCAGAATGATGCTGTGAACATGTATAGAGACGTTTCCAGTTCTTTCAGTTAGTTACCAAAAGGTCACACTTTGTGGCGGGCTCCTTCCCTCCTCTCCCTTATCTTCCCACCTTGCCAGAGTCAAAGTTCCCCTATTTGGCCCAGGCTGTCCTTAGATTCACTACGTAGCCCAGTCTAGCCTTAAACCTATGATTCAGAACGATAGTATTCCAAGTCTGTGCCACCATGCAGGGAATCATGGCGTTGGCCTGGTCTACCTTGTCTCCAGAGGCTTTTCAGGTTAGAGTTCATGGCTCCTGTGTACTTTTCAGTTCCTGAGAAATGGGGACACTCCCTCAGGCAGTGAAACATTCAGGCCACATTATGATTGTCTATAGTCCCTAGAAGTCAAGGAAGCATCTACAAGTTTGATAGGACAATTAGTCTTAGACATTCCTACTGGGTGCCCTTTATAGCTGGCAGATGTCATTATATCCTGAGAACTACCATTATGATAATCTCGACAGCCTCCACTATAGTCTATTTCTGACAAGGGTATTAAAAGTTTGATTATGTGCAATAAATGTGTCATAGTGTCATAGCCATAGTCTTGCTGTGACCCTTCCAAGTTGTACATGGTCGAGATTCATTTCTCACTGGCCATATCAGTTAACCTTGGCATAGGAAGTGCTGGTACTTACACCACCACACTTGCCTCACAAAACTTATCCTAAAACTAGTACACTGTTTTATACTTCTGTTAGCATTGTATCAAATTTCCAATTTTTCTACATCCTTATCAGCACTTAGCAGCGGTCTTTTTATTGAATTTCTCACTGGGTCAGAAGCAGTATCTTATTCTGACCAGGGTAACTCTTTAAGGTACATCTTCTTTGGAGAACTATTTCTCAAATTGTTTACATTCTTTAGAAATTGAAGTATATGCTTTTATACTGTTGGGCTCTTTCCATTGTCTGGCCACATGCCCTTTACCAGATGATTTGAAAGCATTTTTACTTCTGGGTATTGTTTTTACCTTCTGTATGTTGTCATTTGAAACTCAAGTTACTAATTGTTTGAAATTTCATCTACCTAGTTTTCTTTTATCTGTGCACAAATCTAAGAAACCAGTACCTAGAGGCCACAATGATTTTCTTTGGTGCATGGAAGTTTAGTACATTTTCTTTCTTTTGTGAGACAGGATCTCATTTGGCCCAGGCTGGCCTTGAACTTGGTCTATAGGCAAGGAAGACATTGAACTTTTGATCCTCCTGCTTCCTGTTATGGTACTGTTTTAGTAACAATTTTATTGCTGTGAACAGATATCATGACAAAGGCAACTCTTAAAAGCACAACATTTAATTGGGGCTGGCTTACAGGTTCAGAGGTTCAATCCATTATCATCAAGGTGGGAACATGGCAGCATCCAGGCAGGCATGCTGCAGAAGGAGCTGAGAGTTCTATATCTTCATCTGACAGCTGCTAGCAGAATACTGACTTCCAGGCAGCTAGGATGAGGGTCGTAAAGCCCACACCCACAGTGACACACCTACTCCAACAAGGGCACACCTTCTACAGTGCCACTACTTGGGACCAGCAAATACAAACTACTACAGGCACTATGTCAGTTATTTGGTGCTGGGATCAAAAGAATAATTTTGTGCAGAAAGGCAAGAGGTCTTTCAGCTGAACTATATCTCAGCACTATTGATAGTTGGTACCATGCATCTATCTGTGAAACTCTGAGTTTAAGCTACTTGCGGTTACCTGATCTATTTTAATGTACAGATGAGTGTTTTTCATAAAATTACAGAATATTCTGTCATTTCACTCTGCCTTTCACTCTCTCCCTTGTTTTCTGGGTTCCCACTGTGTGTACATTGTTATTATTAATGGTGCCCTATATGGTTTTGACTTCCATTCATGTATCTTCACATCCGCCAAGTGGATACTTTCAATTGACACATATTCTGAGAACCTATTCTGTCAGCACAAATCTAATGTTGAACTTCAGAAGTAAAAATTTCTCTCTAGTTGTATTTTTCAACTCCTATATCTAAATTCTTCAAAACCATCTTATTTATGATGTTCTCCCTGGTGATACACTGTTTCCATTCATTTTGTCCGCACAGTAGTTGAGAGCATCTTTATAGTAGTAAGGTCTTTTTCTTGCAAGTCTAATGTCAGACAGCCCACTGACTGCTTTTACACAGGAATGAGCCATATTTTCCTGCTTTATGTTCTACATGCCTAACAATTTCTATTGACAATTACATACAATATAAAGTGGCTACTCTGGAAATCAGACTCCATCCATTCTACCTCCTGAATCCACTTATCTTGCTATTGGTTGTATTAGTGACTTTATTCAAATAATTCTAAAGTCCATTTCCATTTTGTGTGGTCATTAAAGCCTTTGCTTGGTTACTTTAGTAGTCTATAAATAGACACAATTTTCTTTTCTTAAATGTATTGAGTCAGTATCTAGCCTTTGCCAGGGTTCTGTGGGTGTTGGGATGCACTGTGACTATCCCAGCAGGCGGTTTATAACTGTTGTAGCCTTCATTCCTGTTCATGCAGAGGCTTAAGTTCATCCGGAGATGAGAGTCTATGTACGTGTCAACCCTTTCCTGGACAGGAACCCAACGCTGCTCATACTGTGGCCTTCCAGAATATGCTGGAACTTTTGAGAGCCCATTGTTGACATCCTATTCATAACCTTAAGTCGTTTTTGGATTTAGACCTCTGATCTTCTTGTTAATCTTTCAGCCGGCATCTATCTTTCTAACTGGTACTGTAGCCTTGGGCAGTTGGAGTGTTTAAGGATTGTGTGTAGAGTAGGATCTAGAGATAAGACACATTTTAGAAGCTGGGAACAGTCACTGGTTGACAGCAGGCAAGGGCCTTTTATCCTATAGTTACAGGAGTTGGATTCTGCCACTACTGCGGATCCACAAGGAGCCAGACTCTCCCGGAGCTTCTGACCCCAGGGATTTCTCCCAGTGAGACCTGTGCCAGACTTCTTACCTGTGTACTCACCAGATTATACAGTACACAGATTAGTACACAGGAATTCTAAATCACTAGATCTGTAGTAATTCTTTGTCATCAGAAGAAAACTTTGTCCAAAGTTTCAACTTACAGAGTTATCTGTTATAATTAGATAAACAACCCAACTCACCTTCTGTATCTTTAGTTCTACAATTCTTATTTTGTATATTCTAAAAATTTTCTTTTACTCATACATGATCAGATTTATTGAACACAGAATTACTTCACTGTTTTAAAAGATTTATTTTTATTATTATAAATTGTGTGTGTGTGCACATGTGTAGCACATGTGTAGCACACATGAATAAAGGTGCCCCAAGAAGATGGAGACATTGGATCTCCTGGCACTAGAGTTACAGGCAGTTGTGACTTGCCTTACGTGTGTGCTGGGAACCAAACAAGGGTCCCCTGCAAGAGCAGTACATCCTCCTAGCCATCTCTCCAGCCTGCTTCAGTGCTTTTAACACAACTGTCTTGCTTCCACGGATACCATCTGGTTTCTGTATGGCCGATCCTACCCTGTACCTGCCTTGCAGTCCTGTTGATGATCTTTCCTGCCTTCCGATTTGTACAGATAATTTATTTTACTGTCTTACTTATTAATAATTACATTTCTTCTAGTTATCATTTTATCTTTCAGGTTGGTATTAGGCATTTTTTTTTTGAAGAAGGCATCACTTCTCAGTTCCTTATCAATTCATCTAGAAGATTAATCCTACTTTTGTAAGTGGTGAAGAATATATGTGTATAAGAAAGAGGTACTCGGGAATGGGGAGAGTGAACAAGACTGGAAAGAAGCTATGTCTTCACATGTGATTGATTGGTTAAAACTTCATGATGTGGAGAAGTGGGAATGTTGTAGGACCAGATATGGGGAGGTTGGAATGTTGCAGGTGCACAGCCTAGTTAGAACTTCTCTTGGCCTTCCTTAGCTTCATAAACAGCCATGCTCTGTGTCTGATGTAACATCCTTGGACTAACAGATAAAAGCCTCTTAGGGTATAGTAACTTAACAAAACCCAGTTTCTACTAAGCCAAAACCGAAGGTCAGACAGCACCAGAGGCCCACAGCTGACATTTCTCCACTTTGCCATGGCTACCTACTTAATGTTTCCACCAATGTACTTGAGAACCACCTTGATTTACGGTTTTCTTTGTTCTCTTTCTATGAAAACTCCATGAAACTGGATGGATCCAGGGATGCACCAGAACATGGCATTTGAGGTAACTTAAGTCTGTGTTCCCAGGCTGTGATTGTTCATATTTGGCTCCAGAGCTAACTTTCTCTTTTCCCTGTGGAGATAAGAGGTTTGTTGTATCAATGAGAGGAAAGTGGACCTGCAGGCAGGCCTGAATTCTTACATGCTCCATTGTCTACTTTACCTTGACATTTGATCCCAATTCAAGACAACTGCCTTGTAAAACTTCCACAATAAACAGACAACCAACAAAATCCCACATGTTAAATTCGTTCTTGTTTGATGGTCAGCTTCTACACAAACCTCCTTCTTGGTTCCTTTCTGGAACCCTTCAGTTTCTACCTCATGCAAGTTCTTCCAAGTTCCCTGGGGGCTCTAGTGATGGGCATGCTGTATTTTCATTCTGCTTGTTAACTGTTTTCAATCTCCATGCTAGTACGTTCCTTTAGCTTTGGGAAACTTTCCTTATTACTCTTTTTTGATTATTAACTCTACTTCTGTTCTCTAGACTCTCAATACTTGACATTACAGTTCAAAATCTTAGTTAATCTAAATTCCAGATAGCATAATTTAAATTTTATCATACCCTTAGAACACATTAGTATTTGTGGATTATTATAGCTTATTTTCTTCCAAAATGGAAGAGTTGTGAAGTTATATCTATCATATTTTGTAAAATGTTAGTTGCCTTGGATACTTTCAGAAAGAAGGCACATGGTGTACATTGTATAACCATATATATCTAATCCCTTCATAAGGAATATGTAACATAATAAAGTATATTTCATTATAACATGTATAAAAAGGATTATGTATAAAAAGAATTATGTATAAAAAGAACAAAATCTTATTAACTTATCCCATTTTGTATCAATCTATGATTTCCATGGATAAATGATAATAAAACTAAGAAATGTTTTGTTTCTAGACCTCCAATGTGTTAAGAGAGGCGCTGTGCATCTTCCTCCTACCTTTCTTATTCTCACGCTGCCTGAGTTTGCCGACCTGAGTAATAAGAAGTCACAAAGAAGAGCTAGAGATTACAGACACCGTGAATATAACCTGACTGTGGTACTGATAACCATCCAATCCTAACCATTCATGAGGAGCTCAGTAGAAGATAAGACTGAGGCTCAAGGAGATTAATTCATTAGCTCAAGGACTTGTGGTGTGTGTGTGTGTCTGTGTATGTGTGTCTGTTAGCATAAGTCAAATAGATTTGTTCAAGCTTCAAAACTATACCAAAGTAAATAATTACATTTCTGAATCCTGGATGTGGCATTAAGCCTCTGTATATGTTTTATTTTCCTCCTTAACTATGTAAACTAGCTTGATAATATTTTTATTATTGTGGAAACCCCATAGTTTAGAAAGCAGTCTTTGTACTAAGTTCCCTCCAGAGATCTTCTGAAAACCATTTCTTCAGAGCAGTGTTGCCTTGGGCTGAAGAGGTTTTAGAAAGAATGACAGTACTGGCATGGCCTGCTGGGGTAAATCCCCAGCCCTCACTCAACCGAGGGCTAGGTATTCTCAGCATGTAGTTATAAGCCATGCAGTATTCTAGAGCTGTATGGACCAGTATACTGCATTAGATATGAAGCAGATGACTGTGGTTCTCTGAAATCCAGGCTATGTTCTGCTTATTGAGTGGATTCCTAGAATCCCCTATGTCTGCATAGAAAAAGTGTTTTGTTCTATTATTTGGATCAGACACAACCATGTCTAGATATATTCTGTCCTTTTACATTTTCTTTTCCAATCAACACACAAAGCAAACTAGCTGTGTCCCTTGGACGCCAGGACAATGGAAGTTAGTTGTCAAGTATCTCTTAGGAACCTCTGCTGGCAAATGCCTTGGAAGAAATGTCAGAAGATGAAGAAATAGTATTTCTTATGCTCCTGCTATGTCTTATGAATAATATTTTTGTGGGTTTCTTTCCTCAATGAGATGAACAGGAGCTAGAGTGTATTCTTAGACAGGCTGAATGCCAGTAGACCTGAGTCTAGGCATGAGTGATAAAGATAGCAAAGCAACACAGTCAAGGGGGTAGGACACTGAGGGGGCTGTGGTGAGAAAGACAGCTCAGAGAGTGGAAAGAAGTGCCTAGAAGCACTTGCCTCTGGCTTGACTTTATACAGGAGGACACTGGGGCATTTGTTTGCTATCTCAGAACAACTTGTTGCCTTGTGCACAGAGGGCACTCATTATAGACATTTCTCTTGATGCCAGAAGAGTGCGTGGAAGCAGGTTATACCTTAAGACCCTGGAATACCCTTGCTCTAGCCTGACTAAAGAAGTAAAGCAATGATGGCCTGGGTACTAGTTTGAAATAAAAGTGTCTAGAAGATCAGAACAATTAAGTATAGAGGTGTTAGCTATTATTGTAATTTGCCTTGAACACAGGCTCCTTCATACTTAGATTCTGAGAACCAGGAAGGTATTTGAGGCTTCCACTGTCGTCACTACTGGAGCAGGTACAGATGACGGGTAATGCAAGTAAGGCAGGCGGCTGCCCCTCTTCTCTCGTATCAACAAGAGATTCAGTAAATAGCCCAGCTTATCTAGCAAGATCATGGAACAGCCAGGATTGGGACCCTGGCTGGACTGCAGACCTCATGCTGGGCAAAGCTGTCTCCCTAGCAAGACCTGTGTCATGTAGTCTGTAGGAAACGTGGCCTAGCATTAAGGAAACATGGTATAGCATGATGCCTATTGAAAACAAAAATAAAGGCACTCTTTCCACCATCTTAGCACCTGTGGAGGCCTGCTGGGAACAGGACTTCTAAAGAAGGCAAGTGTGTCTGGAAGGCTGTGGTGCAAGGCCATTTTTGCTGGTTACAAGTAAGGTCTCCGGAACCAAAGTGAGCACACGGCTCTTCTTAAAACTGAAGGCGCTTATACCTGAGATGACACTGAGTTCTACTTAGGTAAGGGATGTGCTTATGTGTACAAAGCAAAACACAATACAGTGACTCCTGGCAGCAAACCAAATAAAACCGGAGTGATCTGGGGAACAGTAACCTGGGTCAACGGAAACAGTGATATGGATTGTGCCAAATTCTGAAGCAACCTTTCTGTAAAGGCTGTTGGACACAAGAATATGTGTGATGCTGTACCCATCCTGGATTCAAACTAATGGAGAATAAATAAATAAAAGTACATTTGTTAAAAAAAAAAAGGCAAATTCTGACCTTGTTCTCAGGAAAGAGTGACAACAGTGTAGAAAACAGACAACTGCAACAACAGGTCACTGACTTAGGGTTGCTACAGTTATGGTCAAACATAATGACCAAGCTCTGGTATGTGGCTCACACCTTTAATTCCTGCTCTCCAGAAGCAGAGGCAACCTGATCTACATAGGGGAGTTTGAGGCCAGCCAAAGCTACATAGTAAGACTCTGCCCCAAAGCAAACAAAACAAACAAACAAACAAATAAACAAACATGTCTTGCTGAGTTAGTTTTCTTAATAGACTCCAAGATAATCTCCCCAGGGGTAATAAGGAAAAGCACCACAGGTTTGCTTACAGGCAGATCTCATGGAAGCACTTTCTCAGTTGAGGTTTGATCCTCTCAGATGACTTGTTTGTCAAATTGACAAAAGAAAAAAACCTAGCCAGCACAACTAACCCTTTGCCAAATTTACACACAAAGACTTTTTTTTTTTATAAAACTTTTTAATTTAAGTACCTCTGTATATGCTGTGTGTGTAGATTCCCCCCCAAAGGCCAGAGGAGGGTATCAAATCCTATGGAGCTGGAGTGACAGACAGTTAAGAGCAGCAAGCGCTCTTTTTTTTTTTTTTGGTTTTTTCAAGACAGGGTTTCTCTGTGTAGCCCGGGCTGTCCTGGAACTCACTCTGTAGACCAGGCTGGCCTCGAACTCAGAAATCCGCCTGCCTCTGCCTCCAGAGTGCTGGGATTAAAGGCGTGCGCCACCACCGCCCGGCTACACAAAGACTCTTAAGCTACAATCTTTTCTTTCTCATTTGTCACTAAGATGGCACATTGATATTAATATCATAATATAAAATATGTCAACTTTTCAAAGTTCCATCTTCTTTTAAAATTCAAACACTTTAAATTCACTTTCCTTAAAATATCCAAAGTCTCTCTCAAGTTCCAAGTATCTCTAAAATATACAGAAAGCCTTTTAGCTGTGGGCTTCTGTAAAATTAAAAAAGAAGCTAATATGTTTCTAAAGGAAAGAGAGAAGAACCAGGAAATATTCACAATGAAATCAAAGCAAAACCAAGCTCCAGTAGCATAATGACTGATGCCTGGAACTCATGATCTTCTGGGCACCAAAGGATGCAGGCAGCGCCACATCTTAGTAGTTGTCCATTAGTATTGGTATGCCCAATACGCTGGGTCTCCACTGCCACTGGGCTGCACGTACATTCACCACTCACCGCTCCTAGGCTCTTGTGCTCAGGGAGTAGCACTGTTAGAAGGTGTGGCCCTGTTGGAGTAGGCATGGCACTGTGGGTGTGAGCTTTAATACCCTTGTCCTATCTGCCTGGATGCTGCCATGTCCCTGCCTTGATGATAATGGACTGAACTTCTAAACCTGTAAGCCAGCCCCAATTAAATGTTGTCTTTTATAAGACTTGCCTTGGTTATGGTGTCTGTTCACAGCAGTAAAACCCTAACTAAAACAACTCTTTTTATGGACTTTCTCTAGACAAGGTACCAAACCTCAACTTCTCTCCACTATTCCTTTAGTCCCAGGGTTCTAACTGCAAGAGAGGCTGCACAGTCACCAGATCTCAGTTGCTCTCCATGACCCTTTTGCCTTCAAACCTAGTATTGCCCGGGAGTCTTTTCTGCACAATTACATAGTTCACCTGCAAGCTAAGATAAAGTTTTGGCCTGTTCTAGACCACAGCATCTTTTTTGCTGACCTTGGAGGATCACTTCCCAGAGACTTTGCTTCAGTAATTCTGTCTCATCTTAATCACAGCTGATTCTTCAGCCTCATCTGACAAGTATCGATTGAATGAGCAAAGCCAAAGGGTTCATTTGAGTGACTATGGTCTCTTCTTAATCATGATTCTTCAGCTCAAATGGACCAGAACCACAGACTCTTACTTCAAAATATCACACATATGGCCCTGCTGGAGTCCTGGGCTCCCTCTGAAGCCTCTCCTCTCTGTATTGCTTTCAGCATTATCTTCCAAGTTTCCACACAGCAGCCCACTAAGCTCTGAGAGCTCGGTGGTGTCTACAGCCCAGAGTTCCAAAGTCCTCTCAAAATCCTGCCCATAATAAAGTTCAACATGGTTAGGACTGTCAACGTAATACCTGGACTTGGTACCAATTTCTGTCTTAGTTAGGGTTTCTATCACAATGCATCAAAACATCACAACCAAAAGCAACTTGGGGAGGAAGGACTTAATTTTAGTCTATCAGCGAGAAGAGAAGTCAGAATGGGAACTCAGGTCAGATACCTGGAGGCAGAGCTGCAGAAAAATGGCCCTTACTGTCTTGCTCTGCAAGGCTTGCTCAGCCTCCTTTCTCACACAACTCAGGACCACCTGCCGAGGGATGGCTGGGCCCACTTACCTCAGTCATCAGTCAAAAACATTCACCACAGACCCTCCTACAGGCAATCTGAAGGAAGCATTTTCTCAACTGAGATTCCTCTTTTCATATAACTTTTTTTTGTCAAGTTCAGAAAACCAAAAGAAAACAAACCCCCAAACCAAAAATCAATCAACCAACCAACAAACCTCAACCAGGGTAATCATTTATTTAATGTTTTTTTTTTTTGTAGAAAGTATTCCATAAAAATCACATTTTCAAGACATTTGTTTGTCTTATAACAATTAAGCTGAACACAACGCAGCTTTCTGCTGACCTCAGGACCACCGCTCAGCACTGTCAAGATTACCTAGAGCAGCTGACACAGCATCTTTTAAAGACACTTGTTTGTTTTAAAATCTTATCTCTTCTGTTGTACCCAGGAGGAGAAGCTGTTTCTTATTCTTGGTGTGCTCTGTTCCACCTGACCAGGCCTCCTCCTCGCCCTACCCATTTTCTGCTTACTGTATGTGCTTGGATAGTTCTGTTATCATGTTCTTCTCGATGGTCCCCAAGAGGAGTCATCTACAGATACATGAGCTCTTGTTAAATTAAGGTGACTCTCATTTTCGTCCTCGATTTCTTCCCCTAGAAGCAGCCATATGAAACCTACTGGGGGTGTGCAGTGGAGGGGGTTGGCAGAGAGAGGGAGGGTACCTCCGCCTTTGCATTTATCCCTTTAAGTAACTGGATTTGCTGGATGCAGTGGCAATCTGGCCAGGGACACTTTCTCCTTTTAAACTTCAAACAACCTAACAAGTACTGTAATGGAGTCTCTCTGGGTGTTAAGTGTATGTATATATTAATATACAGAGAAATAAAATCATTCAAGATATCTATGGCAATGTAAAATCTAAACTGATATAAAGGATTTATATGAAATTAAATCTTCCAAAAACAAATTTTGCAGTAACAATTTTTTTTTGTGATTGCAATCTACCTTATAAAATATGAAAGAAAGCTTTCTAATCATTTTCTAAAAATTATTTATTGCCCCAAATCACAAAGCTATTGACATTCCTATTTTTCTTTTAAAAAATCTACACAACTATCTAGCGTGTGACTGAATGGAGTAGGTGGCCCCTTACAGTCTGCTATTCACAGTGAACTTTACCTCTTATCATAGAGTTCCTGTTCAGCAGAGGGAAGCATCCCGCTGCCAGCACGAACGCCTCTGCTTACCTCTCCTCCTCTCCCTGTTGCACTGTGCAGTGAGTGAGCCGAGGGCAACAGGGACTTACCTAGTTCAGGAGATGCAGGTCATCTCCTGTTCCTTCTGCCCCAGTGTCATCACATGGTGGCTGGAACCTTCCCTATTGGACTGACAAACTCTCTGTCAGAGTGTGGGGCAAAGGGGATTCCAAATGCATTCAGAGAAAGGGTGAGTCCTAACTGAGCTGTCTTGACTGGTCATCTACAGTAAGAGTAACAGCCAAGAAGGTAGGGACACTGTGGGAAACCATGGCAACAAAAACAGCTTGCCACGCAGCAGGTACTTAAGCTTGTTGGATAAATATTGTTGAATACAAAATCTCAATAAAAGAAAAATGATGGCTAGTATTTTAATATAAATATAATTAGTTTACTATATGCAGATGAATATTTTACATTAAGCCAAACATGATATGAGGTTTAATTACTATTGTATTATTCTCATTTTAGCCTGAATTTGAATGAAAGAATCTTCAAGTCTAAACTTCCATGTAACATAAATATTCTCTTTATGGTATATTTCAGCTAAAAGGTACAAAGAGAAACATTGATGATGTAATTTTAAATATTTATGTTTAAAATACCACAGGAAGTACTGAAAATGGATAAACTTTTATTTCTTAATCTAAACTCATGGATAATATTAAAATGTTAGCTTTTGATTGTAAACTATTATCACTCACTATTTATGGTGATTTGCTGCACTGATTAAATTGTATGACGAATTTTTTAATATGAAGGCAACACTTAAAATATTTCAAAAACAGGCTGTGAAAAAGACAGGTGGTAATTTTTTAGGTGAAATATGGGTAGTCATAGCAAGGAAACAAATCTTATAACAAATTTGTCAAATATTATTACAGAGAATTTATACAGAAACAAAAGTCCCCCCTTGTGTCGGCCACCCTACAGAGCATAACAGTGCAAATGACCTTAAACATAGGTTGAATCATATTTAGCAAAGAAAAAGATTGTTCACTGTGGAGAGAAAATCCACAATGGAGCCTGATGCCACCAAAGTAGGACCTGAGAGGGAACTTTTGCTTTACACAACAGTGCCACTTAGTGGCCAAACTATGGTAGTAGACCAGTGGGCTGAATGGAGGGTAGAAACAAACTATGGGTTTGGGAGAGAGTTGTGTCATTGAAAGTGGCCAGTATGGGGTGGGGCAGCACATGCCAACAAATGAGAGAGAGAGAGAGAGAGAGAGAGAGAGAGAGAGAGAGAGAGAG
>NW_021604617.1:4972918-4976054 GCF_004785775.1 Grammomys surdaster | reverse complement strand
GAGAGAGAGAGAGAGAGAGAGAGAGAGAGAGAGAGAGAGAAAGAACAGATAAGATGATAGACAGATGATAGACAGGGAGGTGGCGACTGTACCTGGGAGGTCAGTCAGAGCCTGGACAGGAGCAGAAGCCTGGGCATCGCTTCCTGTAACTACGTCGCCTAGATTTCATAAGAAAAAATAATTAGATATGATAAAAGGAAAATCGACAACCTTTTGCCCTTCATACTTAATGTTGTAATATTTTATCAAATTATTAAAAGTAAAGAACAGAAAATACAGTAAAAGCTTAGAGAAATATCTGACTTATTTTTAAAGTAAGCAATTTCTTTAAAAGGATGCTTCAGTGGAGATTCTGTGTCTGCTTTTACTAAAGGAAAAGCTCACAAGTTCCTACTACAAGTTTCTACTATACTGGGGATTTTTATGAGCAGATTTTATGACATTACAAATATTAGTATTACTGATTTCTTCCAATGTAAAAAAATATTTTAGATTAAACTTTAAAGGAAATTCATAAGAAAGCTCTAAGCAAGCTCTATTTTCATGTTACCCAGTGAAAATATTTCAAACTTACCACATGTATTTTCAAATGCATCTGTGAACTACATCCCTTTATTACAGGCAATATTTTATTAAATTGGAACCATAGTAAATTCTTATAATCAAGCAGTGTTCAAAAAAAAAAAAAAGACCCAGATAAGCATATAGAAAAGAAAACAGGGCTGGGAGAGCAGGCTTTAGTGACCCAGACAAGGAGGATAAGGAGACAAAAGGAGACGCCACCAAGAGTGGGCAGGCAGACACGGGACCTTCAGCTCTTCTGTTTCTGGGGTGACAGTGTTCAACAGTGACCACAGTCACAGCCGTCAGAATAGCCCCTGGAGACAGCAGTATCTGAAGACTATTTTGAAGTTACTAAACAAAAGGAAGCAAGTCTTTTAGAAGTCACCAGATTTCCTGTGTACTGTCTATGACTCAATAGGCTTGCTTCTTCTTCAGCTTTTCTATAATATATGTATATAACAACTGTATATACATTTTACTAATATATAAAATTACTAATTAGTATACTACAGGATATAAAATAATATGATTAACATATAAATAATATACAAAATCACACACACATATATTTTAGCAAAAATTATTTTTAAATTAAATAGCATCCCTCACTTTTCTGGCCACTTAATGCACTCTTGATTTGTAGCAGGGTCACACTGTGTCACTACAGCATTTCTATCAACTAACATAACACAGAAATGTTCTCCTATAACCAAAATAAAATTTGTGAAAAGGACCACATACTACAGAAATGCTTTAAGTAGAAATGAAATGGTCATAATCCGTTTTCATAATACCATTCACTAAATTGATAAATGGTAGGCTCATTTTCTGTATATTTTCAAGTCTATACCAGTTACCTATTTTGCTATATAGATTTCTCATTTTAGTATTCAAGATAACTATTACTAGGAAGATGAGGGAACAGCAGCCCTGCTGGTTTTCTTTTCCTCAGTGGACACATAAATGACAATGCACATTAAGTTACATATGCATACATCTGGATGACACAACCTCCCCTTCAGGATTACAGATTACTTAACTTAGAAAAGCCACATTTCCATCTTTACAGACAACCATCTCAAGGCAACCTTTGAACATTTATATTGAAAAGGCTGTCACTGGGTGGACAGTTCTCTGTAACAGGAGCCCGCAGACAGGCTGCTGTGGTTGTAGCTGTCAGTGAGGACACAGGGTCTGTGGGACTCCAGCACCAGGGCCAGAGCTGGAGGAGCACTCCTCAGCATACAGTGAATGATACATTTGTCACTGTAAGCACCACAGGTTTCATGAGTCTGCAGGTTCCACAGGCATCAGCTCGCTCAGAGCGCTTGTTTTAGGTGAGAAAATCATCAGAGCTTGTTTAGGTTTTACCAGTAAATAGAGGAAGATCATAAAGGAAAACACTCTATCTCTATGAATGGTTCTTTTTACTTTATCCAATCTTTTATGTAAGTAGGAACACTAGCAGGAATTTTTGTTGTTGATATAAGTTTTTGTTGTTACTTTGGTTTTTTTTTTGGGGGGGGGTGTTGGTAAGAGTTCACATGAGAAGAATGAGCCACAAACAAACTTAGAAGAGCTATAAAACAGCAAACAAGGGCAATTTCTTTCAGGATTGGGATCAGTTTCAGAGTGCCTCCGTGATACTCATGCTCCACTGTGTATCAGTGTTTCAGACAGCGCTGAAATGCTCGCTGTCTCCTTCTGACTGGGGAATTAGTCTTCAGCGATTGTTCCGTCTTCATGCACTTCCTTTCTCACTTACTGTGATATTAATACTTGACATTTCCTTAGAGATACAACTTTATATTTCTATAGTCATTTGGCTTGGTTTCTCAGAAAATTTAAACTAAAGCATTAAGAGATTCTCTGACTCATTTGCCTGCCATCAGTTAGAATTACAACAGACTAAAGCTTGTTATCAAAGCAATATTGAAATCATATTTGTTTAGAACAATAAAACAGTACAATTAAGAGATATATAAAATAACATTCATTTCCATTCTGGAAGTGGGCATGTCTCCTGGCATTAAGATACATTTTCAACATGTTAATGACTTGATGTCTCCTTTTCTTTAAATCATGTGTGACAGTCTACATTAAAAAGAGAAGAATGTAATTTTAAATGAATATTCTCATAGAAGGTAAACTGAATACTCTAATAAACCTTAAATACTAATTATATGAAACCTAATATTTCATATAGACAAGGTAATATAAAAACTAAAAACATGATGACAGCAATGGAAGGCTTCAGATCCACATACATGTGAACATATGTGCATTGAATTTCAGATGCACATTCATGTGCACATGTGTGCATGACACACTAACTGGCATTACCAGGGACTAAACTTCAATCTAAATGCCAATATGTAAAATCTTTATAATAAATTTATACGTGATATCCTTAAGCAAAGCATATGAATATAGCTTAAACTTTGTTTGTGCTGACACTGTCATTGCTACTGAGGCCACTGAGTACCGAATGCTGCTGTTAGTGTAGGTATCCTGTAAGGCATGAGGCCACTGAGTACCGAATGCTGCTGTTAGCGTAGGTATCCTGTAAGGC
>NW_021604617.1:4939342-4972908 GCF_004785775.1 Grammomys surdaster | reverse complement strand
GTATCCTGTAAGGCATGAAGCCACTGAGTACCGAATGCTGCTGTTAGTGTAGGTATCCTGTAAGGCATGAACCAAGTTTTGGGTAGGATGTTTGTTGTGACTGAATGTATACAATTCCTATGTTTTCTGTGCAGCTTTTGCCATCACACTGCTATTTCTTACTTCCAGTGTTTGTTTCTCATTTTCTATAGAGAGGAAGTGTGGAGGCTCTAATTAAGAACACAAAGGCTCTCTGTGGGCAGAGTGCTTAAGGGAGGGTGACACCCTGGGCAGGCCCTGATCGAGTGAGGACAGCGAGACCGCTCAGGACAGCCGCTTCCATCATCTCACAGGCTTTCTCTGGTCTTATATCCATTTTTTGGCAGAACCCTTTAGTGTATGAACTTGAATGCTCATTTTGGATGCTAAAGCTTTTATTTAGCTTCTTTTTTCTCCCCAAAGATTCAATTTGTATTCCCTAGCCATGACACAGGTGGGTGAGATGAGAGACCACAAACTTTCCTCTAAACCATGACACACTGCTGACTCCTGTGACTGACAGCCCATGTTACTGGGCCTTCCCATCTCAGACTCTTCTGAAAGAGATCAGGACTCAGGAGCATTTATTATGAAGCTGTCAGAGAACACAGTCAGCTGATGAGTTCTATGCAGGGACTGTTCACACCATTGTACAAGATGGGTATGTACATAACAGAATGTAAACCACACTGAGATACAGATGCTAAAAAATACGTGGCCAAATACCTCATAAAATATACTTAATCAAGAGAAACACAATATCTACTCTCTAAAAGGATCATATATGATGGAGTTTTTTAAAAAAATTAAGATTTTATGGATTTCTGCTTCTGAGAAATTGGTTTCTCACAGGCAAGTGAGAAAATCTCACGCCATACTTCAGGTTCTTTGGATTTACTGGGCTTTCTCCTACCTTTGTTCAATTGTACCGGCATGCTTTCAGATTTCATCAGTCTCTGCTGCTGCTGCTGCTGCTGCTGCTGCTGCTGCTGCTGCTGCTGGTGCAGCAAATGATACCTTGGGGCTTCTGAGGAGGTCCTGGTGGGGATGGCAGCAGAGAAGGAACTGCTGCTGTTGCTTCCAGGTACAGGGCTGCCCATGCTGCCTGGAGCTGAGGCTGGGGAAATCAACTTTCTTCCAAAGTTAATCAAGCTGTTGGAGACCTTGTGTATATTCAGGGGAGCACCTCTGGCATTGGTCCTTGGAGAAAAAAGAAAAATCAGGTGAAGGGGGAAAACATTATTTACCTTGGAGGATAATGCATTTCATATACTCATTCCATTTGAATAAAACACGTCTAGCCTTGGAAAGGGATGTTTACTAAGTCAGCTATGTAAATAAGTACAAACTTAACGTGACCACAGAATAGTAATGTGTCTTCTGGAAAATGAGCACCATCATTCCTTCCTTCCACAAGGCTCATTCTGTGTCAAAGCTGGGCTCCTTTCTGAGGGTACAGCTGCCCAAGAAGATACTTTCCCACTCCTGGCTACTCCAGTTAAGAAGTGTGTATTAGTCTGACTTTCTTAGCTATGACAGAATGCCTGACTTGAATAAGTTAAGGAATTGAGGGGAAGCTAAGACATTGGAAGTAAAAGAGGCCCTTTGTCCTAGAGCCTGATAGATGACTCTAGCCAGCTGAGATCGAGGATTCTAACAGAACTCACACCATTTGCTCAGCGGCCTTCTCTTCTCCTAACTATACACTGTAACTTTCTAGGAGTTTCAGTAGAAACCCGTGTACATCCGGCCCTGCTGCCTCCCGACTCGACTTCATCAGATGACTTTCCATCCAAGGCATCTCTGGAGCCGTTTATAACCTACATGTCAGACACAGGCAGGACAGGTAGGGGGCTTCTTAGCGACCTTTTGAGATGTAATGTGAGAGCCACCAACATAGTGCACAAGGCTAATGCTGGACATTTAATTCCAACTCCCCCTTTGTAAGGTCATGCCCTTTCCCAAATGGCTGTCTTTCTCTTAACCATTGTGCTTAAACCTGTATCACAAATGTCTTTTAACAAACCAGGACTCTTTTTTTGAGAAGCTCTACCCATACTCTTTCTTTCCAAGTGTCTTTATCTCTTATCTTGGGACTTAAAAATCTTTATGAAAATCCCCTTTTAAATAAAACTCAACTCTGTTTTATACTGGTTTGTTCTAAAATTATTTCCTTAGCTGAAGACAAAGATCAGTTTTAGATCAGTTAAGATCTCTTAAATTTATTCTGCTTAGAGTGTCAGTGTATTGCTGTACTTCTGTCCCTACGACCACTGACTGGAGGGCAGGTTTACTCTGGCTCCTGGTTGCAGTGAGTGGGCAGCTGGATCCATCACTCTGAGTGTCACTGTGGTGTGTTCACACTGCAGAAGAGAGCTGCTGACTTTGTGGCAAGAAGAGAAAGTGAGACTCAAGGGCTCAGGCCAGAGACTCTTGATAACCTGTTTTCTCCAACTATGTACGACCTCCTACTTTCTACCATCTTCCAGTAATGTCGTCATATTAGGAATCTATGAATGACTAATACACTGAATAAGCCAGAGCCTACATCATCCAATTACTCTCAATGGTTGGAAATACCAGTTAAGGACCAAGTTAGATATATGAAGCTTTTGGGAGGAATATATTATATCCAAACCATATTAATACAAAACACATAGATATGCATATGATTTAAAAACCTATTTTGCATTATAAAGGAGACTCACAAAAAGTTGGACATCTTCTCTAAAGATCCAGAAGTCCAAGTCCGTCGTAGTCTACTATCTAGTAGGTAGCAACTCCTAACCACCCACCTCCACCCATCTCCTATCTCACACTGTCTTTCTTGTCTTCCATGGTTTGACAGGATCTATGTTATTAATATGTCTGGCAAAGAGAGCACCAAATGAACATTATTATTTCCCAAATGATTCAGTTTTGCAGTGTATGCCAAAGACTAGTTATGATCATAAGTCACTTTAGTTGTAGGAGGTTGTAAATACCAACATTTCTATTTGAACTTCTTGAATCATTAGTAGACACTTTAGCCTCTTCTTGTAAAAGTGGAAACAGTCTATTAGATTACAATCTATGAGTTACCTTGGTTTTACTGTCATTTCCTCTCCCATATCTACCTGGCAGCACTTTCAAGTCATCTCCCCTTTTCATGTGGCAGCTCTGTGCTTGGCATACTAGCTGTCACTCTCAACAGAACCAGTCTATCGTTCTGTAATAAAGAGGAATGCCCTTATGTTTCTTCCTTCCATAAAGTCTCCTCACATGGCATTAGCTAATGTTATGGGCTAGCTACTGGAGGGCTCACACTATACTGTAGAAGAATTACTCAAATTTAAAGGCAATTTAAACAAAGATTTATTTATTTCTCAATGAAGTATAAAAATAATATAATGAAATTAGTTCAAATGATCCCTTTTATATCAAGTTTCATATTTGCAGAACTAAGCTACTTAACATTTTTCTAAAATTTTGTTTAAAATGTTTCCTTGTGAGAGTAAGGCTACACAGTGTGTAGGCACCTCTTACTCTCAGCTTTTACCAGCTTCCCAGAGAAGGAGGGCACATTCAGTCTGCACACACCATAGAGGGCAAGAGAGAGGCTTCTCAGTCCATGTTTACTGAGTGAAAACAATGAATAAAATACAGAGGGAAGGCTCATCAGTGCTGGACAAACAAGGCGGTCACCTCTGCTGCTGCTGCTTGGAGGCCTGCACATGTGCCTTTTCCTAGAGAGTATCATTACGAGGGTGGCAGCCATGTTCAGCTGCATTTCAGTCTTGTGGGTACATCAAGATCCATAATTCAAAGATATGAAGAAGTTTATAATATTGTTACCCCTTTAGATAAACAAAAATGTACTAGTCAAATTCCCATATTGCCCATTGTGAAATTTATATGTTGGTACAAGTACCAAGAAACAGCTATAGCATTATCAAGAGAGTATGGTTAATGTATCTTCATCACTACTAATAACCACAAAAACATATAGATCAAGAATGTGCTGAGAGAGTTTTCTCTTCATCTGAACAGCTTTTAAAAAGAGATGAGCTTCTTTTAAAAATGTTTTTGTCTTAAAAAATATTTCTCTTCATCTAGTACTCAGAACTTCTAGAAGCAATTTTTTTTTAAACAAACCCTTGAAAGTGTCTTTAAGATATAAGCAATGGCGAATCATGTCTTCTAGGAGAAGCATGCTTTCCACGGCTTGATTTTCAGGCATGACACCTTTTACATCAAAGTTATTCAATCAAGTGCTGAACAAACTAGCAACGTTCTTCACTTGAACTAGTAAGTACCCCGCAACAGTACTCGGGGCTGTGGTGTGTGCTGTGAAGTCATGGGAAGCAACACAGTTGTCAGATTTGAAGGGTGTCAGGGGCTAGAAACAGAGTGTAATGCAGTGTTGACAGAATCAGCTAGAGGGATCTAGAGTTAACAAGACAATGAATCACCAAATCCTTGCTACTGAAGTCTCTGTGGATATCGTCTGCTATTAGACAGCACACATAGGAGAGACTGAACACAGTGCTGAGAACTTAGACTTTTGGCACTACCTTTGCCAGCATCATTTTCTGAAGAAGCAAGAATCTGTCTGAAACACTTGCATCATAAGTCAGTTTTGATTGGACTGTTTTGGGACTCCTTTGGCTCAGTTTCAGTGACTGTGGAGATAGGTGACTCTGGCTGCTTTTCCTAATCCCCGGTTCCTGGCATGCTTTGAAGAGCTCTAGTCTCCACCACCTTATGTGCTTGAGTCACGACCCATTTCCAGCCACCACCTAAAGCCTCTCTGAAGCTTTAAACAAAAAACAAGCCTTCTCCCTAACAAAAGCGGACAAACAAAAAAATCCTAAAAAAAGACCCCCAAAATAAAAATAAAAGTGTTTATTTCACTAACTATAATACAATTTTCTTAGATCAGTTTCAATTTATTTTAAAGTATCCCCTCCCCTGCATTCTGATGTAGTTTTCAGGGTATTTGTTTTTACTATGTTCCCTTTACCAAGGATGAAGGCTGATTTGTTCATTCAGTTCTTCACTTATGTATTTTTTTCTTCACTCTCTGTCCTTCCAATAACAGCATTTAAAGGTATGTATTTTCATCTGATTATACTTTCACCCTCATTTTCTTAATTCTATGGGCACAATTGTTATATAGGTACATTTAAAAATTTTCAGATGGTTATGTTTAGTTATTTTCTGTTGAGTGAAAATAGAAATATCAAAAGAATGAATTATAAAACTATTCAAATTGGAAAAACAGATTGACTTAGATAACTTTTTTTTGCTAATTACTTGGACCTGGATAGTTTAAATAATAGTTCATTAAAAATCACTTTAGGGATAGAGCGATGGCTCAGTGTTTAAGAACACTGGTTGCTCCTCCAGAGGACCTAGGTTCAATCCCCAGCACCCACATGGTGGCTTACAACCATCTGTAATTCCAGTTCCAGGAGATCTAATCTTCTGTTTTGGCTTTTACAGGAACCAGTCACACATGTGGTACAGACAATGGTTGTAAAACACCTATACACATAAAATAAAAGTTTAAAATAAAAGGAAATCAAAAGCCCCAACTTTCAGTCAAGAAGTAAGATAAAAAATGAACAGGCAATTCTGAAAAGAAGAAACACAAATGGCCAATAAACATTTTAAAGTGTTCAACATCTCTAGTCATCAGGGAAATGAAAATGAAACTACTCTGAGATACCAACTCATCCCAGTCAGAATGGCTGTCATCCAGAAATCTGACAGCCAATGGCAGAAGACTGCAATCCAGGACAACCATTATGGAAACCAGTGTAGAGGTTTTCTCAAAAAACTAATAACAAAGTTATCCCATGACCCAGATATACTACTTTTGGGCATAGAAAAAGGACATGCATGTTTGCTGCTGCTTCTGCATGAGAGCAGGAAAATGGAGCCAGCCCCAATGTCCACCAATGATGAACAGGGAATGAAGAGGCAGTAGATACGCACAACGGAATTTTAGGCAGCTCTAAAGAAACATGAAATTTTCAGGAAAATAGACGAATTTGGAGGGTAAAATGCTAAGCAAGGTAACCAAACTCAGAAAGACAAAAAAAATTCCTGTCCTCTCTTATATGTAGATTCTAGTTTGTAATGTGTATGGGGTTTTGGAGGGTGTAAGTATTAAAAACTAGGAAGGAGACAGAGAGGGTGAAAGCAAGTAATGGAGAAGAACATGAGGTCGGCAAAGCACATGTAGGACATGAAAGAGTAGAGAGACTCGGGGAAGGACAGGCTAGGGGTGAGTTAGGGAGAGCCAAGGGTTAGGGAGACGAGGAGGAAAGAGAATCTATTTATCACACCTGTTCAAAAATGCCTTACAGTTATCTAATACTTTGTATATTAATTAAAAATCATATTAAAAAGATTATGTTTAAGTGCAAAGGTA
Organism: Grammomys surdaster; assembly: GCF_004785775.1. Taxonomy (NCBI): domain Eukaryota; kingdom Metazoa; phylum Chordata; class Mammalia; order Rodentia; family Muridae; genus Grammomys; species Grammomys surdaster. The sequence goes on along the minus strand of NW_021604617.1, from coordinate 4,966,472 downwards.
CTTAAAAGTGCATATACAAATCTTGTTTTGGGATAGAAACAACGTCCCCACTGTATTCCTGTATATCGCTAGTTTGTTATTACTGATTTACTTTGAGTAGATTAAGACTCATATTTATTTATTTTATGTTTCTCTACAGCAACCTCTGTGGAAATTTAAGACAGTTGCCAGAATTGCAAGATAATACTATTTTAGATTATTGTAATGTCTACATTAACACTCACAACCACTTCCAAGATAATTCTAAGCTAGTATTTAATATTTTATTGATAATTTCATACATTCATATAATATGTTTTGATCAAGTCTACCCTCTGTTCCCTCTCCTGTACTTTCTTCCCTATATATCCCCACCACAATAGCTTCCCAATTCCATGTGTTAGCCTGTTTTCCTTTCTACTCACAGAGTGCACTTAGTAACTGAAGCATACATGTACACACACATGCACACATACATATACGCACATACACATGCACACACACACACACACACACACACACACCCCTATACTGGAGCATAGGTACCCTCTCAGGGACTGCATCCATGAAGAAACTGAACTCTCCCCACATCCATTAACCATGGCTCCTAAGGTGGGGTGGGACGTCATGATTACATCCCTCTTCCACGTTGCAATTTTCTCTGGCTTGATTTTGAGCATGCAATCACAGCTGCCCTGAAACTGCCTTGTTGTATCTAGAAAATACTTCACTATAGTCATCCATTGGCTTTTACAATCTGCTCCTCTTCCAGCTGTGAATCCTGAAAGATACTATACTGACTGGTCTGGCAAGATATATCCATTAGCCAATAGTGGCATGAACATTATGGGAGCATCCAAACACTTTAAGATTGAATTTAAGACCAATTCCACAAGGATGAACTCACACTTGGCACTCTTAATGGGGCCAAGCACCCAAGACTAGGTAGGTCATTGGCACCAGGGGAGAACCAACTACTATTATTTTGCTAAAAGGATACAGTATTAAACCAACTCTAACTTACGATTACACATATAGATAAGTGCATCTTTCAATCCTCATCAAAGAAGCTTATTTCTGCAGTAGATTGTGATTAACACAGACAAGAAAAGACCCACAACTGGTCAGTTTTCAGAGAATAAAGCCGAAAACAACTGCATCACAACCTTCCTCTCAAGACTCAGGATATTCAATATTCTTAGAAATTCTTTTAATTTGGAAGACTTTCAATTTTATAAAATGAACTATTTTTCTGAATTCTGTTACTTTGGGTGTATTAAACTTACCAGAACGTGAAGCCCTCCCCCTCATATATACACCCTTCCCACCCCATCCCTTAAATGAGAACAAGGCCCATATGTGACCCTGCAGTTCTCCTGACTCAGCTTTCTGAGTGCTGAGATTACAAGTATATGCCATCAGACTTGGATTCTAAAAACATTTACACTGAATTTTAATTTGCCTGTCAAAATATGAGACTTGTTATCTTCATATTTCATTTTGTCTTACTTTTTCAGACAGGGTCTCTATTATGTAGCCCTGACTGTCCTGGAACATGTAAAGTAGAACAGGCAGGCCTGAAACTCAGAGAGATCCATCTGCCTCTGCCTCCTGAGTGCTGGGTTTAAGGGTGTGAGAAACCACACCTAGCTGAGGTTCCTTATACTAGAAAAGGAAGTTACTTCCCATCTCAAGGAACCCCAGATTTTATAGGATGTTATTAAAAGTACAAGATAGAGTTAAGAATTTGGGTTGTAAGGGAACTATTTCATTCTGTTCTAAAGATCACAATTATGGTTGATTGTGAGATATAGGCAGAAGAGTAATATTGAAAAGACAGCCTTGGTCTGGGATACAAGAGACCCTGTCTCAACATGTCCCTGAACCCCAAATGACTACAATTCTCCTAACACCTGGCAGATAGACTATTTCCGAATATGGTGCAAAGCAAAAGGAGTAGTAATTATTACGGATAAAACCGCTGGCACCGATGAATGGATAGGGATAAGGTACACCCTGGAGCTTACCTAAACGGGTCTGAACAATTTATAACATTGGTTAAACTAACAATAACGAGTAATTAGCAACTATACATTAATCATAGAATATAAAGCCATTAAGTTTCCCAAGATATATCTACAGGAGTAAACACTTCTATTTCTGAGATCCATATGAATCATTCCAGAATGTAACCATAGCTTACACTCACAGTCTTAAAAGTCAAGGGGACTCTCGCTTAGAACACATTAAAATAGAAGAGTATATAACATAATTCTTAATTGTTCATTTACTGGGAAGTTTCCTTCTCTTCTTTGCCCATCTTTCCACAATTTCAGAATCACCAAATACCTTACCAAAAATTTAGGGCAGCTGCAGTTAATCACATACGGAGAAGAGTTGGAACCTTAAGGCAGGGCTACTGAAATCAGTATCTTTTGAGAACTGACTGCTATAGCCTCAAGGCAGGAGTAATGAATAAAGCATAATAAAAATGTGAATCCATAAAGACAGCAGTCATATTTTAAAAATGAAGGCACGAATTAGACACAGGAAAGGAGAAAAGAGATTTGTTTTCTCTTAATTAAAAAATGTTAGATATCTCTAACTTTTTGAATAGCTAAGAAATGTGATGGTCTAGCTAAATGAAGATGAAATTTAGGTTCTAGATGTCCGTTCTTTCCAAACTCTATAGGTTTAATTTTATTCTTGCCAACATCTCTCCAAAACTGTACAAATCCAAGCAAGAGCTGATCATAAAAGTTACTTGAAAATTAAAGACTGAAAAATAGCCAAAATGAGAAGGAAGAAAAATGGGAAGACAGCCTACTTAGATATCAATACTTCCTAAAACATACATAATAAAATCCAGTATGTTATAAGAGAAAAAGGGAGAGTCCAAAAAGAAACTCAGGTATGTGTGGCAAACTGATTTTCAATCAAAAATTCAATTTAATTCAACGAGAAAAGGAAAGGCCTTTAAGCAACTGTTCTGAAATGTTGGCTATGTATCTGTGGTGGTTTGAATGAGAATGGCTCCCATATGCTCGTAGATTTGAGTGCTTGGTCCCTGGCTGGTGAACATTTTGGTAAGGATTAGTAGGTGGAGTCTTGGTCGAGGAGGTGTGTCACTAGGGGTGGGATTTCAGCTTCAAAAACCTATACACGGCCCAGTGTTGGCTTCCTGCCTCTTGCCTGGATCAGGATGTAAGTTCTCAGCTACTACTACAGCAACATGAATGCCTGCTGCCGTGCTTTTCACTAAGATGATTACAGACTCTGAGACCTAAGCAAGGCCACAGTTAAAACTTTTTAAAATAATCTGCCTTGGACATGATGTCTCTTCACAGCAATAGAGCAATAACTAAGGATTTACACGGAGTGTAAAAAATATAAACTTATTATACAAAAATTAGTTTGAGGTGAATTACAGAATTGGAAAACAAGTAACACTGGAAGAAAAACAAGGTAAAATTAATTTCATCAAAATTAATGTTTTTTTCTGCCCATAGTAGGTAGATACTACTATATAATCTGGAATAACCTAAGTATCAAGATACAGTGTGAAAGAGGTGGTGTAAAGATTGTGAGAGCCAGAGGACTAGAATATGTGATACAAGATGGTGCTTTCTTTAAAAAAAAATAATACATACATACATGCATGCATACACACATTCATTCATATATACATGCATACATACATACATACATACATACATACATTACAAGGCAGGTAAGAATCTAGGCAAACTCCTTGAGGGAAAGGTTTTTTTTTAAATTTATTTATTTTATGTATGGACATCCAAGAGAAACAAATAAGTGGTGGAACTATGAGTCTAGAGAAGGAATAAAACTGAAGCCATAAATTAAATACTCTTCATGATAAGCAGAGTCATGATGCAGGCTGAGTTTTGTAGGGAATGAGTGCAGACAAAAAGGTCTGGAAGGGGTCTGGAAAGTAGAAGAAGAGGAGGAGGAAAAAGCTACACTCCACAGACCCAAAGAAGCTATAAAGAAGGAAGGCCTAAGCAGGGATGCTTTTATCTCATTCAGAGGGGGAATAAAATAGTCACAAGAGGCAGAGGGAGGTGGGGATCTGGGTGGGAGAGGGGATACGGAGGGGAATCGGGTGTTGCAGGATCAGGAGTGGGGAGGGACAGGAGAGATGGTTACATAGCCATGAGAATGCATGAAAATCTGCGGCTTGATATGTGGTAGGGTAAGGAGCATCTCCAGGAAGAGACAGAGAGACCTGGGATAATGGAGGTGCCAAGAATCAAATGGAGTGTTTTTAGCTGCGATGCACTACACTGGGGATATGGAACCTGAAGAGACCACCTCCTGTAGGCAGGCAGGAACCCCAGTGGAGCGATAGGGACACCAACCCACCCATAAAACTTTCAACCCCAAATTTATCCTGTCCACAAGAAATGTAGAGACAGGGGATGGAGCAGAGACTGAGAGACTGCGCCAACCAGGAATCAGACCAACTTGAGACCCATTCCATAGGCAAGCACTGATCCCGGACACTATTAATGATACAGTTATGCCTGCAGACAGGAGCATGCTGTCCTCCGAGAGGCTCCACCTACCAGCTGACTTGGACAGATACAGACATCCACAACCAAACAGGGGCTGGATTTTGGGGATTCTTATGGAAGAATAGGAGGAAGGATTGCGGCCTCTAAGGGGACAAGAACTTCACAGGATGACCAACAGCGTCAATTAACCTGGACCCTTGGGGATCTCAGAGTCTGAACCACCAACCAAAGAACATACACGGGTTGGACCTAGCCTTCCCTCTCTGTAAGCAACAGATGTGCAGCTTGGCTTTCATGTGGGTCCTGAACAACTGGAGTGGGGACTATCCCAAAAGCTGTTGCCTGTATCTGGGAAATGTTCTTCCAGCTGGGCTGCCTTGTCTGGGCTCAGTGGGAGAGGATGTGTCTAGCGTCACAGAAACTTGCTGTGCCAGGGTCAGAGGGATACTCAGGGAGGCTCCCACCAGCTCAGAGAAGGGGAGGGTGGATAGGGGAAGGACTGTGGGAGCAGGTGACCAGGAGCGGGGCCGTGAGCAGGATATAAAGTAAGTTAAAAAAAATTAAAAAATCTTGTGCTTTTTAATTGAACTGTGTATGTTCTTTGTTCATTAATAATTTTATGCTTTGTGATATATATAACATTTTCCTAATCTTATGTTTGTCTTTTGATTCAGATTATTATATTTGGAGTGTATATACTCAAAAATATCCATTGGACTGGTGGCAAGAGATATGGCTTGGTGGGTAAAGGTGTTTGTCATCAAGCCTGTCAACATGGTAGACAGAAAGCACTGACTTCCTCAAGTTGTCCCCTGTCCTCCACATGGTCACCAAGGCATGTGATAGCAATTACCTGACCTCAGCTAGCTTAAACTATCACAGGCAAAACCTGTCCATTACCCAGCTGCATGATGATGCTTTTACAGGGTGAATCCTCAGAAGGTGCTGGGACAGTGGACAGGGAGAAGACATCCTGACAATAATAAAGACAGTCCTTTAGGAGGTGGTAGGGGGTGGGGCTCTCCCTAGAAAGGGCATGCAAGGCCACATGAAAGAAGCACTGGGCAGACAGGAAGAGTTAGGGTACAACTGCTCAAAGCTAAGGTAAAACAGAGAGGCTGGTGTGGCATAGGAGTAGAGAAAGGGGAAGTTAGGAGACGGTGGCACAAACACCCAGAAGACTGGAAGATTGGTGGAAGGAGGGAAACACTGGAAGAGGGTGAGTGGAAGTAAAATATGAACTGCTGTAAACTGAGTTCTTTGGCTGTTTCATGAAAGTAGTCTGCTAGGGCAGAGGCATGAGGGTGTCCAGATAGAAAGATCTTATATACCAAGTGACCCTAATCTTCGTTTTTCTTTTAAACATACAACTAACTATCTAAGCATACACAAACAAAGGGTTGGCAGGACTCCTGAGGGTAAGGACTGGAGTGTGATTGTTAGATGGATACCTCTGGTGCCTGAAATAATCAAAATCCAACAGTCAATAAAATCTGTTGAATTAAATGAACTAGTTCCTAGTTGTGAAATAAGACTCAGATGAAAGGAACAGGTAGAAGGGCGCTGCGGGCAGTCCTGTGGGTCACGGGACTGATCTCATTACTACATTAAAGTGAGAGACAAGCGCTCCCATCAAGGCAGGGAGGTGTGTAGTGACACTTCACTGTTTTTACTGTTGGAATGAAGGTTCAGGTTGAACGTCACAGTCAGTCTCCTTGTTGTAAGCTTCTGCAGCCCTGAAGCCACAAGCTCCTAAGCAATAGTCATTTAATGCAGAAGACACTGTATGTCTGCACTCCAGAAATGTATATGTAGGTGCTGGAATTCACAAGAAAAGCTAACACACAGGAAAATGCTGAAGAAAAAAATTTGGCCAACTTGGCAGCATTTATCTGTCATTGCTAACATTGTTTTCTAGAGTAAACTTTGAAATTGCATTCTAATTTGAAATGGTTTTGGTTTGACAAGCTAACTCTTGAGACATCTAAGTACGGTATTATGAAAGAATAGAAGTGTTCATCAGCCCTTTCTGCCAATGTTAATTTCTTTTAAAAGTACGATTTTAATGATTTTTTTATTCCTACAGTGACCCTTAAGAGTTCTATGTATGCAATCACTGATGCACACACAAGATGCATTTATAAGCGTATTGTGTAGTTTCAAAGTCAATTGGGAAACGCAATTTTAATTTTGTTACCGAAATAATTTTAAAATATAACATAGGAATGCCTCTTTTCATTTAACAGTAAAGATCTAGAAAGAGATTATACCAAGTACAAACTATTCAGGTTTATTAGTGTTAGAAATATGGAGCTGGTAACTTCAGAATGTATTCTTCTGATATATTAAAAAATTTCATAGTATGTATTCATCATACATGGTACTGTGTTATAAAAGGACATTTTCATGCAAGTATGTTATACTTTGAGCACATGCTGCCAATACTGTCCTCTTTTTTCCCTTCCCAGCCTTTTGTGGCTAAAAAGTATTCCATTGAGTATATATACTACATTTTCTTTATCCACTTCTATGCTATTGGACAGTTAGGTTAGTTCCAACTACTACAAATAGTTATGCAGTAAATGCCAATAGGCAAGCGACTTTGTGACGTGATGTAGGTAACTGCTCAGGAGGGGCGCGGCTGTGTTGTGAGGTTGATCCAGTCTTGGTGTGCTGAGGATACTACACAGGGATTGTGGACGACTACAGTGCTTGTATTAATTCATATCACCACTGTCACAAAAATATTGTTTTATGATACCTTAAAGAATTTTAAACAAAGATTCATTACTTATATTATCCTTGACATACTAAAGTCTAGAAAACACTCCTTATGAAAGATGTAAAAATTCCTCATGACTTCATGAATGTGATTCACAACTGTTGCCGATGGACAGTAACTTACCGGCTTTTGTTCATAAGGTCGGCTCCCCGTGCTTTGTAGTAGTCTAAATTGGGGTGGAACTGGTACGTCACTGGTCTTGGATTTCTCTAAAGAAAAACAATTAAATGACTAAATGACCATATATAAGACATTTAATAATTATCATGCCTGAATTTTTGTTCCAATGGTTCTTTCTTAGCTGATCAAAACTGAGAAAAATCAAATATATTTCATTGTAACCTATGTTGTTCAAATACATTAGTGTCATTAGATTGGGTTTTGATGCTTTCAGTTACTTTCAAATATAATTTTCAAAATGAGATAAAATTATAGCAAAATTGAATAATTACTTGATTTGTAACATAAGCATGAATAATCAAAATAGGCCAAGGGACAATAGGTGGGGAAAAGGTAAAAACAATCCTAAATATTTGATGATCAGAAATCTAAATATGTCCACTAGATGGCACACTGAGTCCTCCTTCTCCAAAATGAGTTGTTTTAAAGTTAACAATTTCTGTGTCATCTAATCTTATTCATAGGTTTAATAAGTACCCAAAATGTGTCAGCCGATGGAGAAATTAGAAGGACGACAGTCAGACTGACCAATGAGAAAGGACCAATGCAAATTTCTGTAAAAGTGGCAACTCTGCCCTGTCTGCCATTTAATATTATTTATAGTATGGCAGAAATGTCCTCAAACTATTAGATTGGGTGTGTCTATTTAAGTGTGCAAGCTACAGTTTAAACTGTATTAATTATTTAATGTGCCAACCTCCTCACTAATAAAAATTAAATACACTTACACTTCATAAAATCATAGTATTTTATATCGTAATTCAATTGTGCATTACAATCTCTAACATGTTAAATTATATATATTCCCATTAAAATGTTTTATAAACTTCTGAATGTTTTTTAATGTCTATCTAGGTATTTAATTTAGGTAACAACTAGGTCTTTAGACCAGAGCATGCACTATTCTCTGAAAGATGTAGTTAGAAACAGAATGACTGAATTTTATCTTAATAGAAAACCATGGATACGCTTCGATACCAACCCTTGGAGATATCATCTCAAGACACTGATATGCCTGCATGCTGGTGTGGGGCAGAGAGGAAATATAATCAAGGTTAAATAGTTCCAAATTCATCAAGCTAATAAGCTGCATCTTAATGTCCATGAAAGACCTCTTCTCTTTTTGCTGAAAGGAGAATATTTACACAGCGCAGGCTGTTCATATCTCTTCCAAGCCAGCCCTAATCATCTGACAGAAATGACAATCCCCTGATTTAACTACAGCTACTATTCCATTGGTTTGGTATTCAACACAGATCTGTAATAATCAAATCTGAATTGCCTTGATGAAGATAACGGAGGCTTCCATGACTACCATACTATTAAGTCTAACTGCAACTTTTCTCTCTCTAGGAGTTATATAGGTTACTCATGGTAGCTGATGACAACCTAGATCCAAGAATACTGGAAACATAGAATAGAGGTTAAATTAAAGCCACTGGCAGAACATTCCAGATCAGAGTTTGCTCATCATCTATTTTAAACATTAACTCCTACAAAGCTACAATTCATGACTGAGTCTGCTCTTTACTCTTTAAACCTGGAAAAGCATTTCATTTTTGGTAATATAAAAGGGGTTTCTTTTCTGACTTTCAACAAACTAATAAAGGATCATGCTACTTTTTGTTAGAAAATAGTAAAAGAGCAATCCCATGGAATGGTCCCTGAAACATCTTTATGAAGAAATGACAAGCAATTCAAGACATGAAGTGCTGATCTCTCTAAGCACTTAAAGCCATTATTAGGAACACGGATCTGACTGGAGCACATGAAAGGGCTCAATATTGCCTTCACTGAGACCTATTTAAATTCCTAGGAGACGTGCTAGAATCAAAGGGAGATAAGTTTAAAGTACTGCAGTACGGGGAACAACACACACACATACACAAACAAAACAAAAGGAAAGGAAAAAGAATTCGGTATTGAATAACTACTTCTGAAAAAGCAAGAAAATAAAAAGGGAATTACTGTTCGAAGTTATTTGAAAGGTCTCCTGTTAAGACAGTATATTTTTAAAACATAAATACACACACATGTAATCTGGACAAGCACTGTGAAAAATATAATGTGGGTCACCAAAGCAAAACTTCATTGATAAGTAAAAGTTTATCCAACAGACACATTTACACACACACACACACACACACACACACACACACACACACACACACACCAATTAAAGCAGTGGTTCACAACCTTCCTAATGTTTCAATGCTTCATTACAGTTTCTTATCTTGTAGGACCCCCCAACCAAAAGATTATTTTGTTGCTACTTCATAATACTAATTTTACTACTGTTATGAATCGTAATGTAAATATCTGATACATAACTCCAAAGGATTTCACCACGTAGGCTGAGAACCACTGAGTTAAAGAAGTGAGGCCATGAATTTGAAAGAGTGTAAAGAGAGAACATGGGAGGAGATTGAAGGAGGAAAGGAAGGAAGAACTGAGGTTGTGTAAAAAAGGCTATCACACAATAAATACCTCAATACCCATCAAAATGTGCCAAAACCCAAATTAAAATGAAGTAACTCATCGCAATCATTATTAAGTATAAATATATGCATACGCATGTGTATGCTCCAACAAAGAAAAGCCAATTCTTTGCTCAGTGGGATAAGTTACGGATGAGCAGAGTTCTAACTTACAAGTAAAGAGATACTTTCCTTTTTTTGAAAAATTTCTTCCAAATATAATGTATAAAAACATCATAGTTCTTCTTTATAATCCTTAAGATGTGTAACTTTTCTCTACAGTATGAGGCACTAGACTTTTAGTTACATAAAATACTATATGAAGAAGACCAGACCCCATGAGAGCTACAATTTCTCACGGCACACATTTAATACTATGTGTTTTAAAAGCCACTTTCACCATTCAGATTTCAGACCACAGAGTTATCTTCAAACCAAGTATATTAAAGTCAAGCTAAATCATGCAGTAGCTGCTTGCTTTCCAACATGCTTTTGTTATTTCTGCAAGTTCCCCAAACAACTTCCACAACGGTTTAGTTATAAAATCAACTGAAAAGATAAAATCATCTACCAGTTAGTTTTCTTCACTTTTCAGGTCTTCACTATGAGAGATAGTTACCTGTTCCCTAATGTAAATCCAGCCAAGGGAATTGTCTCAGAAAACATGATTTTGCATGCTGAGCAGCCACCCTGTGGCAACTTGAGTAGGCCAGATCTGTTTGTGGTAAGTACTGCTCCTCTCATTACAGGGATGCTGGTCTTAATGCCCTTTGTACCCGGAGCTTCTGTCTACTTTAAGGTCCATATTGAGACAGAAACACTAGAGGGCATGGAACAGTCAGGAATGGACTCAGACTCCTGTCTATTCCTGAGCATCTGTCAGTCACACCCTTGGTCTGTCTACTCCTGAGCAACCAGTGAGTCAGTCAGTCACACCATTGGTCTGTCTAGTCCTGAGTATCTGGTGAGTCAGTCAGTCACACCATTGGTCTGTCTAGTCCTGAGCATCTGGTGAGTCAGTCAGTCACACCCTTGGTCTGTCTACTCCTGAGCATCTGGTGAGTCAGTCAGTCACACCCTTGGTCTGTCTAGTCCTGAGCATCTGGTGAGTCAGTCAGTCACACCCTTGGTCTGTCTACTCCTGAGCATCTGGTGAGTCAGTCAGCCACACCCTTGGTCTGTCTAGTCCTTAGTATCTGGTGAGTCAGTCAGTCACACCCTTGGTCTGTCTAGTCCTGAGTATCTGGTGAGTCAGTCAGTCACACAGTCACACCCTTGGTCTAGTTTCACCACTTGTAAAACTACAGCAGGGAGTCAACAACATAATGAAAATAAGGTGCCAGGTACTTGATAACATTTCAGTGAGATGGGGGCTGTAATAACCTGTGACACCATTGGGCACCGACATACCTAACAGACTTTGACCTAGAAAGCAGATATGGAAATATGACAACCTAAAATCTGTGATGTTTAGTAGGTAGAAAGAGTGATGTCTTATACTTCTAATAATCACATATAAGCTTAAAGAAGGTTCTGTGGAAAATTTTACACACACACACACACACACACACACACACCACACACACACCACATACATACAGACAGCATTTATACTCACATGCTAAGAAGATGTAGCAAGCATAATAAATTTTGTATGTGGAGGAAAAGGCTGTCTTATTATTGGATAGGAGAATATATATTTATTAATTTTTAAAATGATATAAACACATACTATTTGGTATTTGCTAACTTAAGAGATTTTAATAATTATAGTAGTTACCTACCATATGTCCAAAGTATTGCCATTTTATAGTTTATTGGCCATGACTTTAATAAAAAAAACAAACTGAAATAGTTCCTATAATAATCAACAAATAAAGAATTTTATGTTTGTTATATAATTTGTGTCTGGAATGAAGAAAATACAAATGACAAATGAATTACTCAGTTTTCTTTCTCTTAATATCTTGTTACCAATCTTTAATTTTTATAGCATGCCAGGTTAGTGAAGGGGGAGAATAAGGCTCAGAAGGAGAATCAACACTGTAAAAATATGTGCAATGTTTTACTTTGATGAACAATACCTTAATTTTAGTGAACATATTACTGCCTCAATGTTAGGGAAAAGGCAACCAACATTAACAAAACGAATTGCTCAGCTGTTTATAAGCAAAAAGCTCTAGGGGAATTTCTCAGGACCCTAAAGGCAAAGCATTCCAGGGTTAGACAAACATATGCTGCAGGTGTGTAGGAGAGCAGGTGAGCGCCTCAGCCACGGCAGAGGAATTAGTTTACTATGCTGTGACTGACACAACCTTACCATATCCAAGTCAGAGGTGCCACAGCAAGAGCAAGTGGAAGCTGCAAAGCAGACTCTCTCCCAAAACAATTACCCGGGTAGTGTCAAGCAAACAGTTTTTCTCTTGTAGTTTTATAGAAAACAAACACTACCAATTTAAAAAAAAAAACTAAACAAAACAAACCTAAAGGTATTTTAAAGCTGCAACTAAGAACAGCCTGAAATGGTGATCATTATCCAAAAGAGATAAGGATGAAGTATTGTTGCTTTTATTTAAACAAATATTCCTAAGGAGACAGTTTGTTGTAATATCCCCTCTTTGGTTCGCTAGGCAACATTAGATTTATCATAATTCTCCTAAAGCCTAAGATATTTCTATATTAAAATGCTAATTATGCCTTTTCTTTTGCCTGTAATTAAAGCTGGAGAACTCTTTGGTCTGATATTCACTGATTGCTAGAGGGTTCACACACAGAAGGTCTTACCATTCTGTCTCTTATTAGCACACACTGTCCCATCATTAAATACAGATACAGGGATCAAAAAGGCAGACATAGAAGACATAAAACACTACATACTCATATACTGTTCTGTTACACACACACACACACACACACAGAGACACAGAGACACACACACACACACACACACACACACACACACACACACCCGATGCCATTGTCTGGACATTACTGTGAACTCATCGACTTTGTACCTTATTTCCCTCTTTGCCATTTATCTAGGAGTTGGATGTCACACATAACTTGTGATTGAGCACAGCAGTCATTTTGCTATTGTAGTAGAATATACGCTGGCTAGTACATCAAGCCATACCTTCTCCATAAAAGATATTGTCATTTTTGTAAAGCAACCAACAAGCAAACAAAAACAGCTTATACTGTGAGCTGATTTCAAATGCCTACTACAAAATAAATTTACAAGACATCAGGTTTTAAAAAATAAAATCTAGGTTTTTAAAACAATATTTGAAAACCTAAAAGTTATGAATATAATGCATCTGCTAAGTTAATAAATTTTCATCTAAGAAAATAAAGGGCACAAAAATTTTCTACTTTCAAAAAAAAATCAAAAAAAATTTTCTACTTTGGTATATTAGACTATTAACTCAGCACCAAGACTAAAATGATCTCTTGCCTATACTAGTATTACTTACATATTTTGATAAAAATATATTAGAAAAGAATATGAACATATTATGAATAGTGAGTGTTAAAAATCTTAGAGCAAATTTTATACATGTTTAGGTAAAATATAAAGTTTAAAAACAAGAAAGCAAAAACAATATTAATTGGGCAACTATAAAGAGAAAACTTCTGAGCCTATGTCAGCCCCATTTTACATACCGAATAAACCCAATTCCCTAAAGTGACATCCGCATCTTTGCCCTGGCACGCCGAGGTCTCAGATGGCAGAGAACCATTTTAAACCACCTGTGCATTATGCACAATTCTAACTTTACATAATAAACAGATACCAGAAAGAAAGAATTTTTTCTTTTTTAGAATGTTGTTTACATTTTGAACTTAGGATGCAGGCTCATGCCAGAGTAGCACCTCCCCCGCCCCAATTCCATCCCATGTTTGATACTTACATACATGCTAAGTAGGAGCTGAGCCTTTTAACTTTTCTTTGTCACTAATGCTGGGCCTCAGAACATTCTCCTATGTAAGCATGGTCTTTTTCATGCACTGAACTCTTCTTCCTTTCTTTGCTTTAGTGTACACTAAGCTGGGGGCAGGAATTACTTCTGTGGCTTAAAGAATTTTTATGTTCCTCAGAATAATTCTCTCCTTTTTAACAATTATTGAATTCAAACGACAATAAAAAAGAACAATTTTAAGATTAATTTTAGGGTTTCTAGAACTTCATTAATAGATTTTGGATCTTAGGAGACTTGAGAACACTAGCTTGAGAGGCTAGGGGCCAATTTTTTCCTGTTTAACTGTCAAGGTAAAAAACCTGAAGTCCTATATGCAATGAGAACTGGAAAAAGAACATACCACAACCATGCTTTGATGCAATTTTGGAAATAATTTTAAAGATAGAACCTTGGAATTTTAACACTATCTACAAGGAAAAAAATCCATACATGTAGGCATATTTTCATGAGATGCCTTTTAGTTTAACAAGTGAAGGGAACCCACAGAATGTCAGTGCAGATATACAGATATATACATCCAAGCACAGTTTTGGTGGCTGTGTCTAATTTTTATACAATAAAGGACGTGAAATAAGAATAGAAGATTAGAGTCCAGCTAGTTAGAGTTTTGTATGTCTTCACTATTTACTCGATTCATAGGCTACTGAAAAAAGAATCTTGGTATCTGGTACAAATTTCTTTAGAGAACACACAAAACTGGGAAAAACTGAAGCCCCTCAAAATATCTAGCGGTGATGTGGAGCACAGCCATTGTAGTTGATTATGATGTTTAGGGTATTAAGCATACTTTAGTTTAAAGTTACTTGATTTGTTAAATTTATTTTATTTTTGAGAGTATAACTGCATATTTATATAATTTATACATATTATATATATTTGATTTACATACACATATGTAATTTATACAACATACACAGCTATGTATATAAATAATACATATTTACAATTACATATATGTAATCATATAATTACATAATATAAATGGATTATACTGTCCCCCTGCCTCCTCCATTCTGCCATATGCCCTTGCTTGCATTTTTTGAACTCATGGCCTCTTCTCATTGTTATTACATGCATGTATGTGGGGTGTACAAATATATATATGTGTACATATATATATATTTACATATATATACCTAAATAGAACCTCATCAGTCTGTATGTCTTTATATGGTCACTTGGAGGCATGTCTTTAGGGATAACTGGTTGGCTCTGGATCATTACCTAGTGTGCTCCTTCCTGGGGAAGACTATTTCTTCCACGTTGAGCATTTCTTAGTAGCTTGTAGTCTTTTGTGTAAGGCTGAGGCCTTGTGGCCTTTTTTTCCCCATCCACTTTGGCCTGTCTACTGGTATCCTCCTTGTTCAGTTCATGTTTATGCAGTCATGTTGGTGAGACTTTTCAGGTGTAGCTTCTGACATTAATAGTAGAAAATCTCACAGCAAAATCCCTCATCTCCTGGCCTTTAACAATGTTATGCCTTTTCTTCTGCAATGTTCTTTAAAACTTTGTTGACAGTTTTCTCAACTTATTTTCTATAGTGTAACTGAAAGAATGTATTTAAAAGGCATGAACTGACAAAAAGGCTACACTTGACAAAACTATTAGCCTGTCCATTACCATGCTAGCTGTTAGGTACTAGATCTGTTTGAGATCTGGCTTTCTGGCCTTTTATTTTGGCTCACAGTGCTGAGTATGTGTCCTATTCATCAATTCTCTGTTTTTATCTATATCAATATTAGAAATAAAAAATTTCAAATGCATGCTATTTAAAGTGGACACAATATAAAGATCTGTGTGGTTTGATTTGTCTTTGTAGAAGAACTCTAAATGAGAATTTCTGAAAAGGAAAAAAAATACCCAAAACAAACAAGCAAGCAAACAAAAAACCAGGTATGACTGGAGTTGTT
This sequence comes from Grammomys surdaster, assembly GCF_004785775.1. Classification (NCBI taxonomy): domain Eukaryota; kingdom Metazoa; phylum Chordata; class Mammalia; order Rodentia; family Muridae; genus Grammomys; species Grammomys surdaster. Next base: position 4,950,626 of record NW_021604617.1, on the reverse strand, counting down.
TTGGTAAACTCAGGAGGACACCATTATCTTTTTCAGCCACTGTCTAGAGAAACCTAGTTAGATTGTCTTATAAACGTTCTAAGTGAATGTATCTACTGCTTGTTTCTCTTAACAAGGGGACCTACTGACAAGAAAGTCAGCTTGTAGTGTGCAATCAACCAGTTGACTTAATGGATACATCTTACTGGGCTCATATGGCCAACTACATAGACAGCAATAACTACCACGAATAAATACTAAAATTCCAGAATGTATTTAAGATATTTAATTTGAAAGGATTGAACTGTGACTGAACAAGAAAGACTTTTTAATTGACAAGATAACATTTTGATGCCTTCAAGTATTTCATTAAGGATCTAATGCGTGTTTGTATATATACATATAGTTCACTAATATTAATTACTATCACCATTCCATTAGCATGAGAATACAAACATTCAACATTAATAGTCTAAGCATTCTGTTAATTTCTTTGCTCCTTTCTCTTTTCCTTCTTTCTCCCTCTCTTTAAAAAGATACAGTTTAATCATGAGCTTGGTGAAAGTGGGAGACACAGAATGTAACTTTAAGGAATAATTAAGAAAGATCATCTATAAGACTTGGTGGGTACTGTACAATGAACAATTAGTTGCAATTCCCAAGTATATAGCTAAATTGAGTTGGAGGGAAATGCTCAGGTGCCAGTGTTTGCAGAAGGTGGCTAAGGTTTGAAAGAGGGTTGGATAATGAGGTGATCCGAGGGCAGGGAGGATATCTAGGTGGATATGTGTCAGAAGTTCCAAGGAGAGATGCGGGCCAGAGATACAGACTTAGCAGTCTTAAAAAATGAATGTTAACCGTATCTGAGGAAATGAAAACTCTTCCAGAAATTATCTGTTAGGGAAATGAGATCTAGAAATGGAACAGCAGAAAAACAAACACATGAAACCAGCAGAAGAGACGTGTAGTTAAGATCCAGGAGTACACTGAGTAGACTCAGACCATGGGAAAATGAATCTAGTTAATAGTTCCTGCTGGTAGATAATTCTTTGACCAAGGAAATTACTAGTGACAAATAATAAATAACTCTTTTGAGAGTTGGTGGCTTATGATGGTTCATACTAAAGGGAAAAGAAAAGTGTTCTTTCAGAAAGAAACAGTGCCGGAGTGAAATAAGACAGTTGAAAGTAAACACAGAGGGTGGAGACAGTTTGGAGTCTCAGGTTGAAGATGCATGAGCAGTGGTGGTGTTGGTAACAAAGGTGTGGTTATTTTAAAACACACAGGTAAGCTGGGCCAGCGGGCTGTAACTCCAGTGCTGACGAGGATGAGGTGAGGATTGCTGGGACTGTGAGCTTAGCCTGGGCTGCTGCAATAGTGGAGGCTACAGACTGAGACCTAGTTACAAAAGAAAGCAGCACAGATAATGTAGCATTTTCCCAATAGAGCCTTATTAAAGTGATAGTTTTTTTTTTATTATAAGTTCTGAGAGATGTAAAAATTGTGAACAAATATTGAAAGCATAAACTGATTACTGGAACATGAGACTGGAGGAAAAAAAAATTCAAGCTGTAGACTTGGAACTGAGATTCTTTACTCCAGAAATAAATCTAAGCTAATAACTAACATATGAGAACAACCACTAGTGTATTAATGGAAGAGATCTAAATATAGAACTGGATTTGGCTCCTGAATCTTTCCTTACTATCTTTCATGACTTTGTCCAAACTACTGATGGCATCCCTATACTTGTTCTCTCACCTACTAAGTGCGCTAAGTTTGTCATGAGAATCTTGTATTTAAGAGGGACATTTTATAGTGACTTGAATGATATGGCTCCAATTCACTTAAGGCTCCTTTGTAGCATAATTACGTACACTACTTATTTCTTTGAATTTAGTGATTAATGGATGTTTCACAGATGAGCAGGTTTGTTTATTTGTTTTGTTTTTTGAAACAAGTCTTATTGTATCTTCTTGGATAGCCTAGAACTCCCTATGTATCTCAGTGTAACCTTGAACTCAAAGAGATTTGCCTGATTCTACCTCTGCAATGCTGGGATTAAAGGTATGTACTACTACAGCAAGTAGATTCTTAAACACCTGAATTTTCGAAGTCCCACTTTATATAATTAAGTAAAGAAATGGTATAACATATTACTGTGCTATTTTTTGTGTAGTTGTATATACAGATAGTTTAAAGTTACAGGTATTATTTATCATTAAATAGGATAGTCTAGCAAAAGAAAAGAAAGTGTGATTGTTGGCAAGACCTCACAGAGTGTCCGCAGCAGTAAGCGCACCCTTCCCTCAGGCACTGCCACGGATGCCTATTCTCTCAAACTGTCATTTCTTCAGAGGTCTTCCCTAATGCTCTGGCGCTGACCACTCTTAAGCACTCTCTGCAGACACAGCATTGCTGCATATAACTATTTGATTCTATCATCCTACAGGATGAGATTCGTAAAGGTAAGTCGTGACTGTTTTAGCAGCACCAAACCCTAGCACAGTGCCAACACAAAAAGTATTTAGTGGCAGATCCATGGGTGATTGGTGAAAACAGGGTGTTTCTTCCCATATCGTTCTCACCACAACTGTGCTCCGTCTTCCTTCTTCTTGGCTTGTTCTTCCTGTTCTTCTAGAAATTAAAAAGCATTATCATCCACCCCTGGTTTGATACTTTGTCGTTTGAAAATTATACCTGTCTTCTCATAGTTTCCTGGTACTACTCCTAATGAAGATATAAGCAAACCCTCACTCTACATGGTGAGGCTAGACTGGGTTGTCAGCTTGACAGCTTGACTACATCTGGAATTAATTAAACCAAAAAAAAAAAAATGGAGGGGAAAACCTATGAGGGATTTTTGCTTAATTTGAAGTGGGAAGATCTACTTCTAATCCAGCTTTTTGAGGTAGGAAGACACACCTTTAATCCAAATCATTTGATCTGGGAAAACCTACCTGTAATTTGGGCCACACCTTCTGCTGGAAGCCTATATGACAAACATGGAAGAAGGAAGCTTTTGCACTTTGCCTGTCTGCTCTCATTTTGTTACCAAGTTCATTCCTTCTCTGACATTAGAATGCATGCTTTTTTTTTTTTGGAATACTGGCATACACTGAAGACCAGCTGAGACATTCTTCTTTGTGTTCTGAGCAACTACTGGATTCTTGGATCTTCTGTTCATAGGCAGCCATTGTTGGATCAGCTGGACCACTATGAAAGTAACTGTAATAAATACTGCCCTTGTCTACATGCGCGCCCGCACGCACGCACGCACGCACGCACACATATATTTTATGTGTGTACATAAAGTAAGTTTTGTTACTCTATAGAGAATCTTGACTAATTTCCTTCAATTAAGACAAGTGAACTCACAGGATGGTGGTGGTGCATGCCTTTAATCCCAGCACTTAGGAGGCAGAGTCAGGTAGACCTTTGAGTTTGAGGCCAGCCTGGTCTGCAAGAATAAGTTTCAGGATAGCCCAAACTACACAGAGACAGTCTTTCAAAAAACAAGCAAATGAACAAACAAACAAAAGACCTCCTGCCAAGTCTCCACAAAATACAAAACAAACGAAAAAAAAAAAGCAAGTGAACTCTGTTGATGTTAGCCTTTAAAGCACAAAGGATTATCCTATCTCCATTCAAAGTGCCTCTTAGTAAGATGGCCTAACCAGCAATGGTGGGCTAATGTCATACAAAGTTATATACATGTTGGCTACTCGGTGCAGGTCCTCCCTGGATTTATTACCCAGATTGTGATCATGGATGTGTGTATCTGAATGTAGTTAGAATTCTGTTTATTCAGAACAGCATTGAGAGCAAGGGATGGCCATACCCAAGATGGTTTTAATGGCAGCATCTTGTACATTTTTAACATAAACATGTCTTATACCCAAGAAAGATTTGTACATGCTTTTAATAATGCCTTGTTTCTCAATCTTCTGTTCTACAAAGCTGGCAGTCAAGTGGCCAATCCTCACCCTATTTCTCCACAGACAATTCCTTAGAAGCCAGACTCTGTGGATGTCTTAGTTAGAATTTCTATTGCTATGTTGAAACACCATGATCAAAAAGCAAGTTAGGGATGAACATTAAACGAGTAAATTTAATTAGTACAAGGAAGTACAAAGAAATAAGAAATGGGTCCTCCTATTACAGAGATAATACCATTGAGAAGGAGTGCAGGAGATAAGAGTGTAAAGAGATGTGAACTCTGGGGGATCCTGTCTTCTCCTTCTACATCAGTGGGGTGTGTGTGACAATTACCAACACTTTACATGCCTTATTTTTAGCAAATTTCATTGAAAGCTATTTATACTCAGTGAAACTCTCTTATTTTAGGGGTACAACCCAATGGGTTTTTAGCATATTAAAAAAGTTGTACAGCTAGCACCATAATCTAACTTTAAAATGTTCATTATTCTCGAAAGAGACCTGATGCTCACTAATCACTCCCTACAATTTTTCACCTCCCACCCTCCACAATTACCTTGGGAAACTACTATTCTCCTTCTGTAGATTGGTCTAATCTCAAAGCTTTATATTACTAAGATCAGTGTGGTATCTTTTGTTGTGGGAAAACTCTGCTAATTAAGGTCAAAGTCTACCATTGACTGGACAGCTTTCTCAGCTCAGCACAATTTTGGAGGACTCCCTTCATTTGCAAGCTTCACCTTCTCTGATCTTGTCTGGAGAATTCAAACCTCCCTCCACCCCACATGCCTCTACCTTCTGAATGGTACTTAGCCTTTGTTAGATTACAGAGTTAACTTCCTTTCTCCCAATAAAAACTGTTCAGCTAGTACTGAAATACTCAGTGAGTTCAGCTGAGATTCCTGAAATCCCTCCCCATGTGATTAAGGCATTTCAGTACACTAAGCCAGTGACCTTTGCCCATCCTGGATATTCTTGCCCCAAGTCCCCCAAATTATATAAACCCTGAATCACCGCATGTAAAGTTGATCTGCCTCCCTGCAGCTGGTCCTGGTATGTCTTCTTCACCTGACACCTGCACAGGGGTTCCGAACCACCCACGCCTGTTGTCCCTGCTCCTTTTGCCTGAGTGGACCCATATGGGCCTACAATGCACGAGGACAGGGAGAGTCACATTTGTGATAGTTTTTTTTTTTTTTAATTTAACATGTTTTTTGTTTTGTTTTGCCCTGATATAGCAGGAATCATTCTTAATTCTTTTTCAATGCCAAATAATATTTCCTTATGAATATACCATATTGTGGTTATAGATATTTGTGTTGTTTCTAATTTTGGCAATGCCCAGGATAACAGTAGAAAGAGTGAGGCTGTGGGCAGCGTCACCTGAACCTTGCCTTTCTGCCATGAGAACTGACTCAGCTTTACCCCTGTGTACCTCAATTCCCTCATTTGTGTGCCAACAAATAAGAGGGCCGATGTCCAGCACTACCGTAACATTGCTGAATGTGAAGTAGTGACAGCAACACAGAAGTCCCCTTTGCTCTTGGAGGACCTCACAGGACAGGCAGTGAGTGTATGACTGGTTCACACAAAGGAAAACTCCAGTGCTACTCTGTAAATTAAGTAGTAAACTTCATTAAACTGTAAAGTTTGCTTTTTTTATCTTTTAACAAATCAAGTATATATTTCATTATCTTTGCATAATCACAGTGTATGAAGAAACTACACTTTGGATATCACCGATTTAGAGTTCAGGCTTCTTTTTAGGGTTTGGTTTTCAATCTGAGAAGTAACTTTTATTTTTCTCAGTCTAATAACCTTCATGGCTTTCCAATTTTGGCACAGTGCAGAATTTTAGGGCATACTGTAGATTTATTTTTAACTGGATTCAGAGTACATACCTAAAGTGCCCCTTTTCATCTTACAGCATATTAAACTGAGCATGTGTGGGGTGGGGAGTCGCTTAATGATACAAGTCACGGCGCCCCCAGTACCCAGCGCAAAGGAGGCTGAACACTTGTTGAACTGCATCGCAATGGATACAAAAACTTTCTTTTTGGCAAAGAACTAGAGATTTTGGTTTAGGTTATTATAATTACTCATCTATTCATTCTTAAAGATATTCAGGTTATGCGAAAATAAAACAGATAGAAGCATTATCATCATGTAATTGATACACTACCAAGAAGATATAAAATTTAGCAGCTACAGAGTAAATCTGTAAGTTACCTACTATGGAAAGGGCAGGGAGGCCAGTGGGTCTCAGTGAAAACTGGAAAGACGGGACAATCCCCTTGTGTATACTGCTTTGATTTGCTGCAAATGCTACCAAACTTTCTTTACAGTCAGACTTTTGATGGCTCAGATGCTATTTTGATAAAGTAAGAGGTTAGTAAATTTTGGCTAAATGAGTAGACTACTACTTCAGAGGAAGAAAGTGGAGAAATTAAACTATAAAGTTCTTTTTCAAAATAAGAAGTAAATCAAGATATTCCCCAAACTTTTGTGGGGGTTGGGGAGGCAGTGCCTGGAAAACATGTCTCAATAGCAGATGGGGCAATATTCATACACAAGGTGCTTGAGCAAATGCTTGTCTCAGGACTACACTGGCTTTGGTGTGGAGGACCAGAGTCCACCCACGTGGATGCTATGGGGCACAAGATTCATCTCAGGAATTTGATCACTCCAGAATTTACTTATATTTCACAAAACAGTAACCACAAAGTGACTGAACTAGATATATTGTACTTTAAAATTATCCTTGAAAAATATTTCATTTTGTTTCCTTTTGAGAATAGATAATTTGCCAATTTTCTACTGCTACAGATAGTATCAGAACAGCTTTATGGAGTTCAGTTTAAGATACTTTGATTCATGATCAGCTGGGTCAATGGTTTATTGCCTATGGCTCATGCATTTGTGGGAACACACGGTAAAGGGAAATGTTGCAAAGGGCTTTTAAAGAGACGGAGTCAGCCCCTTTCAAGGCCCAGCCCGTTGACGTGCAGGCCTCCTTTAGGCCTACCTTACTAACGTTCCCATCATCCTCTAACAATGACAAAATGAGAAGGAAATCTTTACCATCTTGGCTTTGGGCAATGTACTCAGCACTGACAGCACAGCCTGTCTAATACACTATCTGTAGTAGGCACTGAAGCACGTGAGTTCACTATGGCTAAACTGTTTGACACTTAAGTGTATGGAGCCTTTCTTTAGACAATGACAATACGCTTAACATTTTAAATTAAAAACAAAATGTTCAGTGAGTTAATTTACTTAATGGGAAAATAAAATACTGGTATGGTTAAAATTTCTTATACTACAAAAGTCATACTTTTTTCCTATTTTGTCAATTTCAAATTGATAATCCTTTTGTTATGAATTACGTTTTAGAATTTTAACACCTTTAGATATCAGTAAAATGATCCATTTTCAGAGTGGTACCTTTTATCTGCACGTGCGTGTGTGTGTGTGCGTGCACACACACACACACACACACACACACACAAACACACAGAGTATGCACTTTACTATGGTGGATTATAAAAAAGGAAAACATTGATTATGCATTCTATATTACTAGTTTAATGTCCTACAAAAGGAAAATAAGTAAGTAGAACACTCTTACAACACTCGGAGCTGGCAAGGAGTTTTGAAGAAAACAACTAAGGCCTCACTAGCCCCCCAAGATTCTTTATAACACAAGGAATGGATTTGAATGGGAAGCTAAGGCAGCGAAGGCTGATTACCTCTCTATGGGGCAGCACTAACCCTTGAGAACCACTCTACTCCTTGGCTCAGGGACTCATGACATCACTTCACTATGACAGTTGCAGAGATTTTAGAGTGGCTTCCCAAAGACACATGCATAGGAGCCTTCACAGTCTACTCAGAATGAGAATTCCTCCCTGCATATTCACAGTTTCTTTACTTGTAAGACAATGAACAAAAATCAGAAGATTAATTTTTAGGTTTTTAAAAATTATTTATTAATCAGAACAGAATTAATTTATGTATCTTAATATATTTTTCGGTCTTTCGAGGAAAAATGATTACCATTATAATGACTGTTTCTCAACTGGGGAGCCCTCTCCTTTATAACACACAGAGCAATCATTTCTATGAAGTTTCATCGCTCTTCTTCAGGTACTCAGGAAAAAAGTGAATCAGCTTTCCTGGACTGACTGAAGGTATAAACAAAGACATGCTTATTTTCAGTGTATATTATAATGATGAAAACCTACTTATAGCCAATAATCTAATAAAAATCCCTGGAATGCAATCGATAGAATTTCATATGGATTTTCATCACAACACAGAGAATGTGCAAGATGGAACATTATGTAATGACAGATTCTAAATTAGTGTTTGCAAATACATGGAGTTCAAGGAGGAGAGCAGATGCAGCCACTCTTTAGGGCCCTGAGGGGCTTCCACATGACTCTAGACAGGTAATCACCAAACCCAACCTGGTCACTAGCTTAAGCAATCCCCTAGGAATTCCTGTTTTCCCAAACTGCAATATTACTAATGAACTCCTCAAAGGTCATGGAACACCTCTTGCTCTAAGAAGTCCTCTTGACTATAAGTCTCAAATCCTACCTGAGTTCAAGGCCATCATGATCTACACAGTGAGCTCTAGGACAGCCAGAACTACATAGAGAGATGCTGTCTCAAAAGTAAATAAATAAAAAATAAATGATAACAATAAATTTGAGAAAAATAAACCATACTTTTAATTGAATCTTGCTAAGATGTATCCAGAATATACATATCCAATTTATACAACCTCAGCATCTTCATTCTGTGGCTCAAGAAAAGAAACATGTTGTTTCATGAACATAGCAGGCTGAGGCTCCTTGCTAGCAGACAAGGAGCGAGTGCTGCTGAAGATGTAGCAGCTGACTCTTCAGAGTTTGGTTTTAGCAGGGGAAATACAATTGCCTGGTTTGTCAATACATGGTGCAACACATGTGTACAAAAACAAAAGCAAAACTCCCAAAGATGGTGGCATGGAGGGGGTGCTAAGATGACTCTCTAAAGATCAAAGTAGTGCCCTCATGACTGAAGGAAGAGGGCACTGTCTGTACAAACAGGAACCTAAGAACCTGGCTGCTGCCAACAGTCCAGAGGCCAACTCTGTGGGTGTGCTTACAGCCAAGCAACTCCCCATAGCCATTTCCTGAGACTGCTGGTGAGAGGAAGATGGTATCTTAAAAATATAAAAAAAAAAAAAAAAAAAAAAGGCTTCCAGGAAGAATCACTATGCATTAGCAATGTTTTTGGTGTTTCAGACAGTGATCTGGAGTTGACTTTATACTACCAATAGGACCATGCAGGGAGAACAAAGCTGGCTCTCAGTTCGGGGTGTGATGGTCTCACAGCTTGCAAATAGGCCATGTTCTCTTCAAAAATGGAGCTCACATATTTGTCATTACCCTGTCAGGAGGATTTTACCCTGTTCTTTGCCTGGATGGCTCCCTCTATTCTGTCTGAATGGTCTCTCTTTAGAGAAGGCCGTCTGAGCGCGGTATCTAAACAGGCCTCATTCATTTTGACTATAACCCCACTCAATGACTTAGTGACCATGCTCTCTTGCACCCTTTTATAACTTGGCAAGTAATACCTTGTTTATCATTATAAAAGCCATATATTTTCTGTTGTTCGCTATTATATTGCTATATCACTACCACTTAAACATTGTTTAGTATACACAAGATACATAAAAATACTGGTTAAGTAAATCAATGAATTAAAAATATTATGAAATGAATTCAAAGTAATTTAAAGTATTTATAGAAACTCTTGACTAGTTTTTATAAACATGATTTTTATATCATTAGATGTTTGAAAAAATAAACTTTAAATACTACTTTACGAAAAAGTTAATAGCCTTTGTTGATGGTGATTATTTTATGGCTTAGCCACCACTAATTTACTTATTTACTTATATACTAGTCTGTGCTGAAAAGCTGTACTTATGATTGGATATGAAAATATATCTGCTTAATCATAATATCTAGATATCAACTATAATAAACATTTAATCTACTAATGAAAAAAGATGTAGTAGAAATTTAGTGACAAAATGAATATTAGTCTTATAGCTCGTACCCAAAGAAAAAAATCAGTTTCCCTATGTTACAAACACACAAAAAAATGATTCTTCACGAATGTCAGTTTTCAGAGAAATATCCTATTTTGGGGGAGAAAAGGTGAAGAAGAGGTATTTGTAACAGGAAATAATGACAAAACCTTGATTAGAAACAAAACCGAATCTCTGCAGAATCCTGACAAGAATATTATGAAAAGCTGTTAAAAGGAAGAAGACCATGGACGTCCTCTGAGGAGTTGTCTTTCACTGTCCTTTTTTAGGTTCTTCACTGGTTAAAGAAAGGGTGACAATGGTGTTCCTCAAGGGACATGTGTCAAGTTTCTAGGATGCTGCCTGACTGGGAATAGCTCTGAACCCGAGATACATTTCAGTCCGCACATGCATTCTACAATGTTGTTACACAATGGCAAGTTATAACCACAGTGGGACCGTTAAAAAATAAAATGAGTGAAGTTTTAAGTGTCAGCCTAAAATCTGAACCTGGAGGTTCAGACACTTTGTAAGTTAAAGAAAGTAAAATTTAACACACGCTAAAACAAAAGACAGATCAGAATTGGTTGCGGACAGGAACATTATATAATGTTTTCTACTAAGTTCCTATGCATAGAATGATTATAAAATTGTTTTACATGTAGTAGTTTTTTCCTAATAACAATGCTAGACACTTTGGGGAGACCTGAAAACGTAGTAGGAAATTTTCTCTGAATATTCTCTTTTGAAACAAATGGAAGCTGCCAAATTCTTACTGCATATTCAAAGTAGTAATCCACATACTGTATTTCATGTGTAAAAAGTCTCTGTGGTAAAGCTAATACTTCAGTTCACAACACATATAGAAGAGCACCAAAAAATGAGAATTACTTTGCTTATGTTTTTGTATTAGAATTTTATTTGCTAAAGGGTAAAAACAGATTTTCAAAATTCACAGTTAAGTTAAAACAATAGTTTTAAACCTATCTTCCTAGCCCACACTGCCTTCAGGAAGGAGGGAACATCTGGTTGTTTAAAGAACACAATATGTTCACATTTTCTATGACTTTTGTTTCTAATTGGTTTTTTTTTTGTTTGTTTTTAAATTTGAACTAGTAGCTAGAACAATGTTTTTCAATCACTTTATATTTTTCAGACTTTCCTCCTATCCTCCTAACTTTAGGGGATTGAGTTGGGAAATCTGTTCACTAGTTCCAGTGTGGAGAGAGGGAGAGAGGGAGAGAGGGAGGGAGGGAGAGAGGGAGGGAGGGAGAGAGGGAG